>NC_066622.1:46032605-46336464 GCF_025201925.1 Gopherus flavomarginatus | reverse complement strand
TTGGGCAGGAATGGTGTCCCTAGCCTCTGTTTGCCAGAAGCTGGGAATGAGCAACAGGGGATGGATCACTTGATGAGTACCTGTTCTGTTCATTCCCTCTGGGGCACCTGGCACTGGCCACTGTCAGAAGACAGGATACTGGGCTAGATGGACCTTTGGTCTGACCCAATAGGGCCATTCTTATGTTCTTAAGAAAGCAAGATGGCATCCAAAGGAAGGGCTTGGAGTGGCTCTTGAGTGATTTGAATATGGCTCCCAACCTTGTGTCAAACTTGCTGTCTGGAAGCAAATGAAGGCTGCCTAGTAAATGGGGAAGATCGTGTCCTTTGAGAGAACCTTAACATCTTCCAGGGTAGCTACCCAGAAGGCTGTTGTTGAGGACATGTAGACGTCTTCTGCCTGGATTGCCCTGATATCTAGAGGATTTATGATTTGGGGCTGAGATGTAGATGACCAATGAATGAAGTCTGGCTCTGGAATCCTATAGGAAGTGTAGTGTGTCATCTGTGTGTGGCCTGTGCCCTTGAAGGGCAAACTGCCAGTTGTGCTCTGCACATCTCTGAGAATGCCAGAGGCTTACAGCCATGCATCTCTTCACACAGCTACCATGGTGGCCATGGATCAGCTGCTGTGTTGATACATCCAGTGCAGTTTGCAATGAGGTTATCCTTAGAGGCTAAGATGAACAAGTTTTCTTCCTCCTCCTTATGACACCCTTTCAGATACCTGAAAACTGTCTTGTGGGAGTTTAGCTAGAAAGGGGGATACCCCATGTTAAATAACTGGCTGTGTTCCATGTTGCAACTGGACCAACATTTGGATCCCATGTGCTTCCATACCAGCTGGGTTTGGGCAGCACCCAGTCACTGTTTAAAACTCTGGGCCTCTCAGGTACAATTCTGGGTGCAGAACTCCTGTCCATCCTCCTTCCTTGGGAAGTGGGACTTTGCAGCCCAACTGCCATAGGCCCTGAAACCAGTGTTCTGCCTTTATCATGATGAGTGGAATTGGAGTCAGAGGGTCCATGTTTCCTGGAGGGACTTTTATTGACAGTACACCAATAGAAACAGGGAAGCAAGGAAGTTAGGCTGGGAGCAACTCATCCACATGGACAAAACAGTGCACAGAATTTAATAAAGTTTTACTTGTTCACCTCAACTTTCATTCATTGTGAATGAAACATGGTGGGAGTGTTGGAGCTGTGAGTTCTCTGAAGTGCAGCAGCTAGCAGTGTGAACCATGGAGCCTTGGATTTTGCAGATACAAACCTAGCCCAGTGATTGGCCAAGTGGAAGAGGAGTTTGGGCAGTACACAAACATGCCCATGCAGGACAACAACAATAGCAGAGAAGTAAAACTGTTACTTTACCTTACTGGGAATAAGGCAGAGAGGTCTGCTGCACTCTGAAGCTCACCACTGCCTCAAGCCATACAGCAGTCCAAGGAGCCTGGGAGAACTATTGCTCACAAAAAAAAGAAACTATGGCATGACACAAGTTTTTCACTGGAGACAAATCTGAAGGGACAGAGATAAACCCCTATGGTTACTGCCTTATGCACTCTGGCTGTTCCATGCAATTTTGGGGACTTGGCAGACTCCCTAATAACAGATGGTCTACAGCACTTGGGATCAAAACTTGTGGGAGTGGAAGCTCCAGGAAGGCAACCTCACACGAGGTAGATGAGGCATGCAGTGAAAATAAAGACAAAGGATGAAAGCCCTAGGAGGCACAACACCTCCAGAAATATATGAAGTGAGACAACAGCAAAGGAGAGGAGGTGGCCAGGATTCCATACGCATACTGAAATGTATTTACTGTGGGACACTGCATATGTGGGACAGCATTACAAGGAATGTGGCAAGTTGAACCATTTTAGCATCATGTACAAGAACAGGAGAAAGTCTCAGATTCAATAAGCCTTGTACAAGAAGGGGAGTGGATATCAGATTGTTGTGGTGACAGCATAACTTTCTCCTTGACTCCACAAGACTATTAGATACAGACTGTCAGGACAGGAAAGCAACTAGGGACAATATCAACCTCCATGCACCCCCACACTCTGTCGTGCAATTTCAGATGGATAGCATGGCCTCCTGCAAAATGATTCCTTGGTGTGAACTGGACTTGAACACACCCATTAGAAAAAGCAGGTGTACCCTCCTAATGTACAACGAGAGCATAATACGGCCCGTAGGAAAATGTGACTTCATAGTAACTAACATTAAAAACAGATGGTACAATTGATGTTTGTTGTTGTGGATGGCTGGATATTAGGAAAAACTTTTTCAGTAGGAGGGTGGTGAAGCACTGGAATGAGTTACCTAGGGAGGTGGTGAAATCTCCTTCCTTAGAAGTTTTTAAGGTCAGGCTTGACAAAGCCCTGGCTGGGATGATTTAGTTGGGAATTGGTCCTGCTTTGAGCAGGGGGTTGGACTAGATGACCTCCTGAGGTCCCTTCCAACCCTGATATTCTAAGATTCTATGAACACAGATCCCTCTTGGGGAATACAGCAATACAAGCTACAGATCTGATAAAAGAGCAAGCACCAGAATTTTATAGCTGCAGTGCAAGAAGCAAAAGAGGGAGTCCCATGGACAATGGAGACAATTCTGAAAGCATATGAGGATTTTTCAAAAGAGATGAGTGCCTCAAAGGAAATCTGTGACTGTAAATACACCCTACAGTGGAATCGGTGTGTTTATCACGAAGGAAATTTCCAGTGGCAATACATAATCCAGTACACAAGGAGCTCAAAAGTCTGCTGAGCAGATGCATCACAGCACCTGCAGAGGCAGTGGTATCATAGCACCTGCAGAAGCTAGAACTGCCTGGGTAAGCAGCATGGTGGTGGTAAAGAAGCCTTCAGGCAAATTATGCATCTGCATAGACCCAAAGCCACTGAACTGGGCATTGACAAGATGCCATTGCCCACTGCTCACAATTGATGACATCTTGACAGAACATTTCAAAGCCAGAATATTTATGATCTGTGATGTGAGGAACATGTTTTGGCACATAAGCCTGGATAAAGAGTCAGGCATAACACTATTTGGTTGCTACAGATGGCTATGCATGCTGATAGGCATAAGCTCAGCACCAGAGGTGGTCCAGAGAAGACTCACTCAACCACTGGAAGGACTGCTTGTGGTGAAAATAACTGCAGGTGTTATCTTCATTATAGGTGAAGGGAGAAGTGACACAGAAGATGAATGAGACTATGACAGAAAACTACAAGATTTCCTACAGCCATGCAGGGACCAGAACATTAAACTCAATCCAGAAAAAAAAGTTATTCAAAAAGCATGAGATGACATATATTGTACAACTGCGCACAGCAAAGGCATTGAAAGCAGATCCCAACAAGATTAAGGCAGTCAGAGACACATCAGCTCCAGTGTATATAGAAGGGGTATGGCGCTTCAGAGGAATGATAAATTTTTCTGTCCACACCTGGCTGCAGTGGTAGAACCCATATGTCAGCTCACAAGGCAGGATGTGGAGTGGGACTGGGAAAGTCACCAACTCCAAATATTTGACATGCTGAAACTAATAACAGATGCCCCTCTCCTGAAGTACCACCAAGCAGGAGAGCCACTGACCCTCCAGAGTGATGCATCAGAGAAAACACTGGGCATATTTCTTTTGCAGGAGAAGTTAGTCACTTATGCCAACAGAGTCCTGTCAAAGACAGACGTACACCCAAATAGAAGAGGTTACTCACCCTTGTGCCTTAACTGGAGTTCTTCAAGGTGTGTATCCCTGTAGTTGCTCCACTTCAGGAGTGCATGTGTCCCTGAACCTTTGGTTGAAAATTATTGGTAGCAGCACCTATTTGGCCTGCATATGTGCCCTACACATCCTCATTCCCCATTTCAAGGACATATAGGGCTGCATGGGAAAACTGCCCTCAGTTACTTCTCTACCACAGAGTTCCACAGGGGAAACTCCCAAGAGAGGGGAAGGAGGGTGGGTAGTGGAACATCTTGAATAACTCCAGTTACTACACAAGTTTAGCTCCCCTTCTCTGAGTAGTGTCCCTATGGATCCTCCATTTCAAGTGACTTCCAAGAAGCACCTCCATAAGAAGGAGGGAGCTTCGGAACAGAGTTCAGTACTGAAGAGAAAACTACATTACCAATTGCAGCATCTGATTTAGAAGCAAAGCAGAGCATAATGGTTGGAGAAAGTATGTACAGAGGTTCAGGTTGCAGCTCTGCAGATTTCAGTAACTGGAACATCTTTGAGTAATGCCACAGACAAAGACTGACCTGTAGAATGAGCTATTACTCTAGAAAGAGGCTGAATATGAGCCAAATCATAACATGCAATAATATACCCCAAGATCCATCTTGAGAAACTTTGAGAGGAGAGTGCAGATCCCTTGAATATGTCTATAGCTGAAACAAAGAGTGTAGAAGACCTTATGAACAGTTTGATTCTGTCCAGATAGAAGACTAACATCCTTCTGACATTAAGAATATGGAAGGTTGCTTCTTGTCTAGTCTGATATGCTTTTGGAAAAGTAACTGGGAGATAAATGGTCTGATTAATATAAAATTCAGAAGACATCTTAGGCAGAAACTTGAGATCTGGTCACAAATTACCTTTTCCTTGAGAAACATTGTAAAAGGATCAGAGGGTAGCCGTGTTAGTCTGGATCTGTAAAAGCAGCAAAGAATCCTGTGGCACCTTATAGACTAACAGACGTTTTGGAGCATGAGCTTTCGTGGATGCATCTGAGGAAGTGGGTATTCACCCACGAAAGCTCATGCTCCAAAACGTCTGTTAGTCTATAAGGTGCCACAGGATTCTTTGCTGCTTTTATTGTAAAAGGAGGGTCTGCCATTCAAGCTCCCAGTTCTCTTACTTTCCAGGCAGAAGTGCTGGCCACCAAGAAAGCTGTTTTCATGAATAAGTAAAGCAATAAATATATTGTAGCTAATGGCTCAAAAGGGCGTTTTGTAAGGTTCAACAAGGTTCAAGTCCCATACTGGAGTAGGTTCTCTAATCTTATGCAAAAGATTCATCAGTCCTCTGAGAAATCCTGAGTTTGCAGGGTGAGCAAAGATCAAAAAACCTTCTACAAATGAGTAAAAGACTGTAATAGCTGCCAAGTCAACCCTGATGAAACTCGCAGTGAGACCTGAAGTCTTTAATTAGTCAAGGATGGTGGGAAGGGAAGAGAACAGGAGAGACTTGTTGACAAGTATACCAGTGGTAAAATCTCTTCCATTTTTGAAGGTACATATTTCTGGCAGATGTTTTCTGCTGTTTAATAATATATGTTGCTCTTACCTTGATCAGGAGGTCTCTGTCCCCAAGAACCATTCAGGAGCCACACCTGGAGTAGCAGAACTTTTAGATTGGGATGAAAAATCTGACCAGCATCCTGAGACAACAGAATGCCAACTAGCTGGAAGTCTCATGAGTGGACAAGAAGCAAGTTGAATGATGAAAGGTTACCAGACTTACCTCGACCAGAATGTTGCAATTAAAATGACCCTGGCCCTGTCTTGTTTGATTTTATTCAATACTTTCCAAAGTAATGTTGGAAGGCCTCTCATCCATGAGATGAGAAAGAAATCCCCCAGTAATTGAGGGTCTAGTCTCTTTAGCAAAATTTCTTGTATTTTCTATTGGCAGAAGTTGCAAAGAGGTCTAGGTCTGGAAGCACCCAAGTTAATAATATGTTGTTGAGGACTCATGAGTCCAGCTCCCATTTGTAATTTTGGGGGAAATGCCTGCTGAGGTCATCAGCTACAGTTTTTTGCACATCTAGAAAGTAAGAAGCTGAGATGATTCCTGGTTGGGTATGCACCAGTTTTATTGCTTCGGCATGGAATGAGGGGAGACATCCTCTCCCTGACAACTGATATAGAACATCCAGGCCACATTGTCTGTCATGATCTTGATTGGATTTGGCTCTGATCAGAAGAAGAAATTGAAGGCCAACATTTCTGAACTCTCTCAACTCTAGAAGCTTGACATGGAGTAACTGCTCTTGGGATGACCCTTTGCCCTGGATTGTGTGATTTCCAACCCAAGAGGAAAGTGTCTGTTATCACAATGGTCCGGAAATCGTGAATAAATGGGATTCCTGCACAGACTCTGGAAGGATCCTTCCACGAGTTGAGAGACAGCAGAACCTAGCTGACTACAGACACTTGCTTGTCCAGACTGTTTGTTTGGTATGTAGAGTATCCTGAGACATCCATGGAGGCATCAAAGATGTAACCTAGTGTTTTGGGTTACAAAAACATGGCCCAATAGTTGAAGGCAATTCCTCACTCAGGTTTGAGGCTGAGCTGAATTGTTAAGATACTTTAGGGTGAGAAATATATCAGTAGGTAAAAGTTAGCCCTACCTGTCACTGCATTCAGTGATGTCCCTATGAAATCTGTTCTGTGACGTTCCCCTGGTGTTATCTGGACTGGTGATCTGCTAGGTCACTCCAATCCTTGACTCTGGGAGCCAGCCTTACCCTGCTCTGCTGTGAGAACCCCCACTCCTGGGTTGTTGATGCACAGCCTCTGGCATGTAAGCTGTTCCTTGGATTGTGCAACCAAATGACACAAGCCAATATCGCCAGTCCCAGACATAACCCTAGGAACCTCCGTTTTGCAATGTCCAGTTATGCCGGCTGGATGCTGCAAGCTTACATGAGTTCGTCAGTTTAACGAAGAAATTGATATGCACCAGGCTTGTTATCCCCAGGGGAGTCTCTGACTTGCTTCAAATCAAAAGCACTGCTTCAGGTAGAATAAACAAACAAATGTATTAACTACAAAGATAGATTTTAAGTGATTATAAATCAAAGCACAACAAATCAGATTTGGTCAAATGAAATAAAAGCAAAACACATTCTAAGCTGATCTTAACATTTTCAGTGCCCTTACAAACTTAGAAGCTTCTCATCAAAGGCTGGCTGGTTGCCTTTCAGCCAGGCTCTCTCCTTTGATCAGCTTCAGTCGCTTGGTGGTGATGTCTGTAGATGGAAGTGGAAGAGAGAGAAAGAGCATGGCAAACGTCTCTCCCTTTTATCATGTTCTTTCTTCCCTCTTGGCTTTGCCCCCCCCCCCCTTCCAAGGTCAGGAGCATTACCTCCATTGCAGTCCCAAACTGACAAAGGGAAGGGGGGTGACTCACTCAAGAGTCCAACAGATCCTTTGTTGCTGCCTAGGCTAGTGTCCTTTGTTCCTGTGAGGCTGGGCTGGGTTTGTCCCATACACACCCTTATGAGGTGTGACCTGCCTCTCTGCTCTTGGAGAGTTTTGCCTGGGCCTATTTTAAGCCACGAGGACACATTTTCAGTGTCATAACTATATACATGAAATTATAACCTATAACATTACTATAACATTACTGTAACAACAATTACTATAACATCACTATACTAACAATGCTCAGTGCATCATGAGCCTTCCAAAGACACCCGCCATGACAAACCTTGCATTGGATACCACACAATCATTATAAGGATGCACATCAGGGTGTAGGGTGTTCCCCTGAGGTTCAGAGCATTACAGATGTCCCTGTGAAATCTATTCACTGTACTGGTGCCAAAGCAGACCTCTCAAAATCTAGTTGGACGCCTACTGTGGAGTAACAAGTTTGTTTATACTGACGACCATTTGTCTCGATAATAGCAGCCCCTGGGCAACCAATCCTCTTTTGCCGGCTGCTGTTCTTCCTTCTGTGCAGACAGGATCTGTCAAGGGGATTGAGACCCTCTCCATTTCCATGAATGATAAGAAGGAGATTGGCTCCTGCATGGTGGTCTCCAGTATGATCCATAGGGCCAAGGTGGAGCATCATTTTGACAATGCTGGTTCTGACAAGGCTGACCAGGCCATTGCCATGCCGGAAGCAGATGATTTCCAGCTCTAAAGTGAGAATCCCTGATCTGTAGAGAGAGGTCTTATCTTGACCTATGTGATCTGAGGAGGAGAATAGCTGTCCCCCAAACGTTGGTACTGGTCAGAAATATGCACTAGTTCCAAATATAGAGATATTGGTGCCAACACTGGTACTGGGATGGAGTCACCTCCACCAACATTAAATCAGCCGGAGCTGTTAAGACGTCCATCGACAGGGCTGACATTGGTTCTGGTGCATATGTTGAGATTAGTGTTGTCACATTTGGTACACATGCCTAAAAGTACTAGTAACAGGCACTGTGCTTCTTCAGTATCTAGCCAGAGCCGAACCAACATCACTTGCCCCGCTGAATGAGCAGGCTTAGTGCTCTCTTCTTGGGAGAGCAAAGATTTGAGTCCCCTTAAGGGAAGAAACAGACTGGTGACAACATGTTGGGTTTTGCATGCTAGCTAGCAGGGTCCCTGTCTGACAAAGACTTAGAAGAGGCAGGATCCATGTTGGAAGTTGATCCTTCCTCTTCAAGGTCTGAAGTTCTTATAATTGATCGTTTGAGGAAGTATAACTTCAAATAAGTGTCCTTGGACTTTTTTGTTATGAAGGAATGACACGCTAAGTAGCAGTCTGGCACACAGCTGTCACTGAGACAAAATAGCTGTGGCTGTCCATGGGTGGAATGAGAACATCCCAACACAGCAACTGTTTGAAGCCTGAAAGCTCTGAATCTACCATTTTGACCTGGATAGTGGCTCAGAATGCTAAGAGGCAAATTAAATTTAGGTTTTTTTTGGGGGGGGCTAAAATAAGAAAAAAAGGAGCAGTCATTTAAAGGGCATTAACACTAACTAATCACCTAATTTGCAACTGAAGCAGATTCCACTAAGGGTAATAGGTGGACACTGCTTGCTCCATCTAACTGACATGAGTGGTAAAAGAGTACCGAGGGATGGCTCTGGCCTTTATGCCAGCATGGGGGAGGGGGAGAGGGAGAGTACACATGGCATAGGTGTGGCCCTGCAGATATTGCTATTCAAATATTCCAGTCTTGTGAACATGAGGTGTATGAATAGTGGGATCCACACAAACAGTCAAAAAAGAAATAATTTCCCATCTTCTGTTTTCTAAGAGTATAATACATGCAATGGGCATTAAAAAATGAAAACTGTGAAAAAGTATCTGATGTTCCCTTACTTGCAAAAGATCAATTTTTCTGGAAGATTATTTCAGTTTTTTTATGTTAACATTTCATTCAATTGAGCAGAAATATACAGTTTTCATTTTCCTCAGTATACAGGAAAGAGAGAATTTCTATTTGTTCCCAGAGTGATTGTGTCCACAGTCAAACAATCTTCAAGAGAAGTCTCAGTTCACAGTTAGATAGGGAAAGAGAATGAGAATTCATACATACTGTGAAAAGGCCACACATCCGTTCTATCTTTTCTGGATTCCTCGGGCCTCCGTTCTTGTTTAACCTCACCAGAAACCGCTCACTAAAGAGCAAAGGAAACAAAGGAAACTTACTTGCAACAAACTTAAATACAAAAGAATAAATATTTAGAACTGTGTGTTAAACCCTGTCATTTCTGAATTTCTCAAAGCATAAGGAACTGTATTCAGCGACTCAGGTAGAATTACATTGTGAAGCCATGAGTAATTATTGTAGAAGGCTTTGTTTTACAGGAAGTACCTCTCCATGAAAAGCTGCAGTGCTGATACATCTTACTGGCAGATTATCATACTAAAATAACAGACTTGGGTTACAGCTATTTTTCAAGTGCATGAAGTCTCATGAAAGCACAGGACTTGAACAAGTGCTGCAGATAAGGACTAAAAAGCATGTGGCAGAGCTCGTGCCACAAGACTAGAATAGCAGGAATGCTGCAGTGCAGGATTGATGTCTACTGACTGAGCTGTTTGGGGTCGGAAAGTACTTCAAGTAAGAACTGAAGTGCATTTGCAGAGCTGTGTAAAGGAAAGGTGCAAAGCACCTGCCTGCATGATGCTTGGTTCAAGTCAGTTCTGTCTGCCTTTCACTTTCATGACAACTGAAATTCACTCAAAATGTAAGACATCATAACAAAAGAAGGATACAGAGATGAGAAAAATGTGTCTGAATGCTTACTCATTTTAAACAAAACCAATAAAATACTGTAGTAATTCTTGAATCTTAGGACCTGATTTACCAAACTTTTTATCATTCATAAATTGAACAGCCCTACTGCAAAGCCAGGATGGAGTCTAAATCAACAAAATGGGTTTGAAAACCAAATCATCCACCCACTAATGGAGACACAATATGGTAATTACACAAAAATTCATGACAGAGAAGTTACTTATATACATATACAAAACCAAGATCAGTAGATTTAATTATTTGCTGAGCTTGTGACTATGCATTTGTATACACATCTCAATAACTCTCAGCCTTCAACTGTGCACCTTAGAATATGTAGCTTGGTAACTTTTCCAACCTTGTGCAATTATGTAATTATTAATGTTCTTAAAGTGAGACATTTATTTGCACTATTAAACTTAATATATGGATGGCTCCATGGTTTGGAATGGCATCTGAAACACTGTTTCCTAGTGACCATCCCTGTAAGGCTTGTGAAGGGCACATACAGTTGTGGGATCTTGCAATTTTTCAATCAGTAGCTCAGGAAGTGTTAAGTCAGTTCAAATAGGGTTGCATGGCAATCACCTTCCACAATCCTATTTGGTGCCGCCTACACTGACATTTCAACAAGGTTTAAAAACTGTGCTTAAGATGGCCTCTCAAACTATACGAGAAACTAGACCCAGATTGTTCTCTCCTATGGGGAGCACTGCTTCATTAAGCTATCTGCAAAACAAACAAGGAGGCTCTGTGATTCAAGTCCACATGCTTGACTCCTCCAGCTTGCTCTCCAGAGCACAGATCCAAGGAAAGACATACTTAAAGCACCCTGATTCGCAGCTGCCCCTGTAGTTTCCCTTAAAATGGTGTCTACTGTATGGAGAGGACTTACTTCCTGCATAATACTGTGCTCACCTTTGTTATCGCTGCATAGATATTCTAGAGGGGTGGGGAAGGAATGATGCAAGTCCCCATAGCCTAGTCTGTCTCCTCCCCATGTATAGAACCCAAGATCTGTGGACAACTGCTATTAATAAGTATCAGAGGGGTAGCCGTGTTAGTCTGGATCTGTAAAAGCAGCAAAGAGTCCTGTGGCACCTTATAGACTAACAGACGTTTTGGAGCATGAGCTTTCGTGGGTGAATACCCACTTTGTCAGATGCATCTGACGAAGTGGGTATTCACCCACGAAAGCTCATGCTCCAAAACGTCTGTTAGTCTATAAGGTGCCACAGGACTCTTTGCTGCTATTAATAAACAACTCTAGTAAGGATTAACTAAATTCAATGAAACACAGTCTGCAATATATTGTTTCTTTGTACAGTAACTCCTCAATTAAAGTTGTCCCGGTTAACGTTCAGCTCCCTGTGCCCCTAAGTTCCCTGTGCAGCAGCCACCCAGCAGACTACCAATTGCCAGCAGTTCAGCTGTCCCTCCCCGCACTGCCATGTGCTGCTCCTGCCCTCTGCCTTGGAGCTGCTCCCAGGAGCCTCCTGCTTGCTGTGCCAGTGAAGGAGAGGGGGGCTAATGTCAGGGTGTCCCCTTCCTTCCTGCTCCTGCCTGCCGCTTACCCCATCTCCATAGAGTGGGGGGAACAGACATGACAGGGGTCAGGACTGAGGGAGCTTGCTGGCAGCAGCTGCTGTCTCAACTTGCTGATCTACTTAAAAAGGCAATGTACTTAGAGTGGAGTCAGCGTACTTAAAGGGGCAATGCGCATCTCTCACTCACACAAGGATGTGTGTCTATCTCTGCCTGCCATGCTGTCTCCCCTCCCTCCGTTCGTGCTGCCTCATAGAGTGTGAGGCTACATTAACAACGATGTGTTAACCCTTGAGGGCTCAGCTGTTCTAGTTCATCATTTAGCAGTAAGGCATTCCCTGGGAAATATCCTACCCTCTTCCACCCTCTGACTTCACCACCTCAACCAAGCTTCACAATCTTCACTGCTGTGTACAGTATTAAATTGTTTGTTTAAAACTTACAGTGTGTGTGTGTGTGTGTGTGTGTGTGTGTGTGTGTGTGTAGTCTTTTGTCTGGTGAAAAAAATTTCCCTGGAACCTAATCCTCTCATTTACATAAATTCTTATGGGGAAATTGGATTCGCTTAACATTGTCATAGAATAATCCCCCACTCTGAACTTTAGCGTCCAAAAGATGGGGTACCAGCATGAAATCCTCTAAGCTCAATTACCAGCTTAGTACTTGTAGTGCTGCCACCAACCAGGAATTCCAGTGCCTGGTACACTCTGGTCCCCCCAAAACCTTGCCCGGGGACCCCCAAGACCCAGTCCCTCTGGATCTTAACACACGGAAAGTAAACCCTTTCCCTCACCATTGCCTCTCCCAGGCTTCCCCTCCCTGGGTTACCCTGGAAGATCACTGTGATTCAAACTCCTTGAATCTTAAAACAGAGAGGAAAATTCACCTTCCCCCCTCCTTCTCTCTCCCCCTCCCAGACTCTCCCTGAGAGAGAAAGTAATCCTAACACAGAGAGAAAATTAACCTCTCTCTCCCCCTTCCCTCCTTTCTCCCCACCAATTCCCTGGTGAATCCAGACCCAGTCCCCTGGGGTCTCACCAGAATAAAACAAAAAATTGGGTTCTTAAACAAGAAAAGCTTTTAATTAAAGAAAGAAAAAACAGTAAAAATTATCTTTGTAAATTTAAGATGGAATATGTACAGGGTCTTTCAGCTATAGACACTAGGAATACCCTCCCAGCCTAAGTATACAAGTACAAAGTAAAATCCTTTCAGCAAAATACAAATTTGAACTCCTTCCAGCCAAATACACATTTGAACTCCTCCCAGCCAAATACACATTTGCAAATAAAGAAAACAAACATAAGCCTAACTCGCCTTATCACCTAGTACTTACTATTTTGAATCTATAAGAACCTGTATCAGGGAGATTGGAGAGAAATTTGGTTGCACGTCTGGTCACTCTCAGAACCCAGAGAGAACAACCACCAAAAACTAACAGCACACACAAAAACTTCCCTCCCTCAAGATTTGAAAGTATCCTGTCCCCTGATTGGTCCTCTGGTCAGGTGACAGCCAGGCTCACTGATCTTGTTAACCCTTTACAGGCAAAAGAGATATGAAGTATTTCTGTTCCATTAACTCTTACTTATCTATTTATGACAAACATCATTTCACTTAAAGTCGCAATTTCAGGAACATAACTACGTTAAGCGAGGAGTTACTGTACATATAAACACAAAATTTATAGTAAACATATATAATGTGAGTTTACATTTTAGATTTAAGTTAAAAATTGCGACCTGACAATTTAAACCAGATTGTCACTGCATTGCTCTACTACTCATAAGTAGAATGGTTGAGCCAGAACTTCGGAGGAATACAAATAAATCTTTTACTTTGATGTAGAGCATGGTGAAGTATATTTACACTACATCAAGCAATATAACTGTCCATAAACTGATGCTTCTTTCTTAGTGTGAGAGATTTAATTTGAAAGCATTCTGAATCTTGACTGTTCTGTTGTATGTTTAAACATGGCTATGATGTGATTATATATATTTATTACTCCCATGACCTGCCAAAGTAGGCTGAGACATGGTCATATACCCTTAATAAGGTTTGCACTAAAATATCCTCATAAATTATCAAGAATTTTTGGCACCAAAAATGATCTGTGGCTGAAACAGGATCATGTGACCCTGTAATATAGAATATGCTGTAAAACTGATGTCCCTGTGAAATAAAATTCTTAAGACATAAAAAGAGAAGTCTTATAGCAGGTCCTATGTCATCCTGCTAGATGTTTAGGGTAAGAGACCATGTTTTTCAGATATTAAAACTTATTCCACAGAACATGAAGCATTTTGGGCAAATTTCCTGCCTCTTCTGTTTCTTTTTAAGGTTGTATCAGCTGCAATATAGGCCACAAACAATGTTGTAAAAATTAAGGCAAATGGCGTAAAAATAAAAGTGACAAAAATGCTTTTAAAATTTCCCAGGGGAAAAAGATAGTTCAGTACCCACTAAGCTTCTGAATATATGTTAAGGAAAAATAGTTATATAAGTAGAGAAAATTCTCACTTCCATTTCCCCATGAATGGCTGTTCTTATTTCTGCTAGAGCTTCCTTCTGGCTGATTGGAGTGGAGAGCTCTTAAAGCTGGAGCCGATGTAGTAAGAAAGAAGTGAATCTCAAGAGCCTTGGAGTGAGATTTTCAAAAGTGTTCAGTGTTGGCCTAACTCTGCTTCCACTGAAGTCAATTGAATTTAATGGAAGCAGAATTAGGCCAACATTAAGCATTTTAAAAATTCCAACCTTGAACCTCAGAAATTTGGGCAGGGTTTGGGGGAGCAATGCCCCCCCCCAGCAGTATATGTTAGTGGAGTGGTGGCTGGCGATGGCCTCCACCCAGGGCCAGAGGAGCCCAGGGTCCTGGCAGGTGGCAGAGGGAGAAACAGAGCCACTAGGTGGAGGGGGGAGGGCAAGGAGAAGGAGTTGGCCCTGAGGGTGGCTGGAGGTTTCATGGTCATTGCCTTCGAGTCACCACACCCTGCGATCCATGCCTGTTGGGTCCCCTGGAGGATCTGCAGCTGCTGCAGGGATTGGGGCTTGGCGGTGCCGCTGTTCCCACCTGGACAACGCCATGACTAGGATTGGGACCAATAAGGTAATGGCCAGGACTGGCCTGAGTGCCTGCTTTTTTCCTGGCACTGACAGCCCCCGAGCCCTTCTCTCGTTCCCTGTGAGGCAGGCCAGGGTGCTGGGTGGCTGACTGGGGCAGATCTGCCAGGTGAGGAGCACAGGGCCAACCTTAAGGGGTTGGTGGGTGATTGCCCAGGGTGCCCTGGTCAGGGGAGCACTGTGGTCAAGAGGCAAGGGGCAGGGTGGGCCTGGGGTGCGAGACCACGGAAGGGAGCTTGAAGTAATGAGGGGAGAAGGCAGTGAGGTCTGTGGGAGGATGGATTGGGAGGCAGTGGGGTCCAGGGGCTATGGGGGAAGAGCCTGTGGAGGCAGCAGGGGCCTGGAGCAATGGGGATGAGCCCCCAGAGGCAGTGGGAGCCAGGGGCTATGGGAGAGGAGCCTGTGGAGGCAGCAGGGGCCTGGAGCAATGGGGATGAGCCCCCAGAGGCAGTGGGAGCCAGAGGCTATGGGAGAGGAGCCTGTGGAGGCAGCAGAGGCCTGGAGCAATGGGGATGACCCCCAGAGGCAGTGGAAGCCAGGGGCGATAGATGAGGAGGCAGAGGGGTCCTGGGATGATCAGGGGATGGGTGGAGAGCCTGGAGAGGCAGAGGGGCCCAAGACAATGGAGGAGCTTGGGGAGACGGGGGCAGGGTCAACAAAACACAAGTTTTCTCAGGGTACCATTTTTCCTAAGGCTGGCCCTGGATGAGCTCAAGGCTCTCACATATCATCTGACCTGTTTTGCCACAACCTTTTTAACAATTTTTCCTGAAAATGAAAACTAGACAGAGGTCAATAAATAGCAAGATTGTCAGAGTCAAGCCAATAGCTTTCTTAAGGTCTGCTGTTATTCTATCCCCACAGTGACATACACAATCCACAATGGGCCCAGTACTTCTTCACTGGTCTCCAACAGCCAGGATGGACATATATTCAACTCAAGTTGTGGACCTGAGCATTTCCACAAACTCAGACTCTGGATAAATAGAGGCATACTGTGATATTTTTATATGGTCACTTTTCAGATAAGAATTACACTACAGTAGCTTTAAAGTTCTGCACTAATTTTAGGAGATAATAATGAACTGATAGCTTTTAAAAAGTAGATGCATTCCCTGAGCCACAGGAACTATACAAAGGAGGCTTTTTCTATACTTCCAAAAATACTTTTCAGAAAGACTTGAAAAATAGTTATTAGGTCACCTCTGCACAGACATTTATCTCAACAGATGCAGCTATTTTAATTCTTAAACCAGTTTTAATATGCAGTCTTGCAGTTATATGAGAAAACATTTTTTTCATTTCTCTTGCAATTATAATTCATATCACATATCTTCTCCATAAAGCTTTGTATCTGGTTGACTGGTTTCATAAGGAAAATCTGAGTTCCAAAGAAAAGAACAGCAAATCCAAAAAGGCCTAGAATTAACTATCAAGATTGTTGCAGATAGCCATCATGACCCTCAAACACATGACGATTACTTCTGTAACAGAGGTTCTAAGACTGTGTTTATCCCTCACTAAAACTGAACGTGACAGGGTGCACTCACCTCTCCTGAGCGCTGCCTGTCAGTTGGGTGTGAATCTGCACTTTCTCTGTTCACAATGCTCCTGGTCGGCTGTTGCCCTCATCAGGCGTGTCTTCAGTGGCTCAGCCCTCTGGCTAAGTCAAACATAGTCTAAAATGGATGAACCCCTTCCATGGCAACAAATGTCCAACAAGGACTATCACCGTGCACTTGTTGGTATCTGCAGCCCTGCCTCTGGGTTCAGTTCTCAGCCCCTTCTGGGCTAACTTTAAGTCTGTCCCTGTCCTGTTATAAAGCAGCGTCCCCAGGGCTTTCTCCCTGGAGACTGTTTGCCTTTAATTGTTCTCTGGTATCCCAGCTCTCCAGCCATGTCAGTCCTTAATTTCAGTCCCCTTCGTGGGAGTGGGGGGAGGGAAACAAAGTTCAACAAAGGGTTGGCCCTCTCTGGGGTCTTCAGCCGTGTCCCTGGGCCTATTTGGGCTTTTAATAGTCTTATCCCCTTCTTGGGGTTTAGCCACTTTTCCAGTGGCTGGGGGGAAGGAGTGTCTCGGGCCTGCCCACTACACCAGATCCCAACTTAGGGACCTTTTAGACAGCAGCTTTTCTTTACTTGGTTGCTGCTGCTACTCTCTGGGCCGCTTCCCATTTGGTCCCATAACCTTCACTCTACCTTAAGTTACAGCAGGGGTCGGCAACCTATGGCACGCGTGCCAAAGACGGCACAGGAACCGATTTTTAATGGCACACTGCTGCCTGCCAGGACTCCAGTGTGCCATTAAAAATCCAATCGGTGTGGCAAGCCGCAGGGCCCATCCTCCCAGGCAGGAGCGTCTGGCCGAGCGCAGCAAGCCGCCGGCCCCTCCCCTGCCTTTCCCCTCTTCCCCTGGAGCCCTGCCGCCATGCGTGCAGTGCCCTGGGGGCCGGGGCTGCACGCTCCCGCAGGGCAGTGTTTGGCTCTGCAGGGAGGGAAAGATGCTCCCGTTCATCCAGAGCCCTGCCGCCACGTGTGCAGCATTCTGAGGGGCGGAGCTGCATGCTCCCATGGGGGCAGCATATCTGGCTCTGCTTGGAGCCTCATGGTAAAGGGGTTGGGATGGCTGAATAAGGGGTAAGAGCAGTCAGGGGACAGAGGGCAGGGTGGATTGGATGGGAATTGGATCCCAAGGGGGGGTGGCTACAAGTGGGGGTCTCTGGAGGGGGCAGTCAGGGAGCAGGGTGGGTGGATGGGGCATGGGAGTTCCGGGGTCTGTTGGGGGTGGGGGGTGGGTAGGGGTCAAGACAGTCGGGGAGAGGGAGCAAGGAGGGTCCTGAAGGGGGCAGTTAGGGTGGGGGGTCTCTGGAGGGGGTGGTCAGGGGACAAGAAGCTGGGGAGGTTGGATGAGTTGGGAGTTCTGGGGGGGCTGTCAGGAGGCAGGGGTATGGAGAGGAGTTGGGGCAGGCAGGGAGCAGGAGGGGGGATTGTATGGGTCCGGAGTTCTGGGGGTCCTGTCAGGGGGCTAGGCGTGGGAGTCCCGGGGGTCTGTCTGGGAGCGCGGGTATGGATAAGGGTCGGGGCAGTCAAGGGACAGGTAAGGGGTAGGGTCCTATGGGGATAGTCAAGGGACAAGGAGCAGGGAGGCTTAGATAGGGGATAGGATCCTGGGGGCAGTTAGGGGCAGGAGTCCCAGGAGGGGGTAATCAGGGGACAAGGAGTGGGGGGGCTTGGGAGTTCTGAGGGGGGAAGTCACCCAGCCCTCTGCCCTGTACCTTCACACACACCCCAGGCCCCTGCCCTGAGCCCTGTACCTCCCTCATACACACGCAGCCCTGTGTTGACTCCTTCACCCTCCCCCCCCAACTCCAGCCCTGACTCTGGCACCCTCACACATACCCAGACCCCCTGCCCTGACACCTGCACCCCCTCACATGCCCCCAGCCCTCTGCCCTGACTATTGAACCAGCATATCCCCAGCCCCCCCCTCCCATGCACTCTACACATCCCCACCCCCACCCTGAGCAGCAAACAGGAGATCCTGCACCACCACACCATTCCCATCTGCACCCCTCACACCAAATGGGAGCTGCCCAGGTAAGTGCCCCCACATCCAAACCTCCTGCCCCAACCCTGAGCCTCCTCCCTCATTCTAGCTCCTGGCCAGACCCTTCACCCCCAGCCCTGTACTCAGTGCACTCCCACCCTCAGCTCAGTGCAGAGAGAGGAAGAGAATGGGCCAGAACCAGGGAGAAGGTAAGTACCCACTGTATGTGGGCAGGGCCAGGATCCCAGACCAGCAACAGGATGAGCGGGTCCGGCAGTCGGGATCCCGGCTGGCAGGAGCCGGCAGATGGAACCCCTGAGCAGCAGTGGGCTGAGCCACTCAGCCCACTGCTGGTCTGGGATCCCGGCCGCAGGCCAAGCACAGCCTGCTGCCAGTGTGGGGTTCTGGCTGCTGGACCCTTCCCAGCTGGGGTCCCGGCCACAGGCCCCACTCAGCCCACTGCCAGCCTAGGTGAACAGAACCCCAGACCAGCAGTGGGCTGAGTGAGCCGGCAGCATAAGATCAACATTTTAATTTAATTTTAAATGAAGCTTCTTAAACATTTTGAAAACCTTGTTTATTTTACAATACAACACTAGTTTAGTTATATTATAAATATGGACCTGTAGAGAGACACCTTCTAAAAAACATTAAAATGTATTACCGGCACACAAAACCTTAAATTAGAGTGAATAAATGAAGACTCGGCACACCACTTCTGAAATGTTGCTGACCCCTGAGTTACAGTCTTTGGGTTCTATTTCTCTCATTCCTTGTTTGCGCAGGGTTTCTTCCAGGCCTCCTTGACTGGAGAGATTTTCTGTCATACTCTTGCTTGAGTAGGGCTTCTCCCAAGCCTCCTTGCCTGGAGAATTTCTCCATCTTCCAGGACTTTCTCAGCCTTCTGGTCTCAACCAGGGACTGAAACTGCTCTGGCCCAGCAGCTCCTTTTAACTGAGTCCTGATTGGCTGATTCCCTACAGCCTTTCTAGGCAGGCATGAAGGACCCACCTTCACTGCTCCTTTCCTGGGGCAGGATGTGGTAGGACCACAAGGTCTCAAAGGACCTGGTATGCCCTGTCACACCAAATTATAAAGCGTTCCAATATCTAAAAAATGTAACCTTTTTTGGTAACTGCTGGATGCAAATCTTCCACTGCTGTCTAATGCACAGCTGCCAACTTTCATGTGGTAAATAAGCACCTCGACATTCACAACAAACCAAAAATCAAGCTAATCTCATTTCAAAACAAGGCCAAACTAGCCGATCCCTAAGAACTCCAACACTCTATGTGATTAGATCCCCCGAGTATGCAGTCTGGGACTGTGGTGGGCCCGCTGTGCATCCCTGACTCTCTTCCCCACTTCCCCCTGCTTGACGGGAGCCAATCAAAAAAAAAGAAGCAACATGCTACAACAAGCAACAAGCCAAACAAGCAACAAGATACAAGCCAAAAACTAGCCAACAAGCAACTCACAAGCCAATTATGCCAAAACCAAGCCCAATTTCTGAGTTTTTTTCATGGGCTTGGCATGTCTGGTCTACTACAGTATTGCAAATTACAACTAGTAAGTACTCATCATAGGTGATAACTGTCCCCTATTTTGTTGAATAAGGATGTAAAATGCATGAATATCCAGCTGTCTCCATAGACAACATCTTGGGCCTGCTTCATTCTTATTTCTGCTGGGAAAACCCAGGCTATGGGAGACCTGTGACAGATAGTCCGCTCAATGGAAGCACATTGGCATAAGCTCCCATCAACTTGTGCTCTGCCAGAGGGCCTTGAAGCACACTGGCACAGGCCTTAAAGACAACAGGGACAGTTAGTGAGGGGGAGAAACAATCCACTGCGTCACCTCTGCCAACTTGAATTTAAGACACATCGTAGTTTAAACTGCTCCCCACTGGTAAAGCTTCCGTGGTGGATTCAAGGGAGCAAAGCAACCCCTCAACATTAGAGAATCAAAAAAGCATCAACCTAAAAAGAATGTCTTAGTATAGCCAATTCATGTTTATTGTACAGTTGCTTACTAATTTATCAGCAGCAAATTGTCTGAGAATACTTAGGAGGTACTGAGTAAGCTTCTCTAATGACAGAATTTATTTTCATATAAGAAAACAAGGCAGAAAAATATTTCATTTTGCAATTTGCAAACCAATGAATGTATTAAACCTGGGTTTTGCTGCAAAGTTACAGCAATGTGTATCTTAATACTCCCTCCCAAACCAGCCTTCATTCTGGGCACTATGCAAAAACTCTAAAATAGTTTTCCTCCCTTAAAATATAAATCTGTAGAGGGACTAATGAGATGAGTTTACAACACTAAAGCATACAAACATAAAATACACTCTTTAATTATTTAATACTTGTCCTCCCACACTCAACTCTCTCACTTCTTGTTTATTGTCATACCTCACTTTGTTAACCATACTATAGACCTGGATCCTGCAACTGGATCTGCAGAGGTGGTTTCCTGTGCCTGACTTCAATGGGGTTCTGCTACAAAGGATTTAGCCCTTAGAGTGTAAGCTCTTTTGGGTAGGAACCTGTCATTTTATTTGTCTGTAATGTATTCTATAATGCCTTTTTATATAAGGATCTCAAAGCACTTTACAAACATTAATTCATTAAGCTTCTTAACATTTTGTGAGGTAGGAATTATCCTTCCACAGATGAGGAAACTAAACCCATAGAAAGGTTAACTGAGCTACCCCAGAGATATAAAGCAAGTTGGTGGCAGAGGTGGAAATAGAACACAGTGGTATTGACTCTGTCAAGTACTATTTTCTAACCACTATACTGCAGTTTTGACTCTGTCAAGTACTATTTTCTAACAAATATACTATACTATACTAATACTTGTAAAATGCTGGACTTGTCACAAATAAAAAAAAATCTAAACTCCACCAAATGCAATTCAGTGCTTCCATATTCAAACTGGTGAATGTTTCTTCAGAGTCTGAAACATTTTTTATAAAATTATTATTATTTACTGGTGTCAAGGTGCCACCCCCACTCTGAACTTTAGGGTACAGATGTGGGGACTTGCATGAGATAACCCCTAAGCTTATTTACCAGCTTAGATCTAGTAGCTGCCACCATCAAATAGTTTAAACAAACATTTACGGGAGAAGCATTTGGAAACTCTGTCTTCCCCGCAAATATTTCCCCAGTCTTTATCTCCCTTTTCCTGGCAGGATTGAGACTGATTCACCTCCCACCAATTCCTGGTGAGCCCAGATTCAAAAAACCTTTGGATCCTAAAACAAGGAAAAATCAATCAGGTTCTTAGAAGAAGACTTTTAACTAAAGAATAAGGGTGAAAGGAATACCTCTGTGAGATTAGCATGCAAGCTACTCTCACAAAGGACAGATTCACAACACAGAGAATGTCCCTCTGGGTAAAACCTTAAAGTTACACAAAAGAAACCCAATTTGATTCTCCCTCTTATACAAAATGAAGTCACAAAAGAAAATAAACATAATCTAATACATTCCTTCTCAAATCACTTACTACTTTTAGGAAATGTTAGATGTCTGATTCCTGGATCCTTCACTCTGGCACAAACGTTTCTGATCAGACAAAAGACTGATTTCCCTCCTCTCTCTTTGAAAACATCTTGTCCCCTCATTGGTTCCTCTGGTCAGGTGTCAGCTAGGCTATGTGAACTTTTTAACCCTTTACAGGTAAAAGAGGAATTAACCCTTAACTATCTATGACAACTGGCCTCAAATTTTCAGGTAGTTTTTCTTTTTCAAGTGTACACATTCTGTTGGAATTTGCCATGTGATATGAGAAAGAAATGAATAATCCCTTCTGCTAAAGTTGAAATATTCTTAATAATTTATTCAACCATTCTCATCCAATTCAACTCATAATAAACTTGGAATTTATAGCCTGACAGCTCTGTGAGTGCTAAAGTAGTATGAAGGTAAAATATAATTCAAAAATATTTGAAAAAAACTAAGGAGAAGAAATAAAGATTAATTTTCCACCTTTAATGGCCAGTTTGGCTGTGCTAGCTTTGATTTACTTTCTACTTTAAAAAATTTTAAAAGAAAAACCAAAAAAAAAAAAAAAGAGCGCATGAGCGCGAAAAGAATGATATAGCATCTGCAGACAATGTGAGACGGAAACTGCCTATCAATTCACTATTCTTGTCTTTTACCAGATATGAGAGTCAAAGCCGATATAGGCAAGATGCTCATCTTCACCCTGTCCATTAAACTGATTCTTATCTCAATGGAAGTGAACACCAAACCATTAATTACTAAGAAGATAGAAATTGTGATTAAATACTAAAGTGTGTTCATTTGGGATCAACAGGCTCTAAATGGAAGGCTTCTGACACGTGAACTTGATGCAATCTATTTAGTTAATCCAACAGCTTTCCCTTCTTGCCCATATGTTTTGTAAGAACATGACCTCTAAATTCCCTCCCACTTTCTAAAATAAAGACATAAAAGATAAAACTTAGTTCTTTGTAATTCTTGTTCTACATAGGTTCTTATACAGTGCTCATAGGATCTGAGGGCAAGATCCAGAAAGGGGACTTAGGTACCCTGCCACCTAACACAATCCACAGCTTTGGGTTAGGCACCCAGGCTTCTTATACAATGCACAATGACTGTTAGACACCTAAGAAAGGAATTTCCAAAAGCCTGCAAGCTGAGTGGAGAGCTGCCTTAGCTAGTCAATAGAAAATGCTGAGGAGAGGGGTGGGGCCTAGGTCCTGTCCCTCAAAGGGAGTTCGGTGCCTAAATCCAGGTTGCAGTGAGGTGCCTATCTCTGCTTCGGATTCACAGCCATGAAACCTTCCTAGAATTAAGGCACCTAAGCCATTTATCACAAACAAGACAAACAGGAGGTGGTCTTGGTGCCTCCATATTACCTTTATCCAAACGGTTAGAGCACTCCCACAGGTTGTGGGAGACCCCCATAAATTTAATTATTTATACAAAGTGGAACAGTTTCAACAGGAGAGATTGAGGGAGATCCACCTTAGAATATCCCATTGCTCAGCTATTAGGGCACTCTCCGATGAGATGTGAGATTTGGGTTCAAATTCTTGCTCCAATTTCTTTCCAGAGGAGGAAATTGAACCTGGGTATCTCACATCCTAGGTGAGTTCTCTAATAATTGGAATAAAGGTTATATAGTTATAAAGGGGATGCAGGGACCACCAGCACCATCTATGCAGAGCCTGATCCAATAAACATGGTTTTAGGAAGCCTCTGAGAACACCTACTGGACCAGCCTCCACAAGCAAGATAGGTAGAAAGGACCAGATCTATCAAGATATATAGGTACTTGACTCTATCTGAAATCAATAAGAGCTAGGTGCCTAAATACCTTTCAGGATCTGGGTTGGAATGCCAAGTTTGAGGATCACACTGGAACTTAGGCATGAGCTGGGTGCCCATGCATCGGGACTCATAGACTCATAGACTCTAGGACTGGAAGGGACCTCGAGAGGTCATCGAGTCCAGTCCCCTCCCCTCATGGCAGGACCAAATACTGTCTAGACCATCCCTAATAGACATTTATCTAACCTACTCTTAAATATCTCCAGAGATGGAGATTCCACAACTTCCCTAGGCAATCTATTCCAGTGTTTAACTACCCTGACAGTTAGGAACTTTTTCCTAATGTCCAACCTAAATCTCCCTTGCTGCAGTTTAAGCCCATTGCTTCTTGTTCTATCATTGGAGGCTAAGGTGAACAAGTTTTCTCCCTCCTCCTGATGACACCCTTTTAGATACCTGAAAACTGCTATCATGTCCCCTCTCAGTCTTCTCTTTTCCAAACTAAACAAACCCAATTCCTTCAGCCTTCCTTCATAGGTCATGTTCTCAAGACCTTTAATCATTCTTGCTGCTCTTCTCTGGACCCTCTCCAATTTCTCCACATCCTTCTTGAAATGCGGTGCCCAGAACTGGACACAATACTCCAGTTGAGGCCTAACCAGCGCAGAGTAAAGCGGAAGAATGACTTCTCGTGTCTTGTTTACAACAAACCTGTTAATGCATCCCAGAATCATGTTTCCTTTTTTTGCAACAGTATCACACTGTTGACTCATATTAAGCCTGTGGTCTACTATGACCCCTAGATCTCTTTCTGCCATACTCCTTCCTAGACAGTCTCTTCCCATTCTGTATGCGTGAAACTGATTGTTCCTTCCTAGGTGGAGCACTTTGCATTTATCTTTATTGAACTTCATCCTGTTTACCTCAGACCATTTCTCCAATTTGTCCAGATCATTTTGAATTTTGACCCTGTCCTCCAAAGCAGTTGCAATCCCTCCCAGTTTGGTATCGTCCGCAAACTTAATAAGCGTACTTTCTATGCCAACATCTAAATCGTTGATGAAGATATTGAACAGAACCGGTCCCAAAACAGACCCCTGCGGAACCCCACTTGTTATATCTTTACAGCAGGATTGGGAGCCATTAACAACTACTCTCTGAGTACGGTTATCCAGCCAGTTATGCACCCACCTTATAGTAGCCCCATCTAAATTGTACTTTCCTAGTTTATCTATAAGAATATCATGCTAGACCGTATCAAATGCCTTACTAAAGTCTAGGTATATCACATCCACCGCTTCTCCCTTATCCACAAGGCTCGTTATCCTGTCAAAGAACGCTATCAGATTAGTTTGACACGATTTGTTCTTTACAAATCCATGCTGGCTATTCCCTATCACCTTACCACCTTCCAAGTGTTTGCAGATGATTTCTTTGATTACCTGCTCCATTATCTTCCCTGGCACAGAAGTTAAACTAACTGGTCTGTAGTTTCCTGGGTTGTTTTTATTTCCCTTTTTATAGATGGGCACTATATTTGCCCCCTTCCAGTCTTCTGGAATATCCTACGTCTCCCATGATTTCCCAAAGATAATAGCTAGAGGCTCAGATACCTCTTCTATTAACTCCTTGAGTATTCTAGGATGCATTTCATCAGGCCCTGGTGACTTGCAGGCATCTAACTTTTCTAAGTGATTTTTTACTTGCTCTTTCCTTATTTTCTCTTCTAAACCTACCCTCTTCCCGTAAGCATTCACTATACTAGACATTCCTTCAGACTTCTCAGTGAAGACTGAAACAAAGAAGTCATTAAGGACTTTGGTGTTTGTGTGCATGCTCAATAGCATATTTTTAGGTATCATGGGGAACTTAACAGCAGAAACAAAGTCACAACAGTATTTAGGTGTCCACAGGGTTAGGCAGCAACTGCGTGGAGGTTTTGAGGATCTAAATTTTAGACTTAGAGCTTGTACACTCCAGTGCTTACTTCCATATAACTGAAGTTGTTCAGGGGTGTGGAAAAGCCTTCCCCTGAGCGATGCAAGTTAAACTGACCTAAGCACCAGTGTGGACAGTGCTATGTCAGTGAGAGAGGCTCTCTCCCTTCGGCACTAGGGTCTGCACTAGCAGCGCTACAGCGGCACAACTACATCAAGTATCAGAGGGGTAGCCGTGTTAGTCTGGATCTGTAAAAGCAGCAAAGAATCCTGTGGCACCTTATAGACTAACAGACGTTTTGGAGCATGAGCTTTCGTGGGTGAATACCCACTTCTTCAGATGCATGTGGTGGAAATTTCCAGGGGCAGGTATATATATGTGTGCTAGCAAGCAAGCTAGAGATAACGAGGTCAGTTCAATCAGGGAGGATGAGGCCCTGTTCTAGCAGTTGAGGTGTGAAAACCAAGAGAGGAGAAACTGGTTCTGTAGTTGGCAAGCCATTCACAGTCTTTGTTCAATCCTGAGCTGATGGTGTCAAATTTGCAGATGAACTGAAGCTCAGCAGTTTCTCTTTGAAGTCTGGTCCTGAAGTTTTTTTTGCTGCAGGATGGCCACCTTAAGGTCTGCTATAGTGTGGCCAGGGAGGTTGAATTGCTCTCCTACAGGTTTTTGTATATTGCCATTCCTAATGTCTGATTTGTGTCCATTTATCCTTTTCCGTAGAGACTGTCCAGTTTGGCCGATGTACATAGCAGAAGGGCATTGCTGGCATATGATGGCGTATATTACATTGGTGGATGTGCAGGTGAATGAACCAGTGATGGTGTGGCTGATCTGGTTAGGTCCTGTGATGGTGTCGTTGGTGTAGATATGTGGGCAGAGTTGGCATCGAGGTTTGTTGCATGGATTGGTTCCTGAGCTAGAGTTATTATGGTGCGATGTGCAGTTACTGGTGAGAATATGTTTCAAGTTGGCAGGTTGTCTGTGGGCAAAGACTGGCCTGCCACCCAAGGCCTGTGAAAGTGTGGGATCATTGTCCAGGATGGGTTGTAGATCCTTGATGATGCATTGGAGGGGTTTTAGCTGGGGGCTGTATGTGATGGCCAGTGGAGTCCTGTTGGTTTCTTTCTTGGGTTTTCCAGTCTCACCAGTAACTGCACACCGCACCAGCAGCAGCAAACTCTTCAAGGTGCTTTCCTCTGCCCACCAGAATAATCTCTATCTTACCTGGATTCAGCTTCAATCAAAGACAGAGCTTATTCCAAAGACAGAGCTTATCCAAGCACTGGGACATCTTGGTGGTAGTGATTTGGCCATATGTGTTCATGGATCAATAGAGCTGTGTGCCATCTCTATACTGCTATAACTTCTCAAAAGGTAATAATTCCAATAAAGATGACCATTCCTAATGCTGTTGTCATAAACAGATAGCTAAGGGTTAATGTCTCTTTCACCTGAAGCACCTGACCAGAGGACCAATCAGGAAACCGGATTTTTAGACCAATCAGGAAACCGGATTTTTTCAATTTTGGGTGGAGGGAATTGTGTCTCTGAGTTTTTTGTCTGCCTGCCTGCTTTCTCTGAGCTTTGGAGAAGTAGTTCTACTTTCTAATCTTCTGTTTCTAAGTGTAAGGACAAAGAGATCAGATAGTAAGTTCTATGGTTTTCTTTTCTTTGGTATTTGCATGAATATAAGTGCTGGAGTGCTTTGATTTGTCTTCTTTTTGAATAAGGCTGTTTATTCAATATTCTTTTAAGCAATTGACCCTGTGTTGTATCATCTTAATACAGAGAGCACATTTGTATGTATTTTTCTTTCTTTTTATATAAAGCTTTCTTTTAAGACCTGTTGAAGTTTTCTTTACTTCAGGGAAATTGAGTCTATACTCACCAGGGAATTGGTGGGAGGAAGAAATCGGGGAGATCTGTGTGTTGGATTGCTAGCCTGATTTTGCATTCCCTCTGGGGGGAATAGGAAAGTACTTTTGTTTCCAGGATTGGGAACAGAGAGGGGGGAGTCTCCGTGTAGTTTCACAGAGCTTGTGTCTGTGTATCTCTCCAGGAGCACCTGGAGGGGGGAAGGGGAAAAGGATTATTTCCCTTTGTTGTGAGACTCAAGGGATTTGGGTCTTGGGGTCCCCAGGGAAGGTTTTTCAGGGGGACCAGAGTGCCCCAAAACACTCTAATTTTTTGGGTGGTGGCAGCAAGTACCAGGTCCAAGCTGGTAACTAAGCTTGGAGGTTTTCATGCTAACCCCCATATTTTGGACGCTAAGGTCCAAATCTGGGACTAAGGTTATGATAGCTGTGCTTTCTGTATTTGATTGGCTTAAGATGCTTGTGCTCCATGCCCTGAGCTGTTAAACCAATGTTCTCATCGATGCCTACTTATTACAGGGAGTGCAGGTAACATCTATATTCAAGGTTTCCCAACTTTTTCTGTTCTAAGATTGTTTTCATTTGCTTACAACTTTGCCAAACAGATCGTTCAGGCTGAAATTTTCCATGTTATTTGTCTGCCTCAGGCTGAATTTTTTGAAAAGTTTCAAAGCTCAGTTGTTTCTGAGAGCAATATTTGAGAAAATACATTGTTTTGCCTACATTAAAAAAAAATTCTTCCAGATGTTTTGTTGAGATGCTCTAGTGCCTCCATGCTTTGGAGCAGGGACTTAAATTTGGCAGGGGATTATTCCATCATCTCACAGCTCCTATGTGCCAATTGGACTGTGCATGTACCACCAGCACATAACTACTGATCATGCTCCAAATAGCTGGAGATTCAAGGGCTGCACTTGCTCTCCCTGATTGTTGCATGCTCAGGCACCAGAATTGACAGCAAGGAGACTGTCTCCCCTGTGCTCTCAATGCTCCCCATGCTACTGTCCAGACAATGTGGTGGAGAAGGAAGATTCAGTCTTACTCAAATCCAGAGGGGTGAAGAATTATCATGCATGTGTAGGAAATTATAGTAAAGAAACTATGTTAACAGAAAAATAAGATGGCAAAGCCACACATTCAAAAGTTAGGAACCCATTCAGGGAACACTGTCCAGCCTCTGAACAGAGTGATGCAGGAGTCTTTGGAAAAATAGTATGTGATCATATAATTAAACACTATCATAATGCATACACACAAGGGAGCCAAATTAAGATTGTATGGGCAATCTTACTTCCCAGCATTTCCTAACTTTTGAGTGTTTGACTCTCCAATCTTAATTTCCCTTTAATTGACGAGATGCTATGGCCAACAACTGCCTCAGCCATCAATGGGTTTTGGAGTAAATAGTAATAGAATTATAATATATAAAACAAAGATTCCCTAACTGTAGAGAATATGAGTGGGAGCCTATTATAACCACTATTACCTGTATTTTTTGTTTTCAGAATTTATTGTCAGGTTCCAGAAATTTATTTAATAATACTATCAAAACCCTGTAACTGACAGGTCAATGAAAAGACAATAATTGATTTATAAACAAGAAGAATACCGTAACTAAAAAATGAAAAAGGAAAGAAAGGTAACATTCATGCCAGTGACTGGAGATGCTGGTAACCTAATGTAAGTGAGAAAACTGCTTATGCAAAAATGTAACTTGCTAAAGTTTTAGGCACTGGAAAGCTTGTTTTGTTTCGTTTTGTTTGTAACTATATCTGTCTTTTTTTCTCTTGCTTAGTATCACTTAAATCTCTGTTCTTTATTAATAAACTTCAGAGACATGTCTCCAGGGAACTCAGGAACTGGGGTTCCTGAGGAATTACCTGCAAGGAAAGATTAAGACTGACAGAGTCTCAAGGAATTTGCTGTTGAGGCAGACAGTCTGGCATGGCAGGGAGATGGCACACAGTTTAAGCCTCAGCAAAGTTCTCCGCGGCTGAGGCAGAGGGGTAACATAGTGGCTTACAGTTCTGGGTATCCTTAGGACAGCATCATACTTATACTCCAAAAGAAATAAATGTAAATAAAAGGGAGGCTCAGAATCGGAGGTCTAAAAGTTTCTGTAGAATTCTTACAGCATTTACCATATAATTTTGCTAACTCTTTCTGCTGATTTCTTTTGGCCATGACACTGGTCTTACATGACATCTATAATTAATAAATCACAGTAAGAAGCGGTGCTGTTCTTTTCTGTGACTCATGCTATCAAAAAGAAGGGATTGCTACATGGAGTCGAATTCTCTCATCCATCAGCATAACCACAGCATAAAGAGGTGCAACTTGGATTAGTCTGCATAAAAATTAGCATAGTGGTGATGGAGGAGTTTGAAGGAATATATAAATGAAAGTGCAAAACTTGAAAAAATCTTCAGAGTTTTTTTCCTGCATGGGTCTTGGAAAATGGAGCCAAAGTCAATAAACTAATTTTGTAATCTGACAGATACTAATTCCTAGACTTCACCTATACCTCTAAAGTTTCTGACCTAGAAAATCAAAGATAATGTTCATAAAACCAAGAAGTCTAAAATTAGAGAGAGAGCTTCTGGGAGAAGGTAATAAACACTCACAGAAGCTGTGCATTTTAGGATTTTTAAATAAAGAAATCAGTGTAAAAAACTGATAACTCCTGTCCAATTTTATTCTGCTTGAGATTCCAGGCTCGGACACTGGAGATTTTGATTAATATTAATATTCTTAATTTTATTCAGAATGAAGAACTGATAAATCAATACATTATTACAGATACAGGCATATATTATGACCCTATCTTAGGAAAGGAACACAATCTAGCAGAGAAATAGTAAAATTACATTTTTCTTTAAATTAAAATATCATTTAGCAGAATGGACTAATGAAGCCAAAATGCTTCAAAATGTTATGGAATAAGATGCTATCAGCACATATAAAATTACAGGAAAATGCCTCTACCTTCAAAAAACTGACACTCACATTCAAAATTACAGCTAGCATATCAATCATAAATTGCCCTCTTGTGTACATACTTCTTCCAAGACATGCCCTTACATTTTATGCTGGCCAAATTATGGCTGCTGGGAAAATTATAACAGTTTTGAAATTCCTGCCTTTTGTCCATTTAAATTCTCAATCATAAAACTCCATTAACATAGGTTTGGGGTTTTTTTGCGTTGAATAAAATATATAAGATTGAGGGGCACCATTGTTGATCTTAATGTAAAAGTCAAAAGCCTCACATCTTCACTTGCATTACAATATCTAGTGGCAGAGCTAGTCCTCTTTTCACTTAGAAGTGGCCTATGTAGCTAGGCAGTTTGAAAGGAACCACACAGCTCAGTAGTATAGGCTGCGGCGTGAGGAGAGGGGCCACCCGAACTATTCCCCAACCACTTTTAGACAGGAATATGTCTTTACCTGAAGATCTGAGAGCGAGAGATGAGATGTGGGTGTTTCATGGAATAGCGTATCTAATTGTCAGTCTGGATGACTCCCTCTGAATACGAGGTGGGTGTAGCAAGTGCACCTGGCCCTAGTGAGGGAGTTGAGGGGTATTGCCTCTGGAAGCACGGGCAGCAGCAGGATGTCTCCAGCTGGAGCTATCCAATCTGCACTATGCTGTTCACTCCCTGCAGTATGTCTAGCCCTCTGGAGGAGGCCGGTGCACAGAGGGAGAAGGCTAGGGAATTAAGTGTTTCATAGGTTGGCTCTGGCAGGGACGCAGGTGAGGAGCAGAAGGGAAGGAGCTGGGAGCCTTTCTGTGTCCGTGGGGTACTTCCAGTGAATCCTCCCAAGTCTGTGTGTGAGATTTGTTAAGTCACTGTGAAAGGAGAAGCTGACACAGCTGCCTGTCCAGGAGAGGGAGCTGCAAGCAGGAACATACTTTCAGTGAGGAGACACCAGGGCATCTATGAATCTGACAGTCAGGGATAGGCCCTACCCATAGGAACCCTTACCCTAAGTCCTATGTCTCCTATCCACAGGAATCCTAACCCTAGCTTCAGGAACCCCTATGAATAGAAACTCCAACTCTAACTCCAAGTACTCTATGCACAGAAAACCTAACCACAGGGCAGGAACCTAACCTATAGGAACTCTAACCCTAGGTTCAAGTGTTGCCCTGGATTTGAGGGGTGTACATATTCCAGAATGTGATCAAGCTAATTACAACCATATTATGAGCATTTAGCCACCTTGAAGTAATGAAATAGAATACCTCATCGTTAAGGGTTAATTTGAAGACAGGCTTTCAAAAGCAAGGTCAAAACTAGCTACAGTTTCTGCTTATCAGAATGAGAGGAGGGGACGGACAAGTAAACAACTGAGACTGAAAATCTTGGTGGTTGGAAAACCATGAATCTAGACGCCGCTGATATTAAAAGTGTATTGAACGTTAGAGAAGTGATGATCCAGTCGGGGTCATTATGAACTATGTGTTTTGTAGAAGTTAGTTATAAAAGATTAGCTAACAGAGTGTACTTTGGAACAATCCTCTGACGCCATCTTGAAAGACGTTTTTTCTGACACCTTCTCTCTCCTTAGCGGGTGAGCAATTGACCACTGCAAACCTGCTGTTAATTACTCAATACCATTCCAGATGTTAGGTAAATATCTGGGATGTTCTAAACCTATTGTTTATGTTAGTGTATGCTTAAATCTAATAAACTGCATTGTTAGATAAGAGCATGCTTACTTGCATTTAATCCTTGATCAGACATAATTGCTGTGTTTCTATTGATTTATTCCGGACACCGCCTGGAGTAAAATACTTTAGTTACCAATGTTGAGGGGTCTGAAAAACCCGGGTAACACAATTACTCTAGTCATAGGAACTCTAAACTTATCTCCAATTATCCTACCCATAGGAACCCTAACTCTAGGGAGGAGAGCCCTAACCTACCCTAAGAACTCTAACCCTAGCTCCAAGTACCCACCCAAAGGAACCCGAAACCTAACTCTAAGTTCCTTATCCATTGAAACCCTAATCCTAGCTACAAGTACCCTACTCATAGGAACACTAATCCTAGGGAGCAGAGCCCTACCCATAGAAACTCCTTACTCTAGGGTGGGGAGCCCTGGCCACAGGAAGAGAAGGTTACTGACCTTGTACAGTAACTGAGGTTCTTCGAGATGGTTGTCCCTGTGGGTGCTCCACTTTAGGTGTCTTGGCGCCCTGTGCTTGTAATCAGAGATTTGTAGTAGCAGTGCCCCGGTTGTCCATGCATGCGCACCAGCTGTCTTGCACCGTTCTCAGTGGCCACTTAGCATGCACAGCCAACCATCTCTCAGTTCCTTTTCTATCCTAGAGAATCAGCGTGAAACTCTGAAGTAGAGGAGAGGAGGGAGAGTAGTCGAGCACCCACAGGACAACCATCTTGACGAACCTCAGTTACTGCACAAGGTGAGTAACCTTCTCTTCTTCTTTGAGGAGTGTCCTTATGGGTGCTCCACTTTAGGTGACTATGGAGCAGTACTCCTTGATGGAAGGAAGGGCTTTGGAATATCTCTGTTGATGGTAGATTGCACCGAGACTATGAACTGAGTGTCAGCAGAGGAATGTTGTTCTGGGGCATAGTGTTTGGTAAACGTGTGGGCCGAGGCCCAGGTAGCTGCCCTGCAAATGTCTATGATGGGTACATAGTTGAGGAAGGCTACTGATGTGGATAGTGCTCTGGTGGAGTGCGTATGAATCCCAGGTGGAGCCGGAATGCTGCTCTGATGATAGCACAGGTGGATATAGCTAGAAATCCACTTAGACAGTCTTTGTTTAGAGATGGCCTCACCCTTCGATCGCTCTGCGACCAAGAGAAAGAGACATGATTTTCTAAATGTCTTTGTTCTTTCTAGGTAGAAGGCCAGAGATCTATGGATGTCGAGAGTGTGAAGGGATGCCTCCCTGGCGTCAGCGTGGGGTTTCGGAAAAAACACAAGTAAGTAAATGGGCTGGTTTAAATGAAATGAAGAGGTTACTTTAGGTATACATTTAGGGTGGGTTCTTAGGATCACTTTTCTTTATAGAATGTGGTATACAGTGGGTGTGCCATTAGGGCCCTTAGCTCCCCTACTCTTCTTGGTGAAGTGATTGTGATAAGGAAGGAGACCTTCACTGACAGATGTAGCAATGAGCAAGTTGCAAGAGGTTCAAATGGTTTGCCCATGGGGGTGCATAGTACGAGGTTAAGGTCCCATATAGGAGTAGGGTGATTTAGGGGAGGGTAGATGTTGGTCATGCCTTTTAAGAATCATTTAGTTGTTGGATGAGCAAAGATCATGGCTCCATCTACCTTATCATGTAGTGAGGTGATTTCTGCTAAGTGTCCCTTTATGGAACTATTGGAGAGGCCCATCTTTTTAAGGCCTAGTATATAGTCCAGGACTCTGGATAAAGGGGCAGAATGAGGAGACATAAGGTGAGCATTGCACCAGCTGCAGAAACATACTCACTTATGAGCATATGTTTTGTGTGTGCTTGGTTTGCGACTATTCAAGAGAATGTCTTTAACCGCCTCAAGTAATCCTGATCCAGCCCAGTTAGCCATGGAGTAACCAGGCTTTGAGGCAGAGAATTACTAGGTTGGGGCAAATGACGTGGCCGGCGTCCTGTGTAAGGAGGTGAGATAATTGTGGAAGGGTTCGAGGAGGTTTCACTGCCATCTGTGTTAGGTTTGGGAACCACATCTGTCTGGGCCATGTGGTGTGATGAGTATGACCCTGGCCTTGTCCTGTCTGACTTCGTGTAACGTCCATCTCAGTAGAGGAATCGAGGGGAATGCGTTTATTAGTGGTGCTTCCCATTTTGTGAGGAGGGCATCGCCCAGTGAGTGGTGCTCAAGCCCTGCTCGGACACAATATTGAGGGTATTCTTTGAATTGTGAGCTGTTGCAAATAAATCTATAGTAGGGAACTCCCACTGGTTGAATAAGGTCACGAGGGTCAGGAAGTCCATCTCCCACACGTGGGTTTGTGAGAAGTGTCTGCTCAGATGGTCTGCCCTGGTATTCTGAAGTCCTGGATGGTAAGCTGCAGAAATGTCTATCTTGTCGGATATGCACCATTGCCACAGGTGTAGTGCCTTGAAGCAGAGAGGGTATGAACGAGCTCCATCCTGTTGGTTCATATAAAACATTCAGGCTGTGTTGTCCATGAGGACTTTGATGGTATTATTGCAGATAAGTGGAAGGAAATGTTCACATGCTTTTCTGACTGCTCAGAGCCCTAGAATGTTTATATATAGGTTGGTTTCCACTGGGGACCAGCATCCCTGGATGGTGGTGTTGTCCAGATGGGCTCGCCATCCCATGAGGGAGGCATCTGTGGTGATTGCTATAGTGTGAGATTTTTGTTGAAATGGGACCCCTGAGCAGATGTTTTGTGGTTGCATCCACCACTTGAGGGAGTCCTTCACTCTGCGGGGTATAGTGAGCTGTTTGTGGGGGAATGCTTGTGTATATAGCAGATGTGGAGCCAGGCCTGTTGGCATCTCAGATGCAGTAGGGCATGTCTGACTACATAAGTTGTAATATCCATATGCCCAAGAAGTTGTAGGCAGGCTCTGGCAGATGTTTGGAGGCTGTCTGTGATCGTTGTTATCAGCCTAGTTAGGCTGAGGAATCACTGTTGGGGTAATCTCGCTTGTGCTGCAAGGCAGTCAGGATAGGCCCCTATAAACAGTAGTTATTGGACAGGGACCAGGATGGACTTTTGGACGTTTATTTGAAACCCTAGGTTGGTGAAGAGGCTTATAGTGGTCTATGTAGCTTATACTGCCATCTATTGAGCTGGTGCTCTTATGAGGCAGTCATCCAAGTATGGGAAGATCATTACCCCTAGTCTGTGGAGGTGAGCTGTGGTGATGGCTAGGACTTTGGAGAATACCCTTTGGGCTGCTGACAAGCTGAAGGGTAGTACTTTGTAATGTTTGGTAATGTTGATGGCCTAGTGTGGAGGGCAGAAATCATCTGTGTGCTGGGTGAATGGTGACATGAAAGTAAGTGTCCCATAGGTCATAGGGACAAGAACCAATTTTCTTTCTCTAATACTGAAATTATGGTTGCCAGGGTTATCATTTTGAAGCGCTTCATCCTTACAAACTTGTTGAGTTGTATAAATCCGGAATGGGTCTTAAGCCGCCCTTCTTTTTCTGTGTGAGAAAATAACATGAATAAAATCCTCTTTCCCTGTGTTAGAGTGGTACTGTTTCCACCGCTCCTAGTTACAAGAGATGATTTATTTCCTCTTGCAACAGGGTTTTGTGAGAGGGGTCATTGAAGGGGGACGGGGAAGGCTGGTGAGTAGAGGTAGTAGAAATAAATGAGATAGAGTAACCTTTCTGGAGGATTTCCAGCATCATTTGTCTTTAGTGATGCTGTTCCAGACTGGGTAGTGTGGTAGCAGGCAGTCTCCAAAGAGACTGGAGGTCATCTGATAATCCGGCATGGGAGAAGATAGAGGTCTTGAGCCCTCGACCAGTACTTCAAAACGATTGATGTGATGTTGAAAGTTGAGACGTGGCAGGTTGATCCTGGTTCTGCCTGTGCCTCGCTTGTTTTTGCTTGTGGCGTTGGTTGTATTGTCTTTGGGGTTGGGAGTATGGCCCTGTTTTTTTCTTGTTTGGGGGGAACTAAATACCTAAGTCTTCAAGGTGGTTCTCAAGTCCTTTAAGGTATGTACGGATGCATCTGTGCTCTCTGCAAATAGTTTTTGTCCCTCAAAGGGCATGTCCTCAACTGTGCCTTGTACTTCCCTAGGAAATCCAGAGAGCTGGAGCCATGATGCTGCTTTGGTAATTAAGGGGCCCTCCGCAACGTTAGCTTTGTATTGCTCCTTTGACTCCTCTGGCATTTGTTCAATAAAATATGTCATTTTATTAAACAAGTTGTAAGTGGATTTCACTAACAGAGCAGAGTAGTTTGCTATGCAAAACTGCAGTGAGGCTGAGGAATAGGCTTTTCATCCAAAGAGGTCAAGCCCTTTCCAGTCTTTGTCATAAGGGGTGGTTTTTGACTGGTGCTGTTATCCCCTTTGGTTTATTGCCTCTATGACCAGTGAATTTGGAGCTGGGTGAGTAAATAAGAACTCAGCCCCTTTTGCTGGTACATAATGATTTAGTTGGGGATTACTCCTGCTTTGAGCAGGGGATTGGACTAGATGACCTCCTGAAGTCGCCTCCATCCCTGATATTCTATGATTCTATGATAATATTTTCTGTCCAAACATTTACAGGAGAGTGGGACAGTGGCTGGTGTCTGTCATATTATCTCTGCAGGATCCATTACAGCAGTGTTGATGGGCAGAGCTATCTTTGCTGATAGGAATGCCTGCAAGATGTCAGTAAGTTTGTGCTAGGTCTATGGCAGCTCTGCTAAAGAGATGTCCAAGGATTCTGCAACTCTTTTGAATAAGTCCTGGAAGGACTTGAAATCATCTCCTGTGATGGGAGGTGGTGACATAATTGTTTCGTCTGGGGACGAGGACAAAATATGGTTGCCAACAGTATGTTGCCTTCAGGAGCCTCTTCCGGCTCCTCTCCTTCTTCCTCCTGGACTTCCGATGGTGGTGGGTTCGTGGGTGAACAGGACTGTGTGGCCCTTTACGCTGGTGGATTGGGGGGTTTAAGATTTTGGGCTCTGTAGATTGCCCATGGGTCCCAGTATGGCCAGTTGGGTGGCATAACAATGGGTGGTGGCATCCATGGTTGTGCCTGCTAGCTTTGCCCTTGTATAGGTGGTTGTTGGTGAGAGAGTCCTGGTTTTGGTGAGAAATTATGAGGGGTATAAAGACCTGAATCATCTTCATCACTAGATAATGGAGGTGAAGATCCACCAGGAGAGCCTATTTGGCTCAGTCCTGATCTGACTGGGGTACCATCGGTGCTGAAGGGGGGTGTTCCGGGCATAGAGGAGATTGCCAGGTCTGCCTGCCTGGTAAAGGGTTGTGGTACCAGGAAGCTCGGTGCCATGGATGGCAGCATAGTATGCTCTGATGGTGCCATGGTCTTGTGAGGCTGTGTTTATGCAGCAGGTGGCACCATAACACTAGCCGGTGCCGAGCTAGGGAGCTTAGCTTTGACTTGTGCATCTGAGTGAGAGCCTGGCCACATCGGCACCTTGGCTATTTGGGATGTCTCAGTACTGGACGTTCCCATTGCCTCTCGGTTCAAGATTCTCAGTGCTGTTGGTAGCAGGGCAGATTTCTCACCAGGAGCCCACTTCTTCTTAGAGGGATCTCTCTGTGGCGATGACTGCAACCGATATTTGGCGGCCTTCTTAGGCGCCGGATCCTTAGACACGGTTTGTGTGGAACCCTTGTCTGAGGCTGCTGCTGGAGACCGTTGGCCAGGAGGAAGTCCTGGACTCTGGGTTGGAGGCTGGCCTGAGGGATTTCTCCATCATTAATAATTTTAGTTGAAGGTCTCTGGCTTTCAGGATCCTGGCAGATAATTTCTTGCAATGTGGACACTTCTATGGTATATGGGTTTCTCCGAGACAGCAGTTGCACTGAGCATTACCATCTGATACAGAAATTGATAACCCGCAGGTCAGGCAACTTTTAAAGCTGGGGGAACCAGGAATGCCTGAGGAGATCCAGATCTATAGAAAACGTTTGTAGTTGTCACTTTGGTGGAGACCCACTGGGAGCGGGAGGGGGACAAATGAAATATTTTTTTAATGGATAAATAAGGATGGGAAAACAGAAGAAAACTGGTAAAAAGGATAAATAAATCTGGGAATATAAGCAATTTATGAAATAGAAGAGCGCAGCTGTAGCTCCAACTCAAGCCAAAGGCAGTAGAGAAGGAACTGAGTGATAGTTGGCTGTGCTTGCTAAGTGGCCACTCAGAGCAGTGTGAGATGGCTGCCACGCGTGCGCAGCCAACCAGGGCACTGCTGCTACAAATCTCCAATTACAAGCACAGGGTGCCAAGGCACCTAAAGTGGAGCATCCACAGGGATACTCCTCAGAGAAAACCCCCCTATTCTAGCTCTAAGTTCCCTACCCATAGGAACCCTAACTCAAGGGGGGACAGACCTACCTACAGGAGCTGTAACAGTAGGGTGGGGAGCCCTAATCCATAGGAATCATAGAATATTAGGGTTGGGAGAGACCTCAGGAGGTCATCTAGTCCAATCCCCCGCTCAAAGCAGGACCAACACCAACTAAATCATTCCAGCCAAAGCTTTGTCAAGCCTGGTCTTGAAAACCTTTAAAGATGGAGATTTCACCACCTCCCTAGGTAACCCATTCCAGTGCTCCACCACCCTCCTAGTGAAATAGTGTTTTCTAATATGCAACCTAGACCTCCCGAACTGCAACATGAGACAATTTCTTCTTGTTCTGTCATCTGCCACCACTGAGAACAGCAGAGCTCCGTCCTCTTTGGAACCCCCCTTCAGATAGCTGAAGGCTGCTATCAAATCCCCCCTCACTCTTCTCTTCTGCAGACTAAATAACCCTAGTTCCCTCAGCCTCCTAAATCTAGTTCCAAGCACCCTACCCATAGGAACCCTAACTCTAGCTCTGAGCACCCTACCCTTTTCTGGGACGGGGTGTGGCAGGCAGGGAGGCTCCAGCAGGCTAGTCACATCATATTTCAAAGTACCCTACTCATAGGAACCTTCACCATAGCTCCAAATCTCTCTACCCACAGGAATCCTCACCCTAGCTTTAAGTACCTTACTCATATAAACTCTAACCCTTGCTCCAAGTATCCAAGCCAAAAAACCCCTCACTCTAGGATGGGAAGCCCAACCCACAGGATCCCTAAACCTATCTCCAAGTACCCCCTCCCCAATAAGAACCAAACCCTAGCTCAAGCACCCTACCCACAGAAACCCTAAGCCTAGCTCCAAGTACCCTACCCATAGGAACCCTCACCCTAGCTCCAAGTACCCTACCCATAGGAACCCTTAATCCTAGGCTGGCAAACCCTACCCATTGGAACCCTAACTCTAGGGCAGGGAGCCCTACCCATAGGAATCCTAACCCTAGAAATCCCTCCTCTTCATTGCCGGGAAGATCCTTGCTCACTTCCTTTCGAACTGTCTCCTCCCTCTTGCTGAAGACATCCTTCAGGAATCCCAGTGTGGATTCAAACTATCTTGAGGCATCACTGACATGACTTTTGTTGCACGACAGATTCAAGAGAAGTGTAGAGAATACCATGAGCCATTGTTTATAGCCTTTATTGACTTAAGGCCTTTGATTCCATCTGTCGTGAAGCATTATGGAAGGTGCTGTCTAGGTTCAGTTGTCCATTGAAGTTCATTCTTGTTCTCAGGATATTTCATGATGAGATGATTGCCACCATCCTCTGTAATGGGTTGGAGAGGGACCCATTCACCATCTACACTGTTAAGCAGGTCTGTGTTATTGCCACAACCCTTTTATTATCTATCTTGCTGTAATCTTGATTCTTATTCATGACTGCCTTTCTTCTGGAATTGGGATTAAGTATCTCATTGAGAGCCAGCTTTTCAAGCTTCTGGAGTCTTATTAGGAATTTACTGGTGTCAATATATGTCCCTATGGGGTGCACCAACAGTTACTCTCTTGCTAATCTGAACACGTATAAGCAAGTAGCGTCCTAGTTAAAGGAGGACATTTAGTTTAGAGAAAACTTTCAGATGTAACAAAATAGGGACTAGATCATCACTTTATGGTTTGCCCTAAGCAAGGGCAGCATGTAGTTGTGCTGTCCAAGGTAAAAGTCTGGGAAGCTGATTGTGACTCAGTTTTTCCCTGGCTTTGGGGAGGAAATACACTGAACTAGCACAGTGTATGGTTTCCCAGTGCATTGACACAAGTAATTGGGACATTATGAAGTTGGAGGGGCAAAGCTGAGGCTCCATCTTTACTTCTCCTTACTCTCTTGCACACCTATGCAGAGTTAGTGATGATCTTGTACTAAATCTTACATTCATTTATTATTCAGATGCTTTTACTACTTTTTTCTTATCACATTTGCCGACTAATAAAAATATTTGTATTTAAAAAGGACTACCTAACTCCACAGTAAAATCATAAACTACTTCTGGTGACACCTCAGTCATTTCCTGATGTCATTAATACAGGATTGATGCTGCCTAAATGATACAAAAGAAGGAGATGATGAGCAGTAAGGGAACACATTCTAATGAAAGCACAAATATCTACTATAGCAAAAGGCTTCAGTGTTGATGTTCATTAAAAAATTACTGGGGCTCTGCAGAAGGCCATCTCCAGACATCTCATTGCAGAATCAGGGAAACAGTTTATTTTCATTTTCCCTTTTGTCAAATATGCTGAAGCATGAGTATATGTTATCTGCCCCACTTTAAAAGACAAAACCTTCACTAGCTCAAAAATTAGATTTGGAAAAGATATATTAGTACATTTCTCAGGAGTCAGTTTACGACTGTTCCCTACAGTAAATATAATTGTGCATTTTCTATTGTTAGTATTTACCTAGTTAGATTTGCTATGTTAGGCCATCTCTTCTAGAAAAAACAATGAGGAATACTTTTGGCACCTTAGAGACTAACACATTTATTTGTTAGTCTCTAAGGTGCCAAAAGTGCTTCTCTTTGTTTTTGCTGATACAGACTAACACGGCTACCACTCTGAAATCTCTTCTAGAAAAGTCTATTCAGTTTCTCTGAACTGCTGTCTGACATGACCCAATATTACAATCTTCTTCCTCTCCACAGGATGAAGGGAACATGATCAAGTCATCCAATCCTCAGCCAGCACAACATGTGTGTGAGAGAAAATGAGTCATGCAGGGCAAAGGGTGTGTTCAGGATGACAGTGTGGCTTTATGAAGAGCTCACATTCCATTTACAAACCTACCCAACCCCTCAATCTAGACTTTATGGCACCACACTATTCTGAACAATCTTTAGTACTTAGTATTATCTCTAATAAGCCAACAGAAGTCACTCAAGGAACAGGAGACTCACCTTCCTCCACACATTCACAGCCAGAAGCATCACCTCCGCTGTTCTCCTAGTTTAAAAATTGTTTGATTAAATTATGATGGCTATTAAAAGGAAATATGATTCACAGACTGTTGTTAAAATCTTCATTTTCACGCAAGTCTTTACATTATCTTTTTTTCATCAGCTGCTTTGCTAAAATGACCTGCAGTAACCCTAGTTTCAAAAACAAGTCTATAAAAGTGCTTTGCTTTGGTTTATGGAGTGTACTTTAAAAAGACATCTTGGAGAAAAGAACCCCAAATTTGTGAGGGAAATGAGTTTGGTTAAGAAAAAACAGCTCCAAGCAACACAGTTTGCTTTCCAACAAATTCAGGCTTAGTGCTCATGAATTATTAAGTTACCACCTTGGCTAGAAGCCACAGGGAAGGATTACAGAGCATACAGTAATACTGTCACTGCAAATACTGGGTTTCCATAGAAACACAAATTAGTTAAAATAACTACCTGTCATCCCAGATTCAAGCAAAAACAATGAAAAATGCTTGAAAATGTACTAAAGACTGCAGAAGCAATATAACTAAGTACCAATTACAGATTCTCCTTGGATTCTTGTAAATCTGCCACACAACATTTGATGTTCTAGTTAGCATTTTTTTTGTTATTTGAAATCAGGAAAGGTTCATATTAGCATTGATGAAAGGCACTGGAAACTGATTTGTCCCCATTAATTGAAAAAGATTTCTGACTTCCAAAGGAGAGAAGTCAGTCACAAAATGTGATCCCTCATTTCTACCATCCTTGTCAGAGGCCCTCAACACAGAAATGGTGACAAAAGAGTTTGACACAATCCTGCAGTTTGACACAATCTTAATGTGAAATGTTGTAAACTTGATTGTGGAGAGGACTTCTAAACATTGACTACTGATATTTTAGGGATGATGGCATTTCAGATTAAAACTAGTGCTTCAATAATTAAAATCCACTGATTAATCTCTAGTTTATTTATATTTTTAAAGTCTTGACTGTTATTGTCTGATATTGACACATTTTCTCACTGAGGCCTATCTAGATAGGCTTTGCATTTTGTTCTACCAAGAAACTACCTCTCTTCTCAGTTATGATAACTGAAAGTGGAAAAAACCCACAGCATTATAATATGATCACTACACACGTCAATGGTCCTGGCATCAGTAAAGCAGCATTATTGGTTCAATGAACAGATTTACATCAGAAGCAACTGCATTTGATTTGACTGAAGAAAATGTTGAAAAATAATCTAAATAATCTGAAAATCAACCTTCTTCTGACCAGCTTTCTACATACAACAGCATGTGGCACTCAGCCAATTAGAGGCATCAGTATCAACTGTGAAAGCAGCAGACTGCTAGGTCTTCCAAAACTAAGGGCTTGTCTAAGCTACAGATGCTGCAGTGTCATAGCGATGGTGCTGTAGCTGTGCCACCATAGCACCATGGTGCAGACACTTTCTAGAGCAATGGAAGGTGTTTTCCCATTGCTGTGGTTAATCTACCCCTCAAGAAGCGGTATTTAGGTCCGAAGATTTATTTCTTTGGCTGACTGGTGTCTATGCCCCTGAGCGATGTAGCTAGGTTGACCTAAGTTTTAGGTGTAGATCAGGACTAAGGATAAAAGAGGTAGGCCTAGTCTACACTACAGAGTTAGGTCGACGTAAGGCAGATTACACTGACCTAACTATACAAGTGTTTACCCTGGAATGGTGCTCCCGCCAATGTAAGTCATCCACTACAACAACCTAATAACATTGCCTCTGCAAGACACATAGCATGTAAGTCGATGTAGTCAGGGCGATGCACTGTCTGTATAGACACTGTTATTGACATTGCTTGTTGGCTGTCAGCCCTGCACGGGGGCTCACAGCTGGACCCCCACGATTAGGACTGACACCCCAGAGCCCCACTGCTGCCTCCTGGTGACAGATTAGGGGGTGGAGGAAGGAAAGCTTGAGCCTGTCCGCTGCCCGGCTTGGGCTCTCCTCTCCCACCCAATCCCTCACCGGGAGGTGGCCAGGCTTGGCTTCTCCTCTTTCTCCCCCAAACCTTCTCCAGGAGGCAGTAGCAGGGCTCCCAGCAGGAGCCATCGCATCCCTCACCCCAGGGTTCACAGTGGGAGCAACCTACGGCTGACATCAAATTTCACAGCAGGAAGCCTACCAGCCATGAAATTGATATTTTTGTCAGTTTCATGGCTACTGTTATTTCACGTTTAGTCTCCAGCTCCTGGCTGTCAGCTCCAGAACTGGGGAAGGGTGGGGGGAGAAGAGGGGTTTCCAGCTGTGAACCCGGCATTGGTTGACAGCAGGAGCCAGAGAAGAAATGTGAAATAGCAGCATCCAGGAAACTGACAAGAATGCCAAATTCACTGCTGGTAGGCTCCCTGCTGTGAAATTGAGCTGCGCCTGGCTCACAGCTGTGGTTGTCAACTCTGGGGTGGGGGTGTGAGGCTCCAGCTGTGAGCTGCGTGGCTGTCAGCTGGAGTGTGTGGCCATGTCAGTACCTCACAATACCCCACTTCAGTCGGTGCAAGCGCTCCTGGTGACAACGCACACCAACAGCTGATTTATTTACTGCAGTGGCTGTACGTCGACCTAACGTAAGTCAACCTAATTTTGTAGTATAGACAAGCCCGTAGTAAAGCAATAGTGGCAGCAAAGGGAAAGAGAAAGCCATTTATTTGTTTACAGATAAATTGTGTGCTTAACTCATTTTGTCAATTAGGTTAAACATTCATGCAGGAATTCCTCTTAGAAAATTCATACATCAGTAACCCTTACCATACATTTGTAAATGCTACTGATATCCTTGAAAGCTACACCGTGTTTTGCTGTGGTACTTAAATCATCCACACCATGGGAATGAAAGAACTGAAGTGGAAATTCCTTCTGTAACTTTCTGAGGCAATAACGTAGTCTTCACATTTCATTCTGACAGTCAGATCGTTCATTTTCTTTTCTGTTTCTAAAACCAGACTGTTCGCTGATACCCTGTTTAGGTACTGCTGCCCTGTCATGAGCTATTTATAAATCTTCCCCAGCCTCATGATACTGACCTCTTCTCTTCCTATTTTGTATAACCTTTAAAGCAGTCTAAGCCAGAAGCCTCTAATTTGCCAGCAATATGTTTTCAGGTGTCATACATTAGTTGTCACATTTATTTAGTTCTGGCTCTATAAACAGTTCTTATTATAAGGTTTGGGTGGGGTGGAGCTGAATAACTACAAAGGTCTGTTTTTCTAATGTGAGCACCAAAACAACAGTATCACGAGAATGCAGTACAGTATTAATGACATGATGTCTTCTTGCAGATTAAGCTGTTCTTTTCTAGTAAACAAACTAATTTAATATTTAAAATAATCTAGTAGGAAATTGTATTCATTCTGCACTAGTTGAACTATAGTATCTCTTTTTTTAAAAATGGAGATGTCATCAATATCTGATGGAGTAATGTTTCCATATAAAATATACTTGTATGGAGAGGCAGAAGTATAAGAAAATTCCATAACAAAGACAAGCAACACAAGCATAATAAGAGAAGGGAATTGGCTATGACTGTTAATATGTATGAGCACATCATAAATGTCCCTACACTAAAACTATCTTTTTTGTTGTGTTTGTTTGGGGTATTGGTACCTGAGATATGTGACCAAAATATACTAAACAAGTAATGTGTCTGTTTTCTGTGGAACTACACATAAATGTTTATGTACTACTATTTGAAATTCTAATTGGTGAGAAAGTCAGGTCCAGACCATCACATGTGTCAGAACCACCTTTGTACTTCTCTGATCCCCAAGGGCGCTGGGGACTGGTTTGATTTCCAATATAAATGAGAACTACCTCAGGGCTACTCTACTATGTGCTGACATGTAACAGCCATGGCACATCCCAGACAATGAGTATGGAGAAGGGGTGGTATAAAGCTAGTTATTCCAGCTCTACACCAGCCAGGAATGTGTGTGCGCCTGGGGAATCTCCAGCTGCTTGTTTAGCACAGCTTTACACTCCCTTTGCATCAATTATAGGCATAAATTAGCAACAGCTAAAAGACTGAATAGGAATAATTTCTTTTACCAGTTAATTGCTTTTGTAAGATACTATATTTAAAATGGAAATGTACATTATTTAAAAAATTCAAAACCTGGTCAGAGTTACACAGTAAACCAAACAAAAGTACAGTCCTGATAACAGGTTAAGGTTATTAATTTGACCTAAAATTTCCTGGCCCCTGAACTGGGCAAGTTAGCTTTAATTCAGATATCTAATTGTACAGGAAGCAGTGTGATTCATTGGATGGTTCACAACACTGAGATTCAGGTGATCTCAGTACCATTCCTAATTTAGCCACTGATTAGGTAAGTAAACCTAAGTCACTTATCCCCTATGTGTATCAGTTTCTCCATCTGCATCTGTGCAACATGGATAATAGCACCTACCCATCTTTAGAAAGCACTTTGAGATCTATGAATGAAAAACACTATGTAAGTTCTAAGTAATACTATTACTAACAACGAACAAATTCTGCACTTACTTATAAACTCTGTAACCCACTGAAGACAATGGGTGGTTTGCATATAACTGAAAGCAGAATTTGGGTTTAAGCCATTACAAGATATTTATTTTTCTGCAGCCCTGTGTCTCTCACAATTCTGGACTTTTGGGATGCTCTCCTTTCTCTGCCTAGGAAAGGCATGATGTGATGGATACATGGAGATATGCATCTGCTAGATTTACTAAAGTTAAGAAGTCCACCAGGAGAGGGATGACATTGTAGAGGCCAGGGTCTCCATCCAAAAGATCATTTTTCCTTTATCCAATTGTTGAGCTTTGTGAGGTTGAGAAGGATTCTGATACCCCTGGGCGCTTTTGTACAATAAAGAAGATGGCGTAGAACTTCAAGAACCTTTCTTCTGAGGGGACACTATCACTCCCATATCCAGAAGATGAGACATTTCATTCTGGATCAGATTGAGTTTTACAGGGTCATTGGAGCTGAGTGACTGGATGAAGAACGAAAGGGTGGAGCCCCAGTTTTAGGGATTATCCCTGGTTCACTATTTTCCTGACCCACTGGTCAGTGGTCGATGAAAATCATTTCTCCAGGAAATGAGAAATCTTGTCCCTAGCTTCAGTTCTAGGCAGATGCCTGTGCGATCTGTATTACAAAGTGGATTAGGGGAAGCAGAGGTCCCTTTGGACTTTCCCCCTGAACCCTGATTCCACTGTTTCCCCTTGGGGAATCTGTTGTCCCTTTGCTGGTACCTCTGTATTTTTCTCCCATCCTGCTCAGATTCAAAGCCAGACAGCTCACTTTTCTTCAGTGGAGAAGGGAGATGAGGAGTTATATGACTCATTTTTTAGATTTTTTGTGCTTTTTCTTTTCCATTTTAGCCTTTTTAGATATTTTAAACCTTCTTTATGTGCCTTGGAGCATAGAAACTCTGCTGTGGCTTTGGTGAAACCTTTTTCACCTTGCTTTTCTAAGGGTCAGGAGTGCTACCCAGAGGTCTGTCTCAGAATCCTCCCCCACTGGGTCCCAATTCCCCTGAGGAGGAGGGCTGATTAGTAATCCTTTTTCTTTCCCCTAGCTCTCAGGACCCACTTTAAAACTTGGGAGGTTAGGGGTGAATGATGGCCCTACAAGCCTCCCCTCTTTGTTCTGTAAGGTTCCCCTGGGACTTAGCCCCAACTCCAGTAGTCAGGGTACCCCTTGCTTTTGGAGCCTCTTCTTGGTCTGCACTGGGTCCACTTTCCTGGTCCACTTTCCCCCTGCTAGAGTCACGGCTGCCTTGCTGGGTAGAAGACCCCACTGCCAGTCTGACTCTTAGCCCTGGGACCTAGCAGATTCCTTGTCCATGTGGATCCCACTTGTGGATACTATCAAGCAGTAATCCACATAGGAGAGACTGAGGAGTCTTATGTTACTGCCTAAGCTAATGTGGTGCCAATATTTAAAAAGGGTAAACAGGCAAACACAGATAACTATAGGCTTCTCAGTTTGACACTGATCTGGGAAAAATGATGGAACAGCTCATGTGGGACTCAATAAAGAATTAACGGAGAATAATTACTACTCTCCCAATCTTTGTGTCATCAGCAAACTTCATCAGTAGTGATTTTATGTTTTCTCCCAGGTCACTGATAAAATGTTAAATAGAATAGAACCCCCAGCCAATACATGCAGGACCCTGCTCAATATCAGTGCCAAAACCAATGTCATTGGTACTGGACCAATGGACATCCCACAGAGAATACCAGGAATTGACAGTACAGTACCAATCTGTTCTCATGTCAGTGCTGGGGGGTGGGTAGATGGCCCTGCTCTATCCTGAGCACTTGAAGAGTCTTTGTGAAGCCCCACGCTCTTCTTAGAAGTGGAGAAAGAGTCTCTCTGACCCCTAATTAGTTTCTCTTCTCGGTGGACCAGAGGAAGGAGAACAATCCCTTCTCTGTAGAGAAAAAATCTGACACTGGCACTCTAAAAAAGACCTGCACTGGCTCTGACGCAGTTTGAGGGGCTGGGCAATCTGTATAAGGTCCCGGAGCTGAAGTGGGCCTCATATCTTATTCCATGTTGATGCTGCTTCAGGCACAGATCTCTGGCAACATGTTTTCTTTTCGAATGACTGGCAAATTGTGCAATTTTCTTTAGTATGCTCCTCTCCTGGGCACAACAAGCACTGAATGTATGTGTGTGGGGGTCGTTACTTGGGATAGCCTCCTCACACAAAGGATAATGCTTAAAACCTGGTGAAGGCACTGCACCAGCTTTAATATCCAACTACTAATTATATGCAGTGTTGTAGTCAATTAAACTACTAAATCTAACTATACAGTACTCCTAAGCTAAAATTAAATATTTACAAAGCACACAGAAATCTTGCTGTGGTGCAGTAACCGTGAGAAAAAAAATACATGTGAAGCTCAGACTTAAGCTGTTAGCAGTGAGAAGTAGCTGAGGAGGATTGGGGCAGCCCCACCCTTACACAGCCTGAGGAAGTGGCCATGAGGAGTTGTGGGGGCACATGCACTGCTCTGATCATAGGCGTCGACTCCGTGGGTGCTCCGAGCTTGAGCACACACAGAAAAATATAGTGGGTGCTCAACATCCACCAGCCACCCGCTGATCAGCTGTTCGGCAATGAGCAGGAGGCAGCGGGGAGAAAGGGCGGAGTGCGGTCAGGGGAAGGAGTGGAGTGGGAGCGGGAATAGGTGAAGAGAGGGCAGAGGCTTGGTGAAAGGGCAGAGTTGGGGCCTTGTGGTGGAGCAGGCCACCCACCCAGAAAAATGAAAGTCGGCATCTGTGGCCCTGATGCTTACTGTCACACAAAGTTTCTGGCTTTGTTTTGCTGGGCACACACACACCTGAGTTGAATACATGTCTGCAACCACTCAAAGAAGAAATGTGCTCTGAACGCTGTGACACTCTGTGCCTCAGGGGAACACTCTGCACCCCCAGGTTCATCCTTATAAAATGACTGTGTGGTATCCAATGCAAAGTTTGCCAGGTCGGGTGCCTTCGGAAGGCTCATGATGCACTGAGCATTGTTGTCATAGTAATGTTATATGTTGTAATTTCATGTATATAGTTATGAGGCTGAAAATGTGTCCTCATGGCTTAAAGCAAGCCCGGGCAAAACTCTCGAGGAGCAGAGGGGCAGTTCACACCTCATCAGGGTATGTATGGGACAAACCCAGCCCAGCCTCACAGGAATAAAGAACACTAGCCTAGACAGCAACAAAGGATCTGTTGGGCTCTCAAGTGAGTTACCCTCTTCCCTTGGTCAGTTTGGGACTACAATGAGGTAATGCTCACCTGACTATGAAGGGAGGAAGGCAAAGCCAAGAAGGAGGAAAGAACATGATAAAAGGGAGAGATGTTTGCCATGCTCTCTCTCTTCCACCTCCATCTACAGACATCACCACCAAGTGACTGAAGCACTGATCAAAGGGGAGAGCCTGGCTGAAGGGCAACCAGACAGCCTGTGATGAGAAGCATCTAAATTTGTAAGGGCACTGAAAGTGTTAAGATCAGCTTATAATTTTGCTTTTATTTCATTTGACCAAATCTGACTTGTTGTGCTTTGACTTATAATCACTTAAAATCTATTTTTTGTAGTTAATAAATTTGTTTGTTTGTTCTACCTGAAGCACAGCATTTGGTCTGAAGCATGTCAGAGGCTCTCCTTGGGATAACAAGCCTGGGTACATATCAATTTCTTTGTTAAATGATGAACTCATACAAGCTTGCAGCATCCAGTAGGCATAACTGGACACTGCGAGACAGAGATTCCTAGGGCTGTGTCTGGGTCCGGAGATATTGGCTAGTGTCATTCAGTTGCACAATCCAAGCAGCATCTGGCCAAAAGTGCTCACTCACGTAACTGGGAGTAGCTTACATGCTGTGCGTGAACAACCTGGGAGTGGGGGTTCTCACAGTGGAGCAGGGTAAATTGGCTCTCAGAGTCAAGGATTGGAGTGATCTAGCAGATCACTGGTCCAGATAACACCAGGGGAATGTCAGAAACACATAAAGTGCTATATATATATATGTATAAAATGTTGTACTCTGAAAAAATCAGGTCCTAGGTGTCTCAAATTGGGCAGTCAAAATTAGTGGATATTTTTAACCTATGTTTCAGTTCTTCATTTGCAAAATGAGAATAACAATATTCCCTCATCTCACTGGGGTGTTATGAAAATAAATTTATTAATATTTGTGAAGCACTCAGCTACTATAGTGATGCATGCCATAGAAATGACCATAAGGCGTTTAAAAATTCTGTTTTCAGAGCAGGGTTTGAGTAGTAAGCAGTCAATAAGACATAGGAACACATATTGAACAATGAGGAGAAAAATATTGAATTCTGCTCGTTAAGTGAGCACTGTCTATTCTATGCACTGAATGAAATATGTTCCTATGGAAAATATAGTACATGATCATGTAATTAAAGTGTTTAGTAATAACCATAAGCAGAATGTGGCTGAACTAAGGTTGCACAAGCAACCTTCATACTGGCATTTGCTAACTTCTGAGTACTTGGTTTTGCAATTTTAATAATGCACACTTTATGTCTTTCTTGGATAATATATATGTGTATATACATATATTTGTGTGTTTGTGTATATATACACATATATATATATATTTTACAAACACGATGCTGTCATTTGCACAGATATTTTCTAGTCTAGCAATTTTGTCACCAAGAATGTTCTTAACTGCCAATCTTCACTGTAATCCTGTATTTAAAAATCAGGGAAAGCAAAATTGGTGCTACTGCTGAAAACATGTAGGCTACAGATGTTCAGACATTTAAAATGGCCATTTCTTACTTACACCCCTCATGTTACCCACCATCCAATAATACTGACTCATCATTTCTGGAAGCTGGGAATGTGTAAGGCAATAATAAACAGTATTTCGATATTTAAAAGTCAGACGTAGTTTGAAACTATAGTCAATTTAATGTGGTAAGAAATGTATGGTGGGGCACATACCCAAACGGTCCTCTCAAAACAATCCACGCACACATATTCCGGAGGTACATCTGACTCCAATTAAGTTGTATTCCCACATCTTATTTAGATCTTCTTTTCATCAATACATACATCTTCATAATAATTGAAAATTTAAAAATAAATTCTTCAGCGCATGTGTAAAATGTTCTGTCAAGCTCTTCATGAGATTCATGAGACTTGGAAGTTTAAAAGTGTGATGAACTGGGAATGTTCTTAATGTGTTCTTTGAATGCTGAGTGGGGACTCCTGGCCTGGGAAGGTTGCAGAGGAATTTTGCTGGGACTGTCTGCATTGGGGATGGGGGACTTTCCTTGAGGGAGGATACCTGAGCACATAACATGAGAACCCAGAAAGGGAGTTGGAAGTCAGGTGACACCTCTGCCTGGGAAACTGGACAAAGGGTGGGGGAGGAGCCGGGGGGAGGCTGAGTGAGATGGCTGGAGGCAGTTTCAGTTTGGAGCTGGCTGGGAGAATGGAGGAGAGCCGAGATGGGGCTCTGGTCTCCCAATGCGGCTCTGGCCTCCCTGGTCCCCCAGATGGACCTAACTGAGGGGGTCCTTTTGTCTGCACCTGCAAGGCCTGTCTTGGACTGTGTTCCTGTTGTCTAAATAAACCTTCTGTTTTACTGGCTGGCTGAGAGTCATGGTGAATCACAGGAAGCCGGAGGTGCTGGGTCTTGACTCCCCCACACTCCATGACAAAAAGACGGTTGCTTCAAAATAGGATTAAACAGGGATTTTAACCAGAGTCCTACTCTATTATATAGTATTCCTGGTTGTCTTATGTAACCCCAGTATGTTCAATAGAGTTGCAAAGGGGTAAGTGAGGGCATAATTTAGCTATGCCATTGGAATTGAGCAATCAGTTGATGATCTGTGAGAAGAATTAGAATCACTTCCAAATAGCCATGCAGCTCTGCTGTGCCAACAGCAATAAAAAATATATACTTTTTTTTTGGTCACAGGGATTGTATATGTTGAACAAGAAAGTGCCATTTGATAGAGTCATTATTCAGATTAGAAGTACATTTTGGACAATGCTCAAAAGCCTGGTCAAAACCTTTACTTGTTCATTTATAATACTTTCTACAGATTCTTCAAGTTTTTTGATCTTCTGTAAAAACACGTCAGCCTTTTGATCCATAAACTGAATAAGATTATACAGCTCTTGGAAGAATAGATCTGCATGAAAAGGTGCCTAAATTCCCTGCTCCACTTAGTTCTGGAATTAAATTAATTTCAATTGCCTTTATTTCCCTGGATTCTTAAGTGACTTTCTTCTTTGGGGCTGTGTATCACCAAAAGATCCACACCTCAAAAGTCAGGCCAAAAGGGCAGTCAAGCACACACAAGAACATAACCTCCTAATTAAATACTTGGATCACTAATAACAAAAGAACTGAAAAAATAAATGAAGAATGTCACAATTCTTCAATAAAACCTTAGGGCATGTATGTAAGGTGGTAAAGTACATGAACATGTTGTGCATTAGTTGGTTTGTGTGAACCCTGCCGGCACACACTAAAAATTCCCTAGTGTACCATGTTAAAGTGCAGTAGATAATTTGTGGTGTGCAAAAGTAGGCTCTACAGACACCAATTAATGAAAAACATATTAGTGTGCATTAGAAATCCACCCTTGTACTTAGCATTATACCACTGTGTAAACAAGTCCTAAACGTATGGAACCTACACACACAGTGGAAGCATATTAAATGTTCACCCATTCTTCATTACAACTTTTTTCCTAACAAATGTTTTCAGCAGAAGAGAAAGTGAGAAGAAAACAACTGAATAGGTTGTTAGGAGTACCTTGCTGTTTACCACCAATAAAACTTCCTATATTTAAATAAAATGTTCTCATTCTTTTACAAGTCTAAGAAAGGCAGTACAGCCAGAAAACTGATAAATCTCTATGCTGTGACATATGCATGTACAAAGTCAAATGCCCAATTAGCTGAGGCTTTGAGCAGCATCCAGAGTATGTTTTTCGTTCTTCTTATACTCCAAAATTATTAACAAAATGCATATTATGGACCTGTCTGTACTCCAAAGGTATGGATTGGGATTTGTTAGGTTGAAGAAAGCCAAGCAAGAATTAAGCATGCAGTTTTGAAAAAGATGCAAAAAGGAGATGGTCTAATATTCATTGAGATCATACAAGTATTTTTGTGGCAGGAAATAAACCTAACTGATTTGGGGGAGATGATATAATGAATAACCACTAACCCAAATTAGTGGAGTTTTAGGGAAGACAAAGATGTGTTTGCTATAAAGCACAGTAATTCAACCCAGATCATTCAATCTTTGAGACATGCTACATTGGAAAGACTTCCTGGGGACTACACATACCTTTCAAACTGGAAACAAGGGCTGTAGCTGAGTTACAGTTTTTTGCCTTGCTTAACCCATATTATGTGACTAATCTGGGGGTCTTCTTAGAAGCATTATTTATGACATTAAATTAATATACGTATAACTAAATTCAATTTCATGGTTCACTCTCTATTTTCTGGTTTCATCAGTAGCCGTGTTAGTCTGTACCAGCAAAAAACCTGAGGAGTCCTTGTAGCACCTTAGAGACTAACAAATTTATTTGGGCATAACCTTTCATGGGCTAGAACCCACCTCCTCAGACGTATGATGTAAAAAATACAGGAGCAGGTATAAATACATGAAAGGATGGGGGTTGCTTTACCAAGTGTTAAGTCAGTCTAACGAGATAAATCAATTAACAGCAGGATACCAAGGAAGGAAAAATAACTTTTGAAGTGGTAAGAGAGAGGCCCATTACAGACAGTTGACAAGAAGGTGTGAGTAACAGTAGGGAGAAATTAGTATTGGGAAAATTAAGTATAGGTTTTGTAATGTCCCAACCACTCCCAGTCTTTATTCAGGCCTAATCTGATGGTATCTAGTTTGCAAATTAATTCCAGTTCTGCAGCTTCACATTGGAGTCTGTTTTTGAAGTTTTTTTTTCTTGAAGAATTGCCACTTTTAGGTCTGTTATTGAGTGACCAGAGAGATTGAAGTGTTCTCTTACTGGTTTTTGAATGTTATGATTCCTGATGTCAGATTTGTGTCCATTTATTCTTTTGCGTAGAGACTGTCCAGTCTGGACAATGCACATGGCAGAGGGGCATGGCTGGCACATGATGGCATATATCACATTGGTAGATGTGCAGGTGAAGGAGCCCCGGATGGTGTGACTGATGTGGTTAGGTCCTATGATGCTCTCCCTTGAATAGTTATGTGGACAGAGCTGGCACCGGGGTTTGTAGCAGGGTTTGGTTCCTGGGTTGGTGGTTTGTTGTGTGGTGTGTAGTTGCTGTGAGTATTTGCTTCAGGTTGGGCGGGCTGTCTGTAAGTGAGGACTGGCCTGTCTCCCAAGGTCTGTGAGAGTGAGGGATCATCCTTCAGGATAGGTTGTAGATCCTTGATGATGAGCTGGCGAGGTTTTAGTTGGGGGCTGTAGGTGACAGCCAGTCGCATTCGGTTACTTTCTTTGTTAGGCCTGTCTTGTAATAAGTGACTTCTCGGTACCATTCTGACTCTATCAATCTGTTTCTTCACTTCACCAGATGGGTATTGCAGTTTTAGGGTATGTCTACACTACGGGATTATTCCAATTTTACAGAAACCGTTTTTTTAAAACAGATTGTATAATGTTGAGTGCATGCAGCCACACTAAGCACATTAATTTGGTGGTGTGCGTCCATGTACCGAGGCTAGCGTTGATTTCCGGAGCATTGCACTGTGGGTAGCTATCCCATAGTTCCCGCAGTCTCCCCCACCCATTGGAATTCTGGGTTGAGATCCCAATGCATGATGGGGCAAAAACAGTGTCGCGGGTGATTCTGGGTAAATATCGACACTCAATCCTTCCTCTGTGAAAGCAACGGCAGACAATCATTTAGCGCCCTTTTTCCCTGGATTGCCCTGGCAGACGCCATAGCATGGCAACCATGGAGCTCGTTTTGCCTTTTGTCACTGTCACCATACGTGTACTGGATGCTGCTGACAGACGCGGTACTGCAGTGCTACACAGCAGCATTCATTTGCCTTTGCAAGGTAGCAGAGACGGTTACCAGCCCTATGGCACCGTCTGCTTCTTTGGAAATTGGCGATGACAGTTACCAGTCCTTTTGTATCGTCTGCTGCTTTGGAAATTGGTGATGATGGTTACCAGCCCTATTGCACTGTCTACTGCTTTGGAAATTGGTGATGACGGTTACCAGTCCTTTTGTACCATCTGCTGCTGTCACTTGCTGAGGTCGGCCGGGGTGCATGGACAAAAATGGGAATGACTCCCCAGGTCATTCCCTTCCTTATTTGTTTATCTAAAAATAGAGTCAGTCCTGCCTAGACTATGGGGCAAGTCTACTAGAGAACCAGAGATCACAGCCGCTCCGGGTCAGAGCCCCAGATATCCCGCAGAAATGATGAGCTGCATGCCATTCTAGAGGGTGCCTCTGCAACAACCCCACTTGTTGCTTTCCTTCTCCCACACCCCTTCTGGGATACCGTGGCAGTGTCCCCCCATTTGTGTGATGAAGTAATAAAGAATGCAGGAATAAGAAACACTGACTTTTTAGTGAGAGAAAAAGAGGGGGAGGCAGCCTCCAGCTGCTATGATATTCCAGGCAGTACAGAATCTCCATTACTTATTAAAGGGTGGGGGGGAGAGGAGAGCAGTCTCCCGCTGCTATGGTAGTCCAGGCACTACAGATTCTTCATTAGACATGAAACGGGGGTGGGGGGGGTGGGGAGAGGAGCTCAGCCTCCAGCTGCTATGATGAGGACGGTTACCAAGCCTTTTGTACCGCCTGCCATCAGGAAAGGAAGGGGAGGGGATGCTGCTGTTCAGCGCCGCAGCACCGTGTCTACCAGCAGCACGCAGCAGACATACGGTGACCGGTGACATTGAAAAAAGGCAAGAAATGATTTTTTCCCCTTTTTTTCACGAGGGAGGGACGGGGGTAAATTGACGACATATACCCTGAACCACCCGAGGACAATGTTTTTGACCCTTCAAGCATTGGGAGCTCAGCTAAGAATGCAAATGCTTTTTGGAGACTGCGGGGACTGTGGGACAGCTGGAGTCCTCAGTCCCCCTTCCCTCCCTCCATGAGCGTCCATTTGATTCTTTGGCTTTCCATTATGCTTGTCACGCAGCACTATGTTGAGTCCCTGCTGTGGCCTCTGTCTATCAAAGCCTGGAGATTTTTTCAAATGCTTTGGCATTTCGTCTTCTGGAATGGAGCTCTGATAGAACAGATTTGTCTCCCCATAAAGTGATCAGATCCAGTATCTCCTGTACAGTCCATGCTGATCAGCGCTCCACGCTGGGCAAACAGGAAATGAAATTCAAAAGTTCGCAGGGCTTTTCCTGTCTACCTGGCCAGTGCATCCGAGTTCAGATTGCTGTCCAGAGTGGTCACAATGGTGCACTGTGGGATAGCGCCCAGAGGCCAATACCGTTGAATTGCGGCCATACTAACCCTAATCCGACATGGCAATACCGATTTCAGCGCTACTCCCCTCGTCGGGAAGGAATATAGATATCGGTATTAAGAACCCTTTATATCGAAATAAAGGGCTTCGTTGTGTGGAAGGGTGCAGGGGTAATTCAGTTTAACGCTGCTAAATTCAGTATAAACGCGTAGTGTAGACCAGGCCTCAAGAACGCTTGATAGAGATTCTGTAGATGTTTGTCTCTGTCTGGGGGGATCAGAGCAAATGCGGTTATATCTTAGAGCTTAGCTGTAGACAATGGATCATGTGATGTGGTCTGGATGAAAGCTAGAGGTGTGTAGGTAAGTATAGCGGTCAGCAGGTTTCCGGTATAGGGTGGTTTTTATGTGACCATCGCTTATTAGCACTGTAGTGTCTAGGAAGTGGGCCTCTTGTGTGGACTGGTTTAGGCTGAGGTTGATGGTAGGATGGAAACCATTGAAATCTTGAGCACCCTCCTGCAGCAGGCCACAGCACAACATGGATACCTGCCACAGTTTACCCGTAAGAGGAATGCAGTCTCTCTCAGTGTCCAATACAAAGTCCTACCTACGGGCATAATGTATTCATATACATCAATGCAGTAGTTCCTCAAAATCCTTATGGTAAAACCATTCTCCAGTTACCACAATAAAACACATAAATGGTACACAGCTTTTCCATTCCCATCTCCAAGGACATAACTTCCAGGTTACCCATTCAACAGTTCACCAACTCCCAGTTCCTTTTGTTCCTGTTCCAGGGCACCACTCTCCAAGGCCTCCACCTGAGTGACTAGACTCTTCTACCACAGCCCCCCAAACAGGTCTCCCATGAGACAGCTCTCTGCAGTGTTCCACTCCCCAGCCCCCCTGTCTGGGAGTCCTAGCCTTGCTCAGGGAATGTCCTTTCAGGACCAACCTCTTGTTCCTGACTCCTCCTGCAGAGCTTTGCAGAGGGCTTCCCCTCCTGCACTGTTTCACTTCCCAGGCCTCCTTGACTGTGAGTTTTCTGCATGAACCTGGTGATGCACTCTCCAATAACAATCCTTTTGCTTCTGGGCTCAGCTTCCCTTGATCGAGCTGGATCTTCCCATTTTCCTAGGGTTCTTTGCCCAAGCCTTTTGCTCATGAGGGTTCACCACTTTTGGTCAGTTCAAACCAATAGTTCTCTTCTAGCTCTTATCAGAACTCAGCTCTTTCCCTCTAGGGTCCTCTGCAGTTTTCTCCCACGCTTTCCATGGCACTTCTCTGTCTCTGGCAGTTCTCACCTGCCACTTCCTGACTCTCTGTGTCTGTTAATAAGCACTTCTATGGTCCAGGTGCCCTCTTAAGCCCAACCAGGGGTCAGTTGACCAGTCACAGGTGCACTGGCCTCTTCCATCTTAAATGGCCAGTGTCACCCTGTGACATATTCCCACCAATCTAAAACTACATATGCACATCAAGCATTTACACTTTTTAATATTATGTGTTTTAGGGAAAGTAATGGATGTCATAACACCATGGAAAAGCACAGAGGAATTAACAGAGATCCTGGCCATCAGTTTCTCTCTGTATCTCATTCTGTATTAGCATCAATTACCTGGCAGAAATGCAGAAATTCACCACTGTTTGTATGTAGGAGGTTGCTGAGCACATAATGACACCATCTTTGCTTGTACACAGCCACTTATCTGTCATTATGGAAGTAAATGCCTCTGTAGGTGTCTTTCCCTATTATGCCTGTTGCTAGGTGTCCAAATATGCTAACAATAAAAAACTCAGATCATTCCCATTTCAATCCAAATATGATACAATAAAAAATATCAAGACCCCCACAGAGCCCCAGAATCCCTGTTTTTAAGGGGGAGGGTGGAAGGAGGGTGCAAGGTGAGGCTAGGAAAGAATGGTTACTTACCCTACAGTAACTGTGATTTGAGATGTGTTGTCCAAATATATTCCACTTCTGGTGTGCATGTGCGCCATGCTCATGAGACCGGAATCTTTCTGAGCAGCAGTGTTCATCGGGGCTACATCTGTGCCCTGCATGCCTTCCCATGCTCCATAGCCAAGGACATCAAGGGCAGGGTAACCACAATGGCTTTCCAATTCCTTCCCTAATACTGAACCCTATTTGGTAAGAACTCTGCAGTAGCAGGGAAGGAGGGCAGGTCATGGAATACAAGTGGACAATACACCTCTAAGACCCACAGTTACAGTAGGATAAGTAACCATTCTTTCTTCAAGTGATTGTCCATACACATCCCAGGAAATAGTGATGGGAGAAGGATTGAACTGAACTCCTGGTAGCACCACCTATAGTGATGTTCTTACAATTAGTCTACCCTCATTGACTAGGAAAAAACTGTCTAGCATTCTCCAGTAGCAGCTTTCTGAACATTTCCATGGAGCCTGTAGTGGAGTGGTGACCCGCTCCAGCCCTGACAGGGTTGGAACCAGCCCTGGGAGAGGGCTAGCAGGCTGGGAGAACAGCCCAGGCTGAGTGGGGAAATAGCCGCAGATGTGGCCACGCCCCAAACAGACTCAGCTGGCCCTATAAAGGGACTGCTGGGCTGAAGGAGTCTCAGTCTCTCTCTGGGTTCAGAGAGAGAAGGGCCTGGCTGCTGGAAGTTGAGAGTGTATCTGAGCGAAGCAGGGCTGGGGAGCAGGGCAAGGGAGCTGTAGGGCTCCACCTGGTAAAACCCCCAGGCTGCGGCCTAGTGTAAGGCCAGGCAGGTACTGGGGATACAGAGGGGTAGCCATGGGTAGCCAGAGGCAGCTGGTCCAAATCCCTTTGCCTGTGATGAGTGGCTGATACATTGCAGTCTGCCCCAGGGAATGGGGCTAAGTGATGACTGGCAGTAGCCAAGACTGAGGTGAGGTGGGGATAGTGGGTTGGGGGTTCCCCAGGGAGGGGAGACCTAGATCGGTGGGGTGCTGCCTCCTGGGCACTGGGGTCCAGCTAAAGGGGCACTGGGGTCCAGGGAGGGACACAGGGGCCAGAGAGCAGGCGGATCACCAGCCTGCAGAGGGCGCTCCGGAGCTGGAATGAGCTAATTCCTGGAAGTCACCAGCAGGAGAGGCCGCAGGGGTGAGTCTGCATTTCTACACAGCCCCATAAATTAAAGTCATACTGCCCCAGCAGAGCCTGTTGGTTAGCAATATGGAGCTGTAAACCCTGCGTTGAACAAATCTTTCTTCCAAATAAGTCCAGCCTTTTAGCGTTCTTTTATTTGGGAATCACAGCTTGGTGCCCTGGATATATTCTTTCACTAGCAGCTGTCACAGCTAATGAGTCCATGGTGGATGAGTGTAGAAGTACTCAAAGCTTGGGGAGCGTACATAATATTTTCTTTCTGCTCTTTTTGAGGTGAGAGAAAGCAAAGATGGAGTTTGCCATAGAGCTTTTATAGGCTCTAAGACTGCCTTGTTAATTGGCAGAGCTACCTTAGAAGGACTGACCAATGATAAAATGTCAACCAGATGATGCGAAGACTCCCTGACCTCTTTGTCCTATACATCTAAGCTAGCAGCCACTCTCTTCGGCCAATGTTCCCTCTAATTTTTTCCATCCATGTGCAGAATGAATTTTGTTCTGTGCAGCACTAATATTGAGTTAATGTGCAGATGTGTGCCACCGATAGAAACAAAAAACTGAGATATAATATATATTTTTAAAAAGTTATAACCATAATGAAGCTGAGGCAGCCCAAGAGAGAAAAGGCATCACACTGAAGACTGCTGTGGTGGCAAAATGATGCTAGTGGGAGCTGTGGTCACACAGAGAGACGATTCTGTTACCCACAACGACCTCTACTGGAGTCTCACAAACCCTACCCCTGGGAGAGATAGGTTTGTGGATTTGAAGGGGCACCCCGAAACCCAGGGCTGCAGTGGGGAGAGAGGATTCCCCTGGGCCCTCTCGCCTCACCTTAGCCTCGGCTCCCTGCTACAGCCCCAGAGCTGGGGGAGTCCTCTTCCTCTCTCCCTGCCATAGCCCTGGGGTTGGGGGAGAGGTGTCTCTCCCTGGCCATCTCAGTCCTACACGCCCCAAGCTCCCCACTCCCATCTTACCCCACTGCCTCCACCCACCCTTTATTCCCCCCACCTTATCTTCTTACACATCCTCTCCAGGGTCCCAGCATGCATATGGCTGCATGCCTGCATGGCTCCACTAATTAGGTGCGCGGCCTTTGATGCCCTCTTGCATGGCCATGAAGGCATGCACCTTAGAAGGAACACAGTCTTCAGCAACTCCTGATGAACTTTAAAATCAGGAGAAGGTGAAATCATGCTGGACAAAGTGGCTTTGTCTGGTGAAGATGAAGAGGAAGCCAAGACTGGAGAGAATAGAATCTCCTCTACTGGTTGTTGCTGTGGCTCTGGAACCTCCTCCGGGATGCTCGGTACCGCACCTGGTACTCGACTCTGGGGACAGAGCTGCTCAGTGTGTAGACTCAGCCCTTCTAGGTGAGGATACTTAACATACACAGTGTGGGGAAGATTAGGAAGTTGGGGGAAATCTCCAAGGGTTCCAAAAGAACCACTGATATGAGGCAGGGCATTCCCATGGGTCCCACTGAAGGGTTGCTGTGGTAAATACGAAGAAAGGATCTGTGCATAGACCTGTGGGTCTTGCTTCATGGTTGATTGGTCCTGTTTTGAGCAGGGGGTTGGACTATATGATCTCCTGAGGTCCCTTCCAACCCTGACATTCTATGATTCTACGACTCAAAGATTCCCTTTCCTCTGACAATGGCAGAGCTGATCCCATCAGTGCCAGGGACTGATGCTGGGAGCCAGGCAATGAGCAGAGCAATGCCATCATAGCAAGCTTCCTCTTAGAGGGTACCAAGAGGTTGCCTATCTGGGAAGTAAGCAACAGCAGTACTGGAGGTTGAATCACTGGCCACAGTGCCAGGGGACTGGACTCTTGTAAGGATGGAGACACCAGTACCAAAATGCAAAGCAGGTTTCTTGCTGCCTGTAAGGGTCCGGTGCTGGGGCTCGTCCCTTTCAGGCACGGCGGGGAGCCAGGGCGCCTTGCTACAAAGCAACAATCTGTCCAGGGCTCAGACCCTTCAGCGGGGCTGAGCAAACAAACAGTCTCTAAGCAAGTCAGAGTCCCGGCCCTTCAACAGGGGCTGGGCGGACACAGAGTCCGTAAGCCCGGCCCTGGAGCAGGGCGGGGCAGCAAACAGTACAGGCTCAGGCCTTTCAGCAGGGCTGAGCAAAGACAGAGCCTATAAGCCCGGCCCTGGAGCAGGGCGGGGCAGCAAACAGTTCAGGCTCAGGCCTTTCAGCAGGGCTGAGCGAATACAGCGAGTTAAACAGTACAGAAGGCCTCCTCAGGCCAGGGGGAGGGGGAGTCTGTCACCCTTGGAAGGGTGGCAGGGGGGAAGCAGGCCCTCCCACTCCACTGCGTCCCGGCCCGTGGCCCTGGCAGCGGTAAAGATTCGCTGCAGTCAGTGGGAATCCTGGCCGCAACACACTGACATTGGTTCGGGGTCCCCTGGAGCCAGACTGGGGTCGGCTACTCCCGGGCCACTTCCAATCTCCCCCTCTCTAGGTACCTGTCTCTCGCCGGCTTCGTCCGGTGGGTCCCAGACCATGGGCTCCTCAGGATACCAGCCGCAGGGGAGCTCAGGTGACTCCTCTGGATAGCGGGCGTGGGGAAGCTCAGGTAGCTCATCTGGATACCGGGCGTAGGGAAGCTCAGGTAGCTCCTCTGGATACCAGGTATGGGGAAGCTCAGGCAGCTCCTCTGGATACCAGGTATGGGGAAGCTCAGGCAGCTCCTCTGGATACCGGCCACGAGGAAGCTCAGGCCAGCGCTCTTCTGGATACCGGGCACGAGGAAGCTCAGGCCAGCGCTCCTCTGGATACTGAGCACGGGGCAGCTCAGGCCAGCGCTCTTCTGGATACCGAGCACGGGGCAGGCTGGGCCCGGCGGGAGCTCGAGCACCAGCGTCTGTCCCCTCCGGCGGCCTGCGCCTAACTGAGTGCTGGGGGCGGGTCTTTATACTTCCTGTCCCACCCCTTAACTTCTGGGGGGCGGGGACTGGCAGCGGTGGCTCCGCCCACCTCAGCATCTGTTCTGGTTCTTCCCATTCAGGCTCGGCGGGGAGCCAGGGCGCCTCGCTACACTGCCAAAAATGCCACTGCAGTAGTTGGCATCAAGATGGTCTCTTGTTACAGTGCAGAAGAAGTTGATACTGCCTCTCCCAGCATTGGGCCTGATGGTGCCCCTTGTGGCATGGAGTCGACTGTGCCAACTTAGGCACAGATTTGGAGGAGGAGTGCTTAGGTTTCAGATGCTCTCTACTCAATTCCTTCTCAACCCTCTTACCAGACTTAAGAGGGTGGAGACCTTCCTCTGGTTTCCTCTCTAGAAGCTTTGTATTTCTTCCTCAGTATGGACAAGGAAGCATGGTACTGTGATTCCACTAATTCTGGAGATGTGCTTCTTTTTGAAGCTGCAGCACTCAGCACTGACTCAGACTGGCACAGCTCGATGGTGGCCTGAGTGCTGCATCCATTAGCAAGAATTTCAGCGTAGCCTCCCTAGCCTTCATCCTAGGCTTGAACTCCCTGCAAATCTGGCATCAGTCCTTCATGTGAGCCTCTCCCAACCATTTCAGGCAGCAACTATGCAGTTTGCTCACCAGCATAGGCCTGGAGCAAGAAGCATATGGCTTGAAACCTGGCAATAATAACTGGAGATATACCAATCTCCTAGAACTGGAAGGGACCTTGAAAGGTCATCGAGTCCAGCCCCCTGCCTTCACTAGTAGGACCAATTTTTGCCCCAGATCCCTGAGTGGCCCCCTCAAGGATTGAACTCACAACCCTGGGTTTAGCAGGCCAATGCTCAAACCTGGTGACCAGGAATACTTTGGTACTGAGACTAGAAAAAAAAGAAAACAAATTGGGAAACAAGAAGTCTGAAAAACCTTTTTTTAAAATAACAGAACTAAAACTTACTAACTATCCTAACAACACTAGGAACTAAACTAAACTAAATATATGAGTATGCCATGCTGAGAGAAGAACTGTCCTGGTGTAGAACAGAGTTCCAATAACCATCATGGGTGGTAAGAAGGAACTGAGGAGGACTGGGGAGGATCTCCCCTTTATACCTGCACGCAGTGGTACACAGCAGCAGGGGAGGCTCAAGCCACCCAACCACTGAAGGAAAAAGTTTCTGATGGTCGTTCACTGAGTGCACATACACCATAGTGGAATGCACTAGTGTAATCATTCAAAGAGGAACAGTGACTTGCCTGGAAGTACACTGTCCTTACCCAGTATTGTACTGGCTGCAGGCAAAGTCTGGCAAGTGGTGTCATGGATATATATATGCAGAGGTGTCCTAATAACCTCAGGAACATGCAAACCATTGTGTATGGTCTTGTTCTTATGTCATATAAAAGCTCCTGAAGGGATCTAAATCTACCCTTCAGCAGAGTTGCTCATGCTAACCATGAGTCCAATAGGGGTCCTATGAACTCTATCATCTAGAATTCCGTGAAACACAATTTTTCTAAGTTCACCAGGAACCTTAACTGAGAGAACAGAGCGTGGACTCAATTTAGGGCTGTCTTTATTTTAATCCTGGGACTTGCTCCTGATCAGCCAACCCTTCTATGTACAAATGGACATGAAATTGCTGTTTCCTTAGATGTGCCACTACCAATGCTGGGCACTTGTTGAAAAGTCTCAGTGCCATGGAGAGTCTGAAAGGCAGAACCCTGTATTGATTACCTGAAGAACGTCCTGTGTGCCACGTGGGTGGCAGGCAGTGTTGAAGTACATGTCATACAAGTCAAGAACTGCTAACCAGTCTTGAGTCTGGAGCAATGGAACAAAGGAGGCAAGCACTACCATCCTGAATTTGAGGCAATACAAGTATTTGTTGAGTAGCCTCAGGACTAGGACAGGACAAAGACCCCATCTTTTCTTTGGAAGAAGAATATATAGTTTGTAAAAAGGCTCCCATAAAAAGGATCTCTAAAGGGGGATAGGGAAGGAGGTGGTAAAGGAACTGGATGGTATAGCCAGTGGTGATGATATTCAGCACCCATTTGTTGGTGGTAATGTCTTAGTATGCTTGATGGAATGAGGTGAGGAGGCTTCTGAAAGAGGTGCTCCATAGACTGACTCTGCTGGAGCTCTCAATCTGTCAAATTTGATGGTGTGTGAGCAAAGTGCAGTGCATTGCTGAAACTGAGGAAGACTGATGTCCTCAAGTGTATCTCTGCTGCTTTTGAATCCTGTGGCACCTTATAGACTAACAGACATTTAGGAGCATGAGCTTTCGCGGGTGAATATCCACTTCGTCGGATGCATGTAGTAGAAATTTCCAGGGGCAGGTATATATATGCAAGCAAGAAGCAAGCTAGAGATAACAAGGTTAGTTCAATCAGGGAGAATGAGGTCCTGTTCTAGCAGTTGAGGTGTGAAAACCAACGCAGGAGAAACTGGTTTTGTAGTTGGCAAGCCATTCACAGTCTTTGTTTAATCCTGAGCTGATGGTGTCAAATTTGCAGATGAACTGAAGCTCAGCAGTTTCTCTTTGAAGTCTGGTCCTGATGTTTTTTTGCTGCAGTATGACCACCTTAAGATCTGATATTGTGTGGCCAGGGAGGTTGAAGTGTTCTCCTACAGGTTTTTGTATATTGCCATTTCTAAAATCTGATTTGTGTCCATTTATCCTTTTCCATAGAGACTGTCGAGTTTGGCCAATGTACATAGCAGAGGGGCATTGCTGGCATATGATGGTGTATATTACATTGGTGGATGTGCAGACAGACAGAGACCAACACCTACAAGATCTCCACCAAGCATTCTCAAAACTACAATACCCGCACGAGGAAATAAGGAAACAGATCAACAGAGCCAGACATGTACCCAGAAGCCTCCTACTGCAAGACAAACCCAAGAAAGAAACCAATAGGACTCCATTGGCCACCACATACAGTCCCCAGCTAAAACCCCTCCAACGCATCATCAAGGATCTACAACCCATCCTGGACAATGATCCCACACTTTCACAGGCCTTGGGTGGCAGGCCAGTCCTCGTGCACAGACAATCTGCCAACCTGAAGCATATTCTCACCAGTAACTGCACACCGCACCATAGTAACTCTAGCTCAGGAACCAATCCATGCAACAAACCTCGATGCCAACTCTGCCCACATATCTACACCAGCGACACCATCACAGGACCTAACCAGATCAGCCACACCATCACCGGTTCATTCACTTGCACCTGTAGGAGAACACTTCAGCCTCCCTGGCCACACAATATCAGATCTTAAGGTGGCCATACTGCAGCAAAAAAACTTCAGGACTTCAAAGGGAAACTGCTGAGCTTCAGTTCATCTGCAAATTTGACACCATCAGCTCAGGATTAAACAAAGACTGTGAATGGCTTGCCAACCACAAAACCAGTTTCTCCTCTGTTGGTTTTTACACCTCAGCTGCTAGAACAGGACCTCATTCTCTCTGATTGAACTAACCTTGTTATCTCTAGCTTGCTTCTTGCTTGCATATATATATCTGCCCCTGGAAATTTCCACTACATGCATCCGATGAAGCGGGTATTCACTCACGAAAGCTCATGCTCCTAAACAAAGTCTGTTAGTCTATAAGGTGCCACAGGATTCTTTGCTGCTTTTACAGATCCAGACTAACACGGCTACCCCTCCGATACTCTGCTGCTTTTTACAGTGATATTCTGGCTGACTACAGTAGGGCAACATAAGTTGTATTTGCTGGTGCTGTAGCTGATGGTACAAATTTTGCAGTACACTGGAGATGTGCAAATCCAAGCGAACATAGAATTACCTTGAAGTCCTCGAGTAAGTGTAAGATACTGTTGGTTTTCTTGCTAAAAAGCCTCTAAGAACATAAGATCGGCCATACTGGGTCAGATCAAAGGTCCATCTAGCTCAGTATCCTGTTTTCCAACAGGAGCCAATGCCAGGTGCCCCAAAGGGAATGAACAGAACAGGTAATCATCAACTGATCCATTTCCTGAAGCCCATCCCCAGCCTCTGGCAAACAGAGGCTAGGAACACTATCCCTCCCATCCTGGCTAACAGACATCGATGGACCTATCCTCCATGAATTTATCTAGTTCTTTTTTGAACCCTGTTATAGTCTTGGCCTTCACAACATCCTCTGGCAAGGAGTTCCACAGGTTGACTAATTGTGCATTGTGGGAAGAAATACTTCCTTTTGTTTGTTTTAAACCTGCTGCTTATTAATTTCATTTGGTGACCCCTAGTTCTTGTGTTATGAGAAGGAGTAAATAACACTTCCTTATTTACTTTCTCCACACGAGTCATGATTTTATAGACCTCAATCATATCTTCCCTTAGTAGCCTCTTTTCCAAGCTGAAAAGTCCTAGTCTTATTAATCTCTCCTCATACCCCTAATCATTTTTGTTGCCCTTTTCTGAACCTTTTTCAACTCCAATACATCTTTTTTGAGATGAGATGATCACATCTGCATGCAGTATTCAAGATATGGGCGTACCATGGATTTATATAGAGGCAATATGATATTTTCGGTCTTATCATCTATCCCTTTCTAAATGATTCCCGACATTGTTTGCTTTTTTGATTGCCGCTGCAATGTTTTCAGAGAACTATCAACAATGACTCGAAGACCTCTTTCTTGAGTGGTAACTACTAATTTAGACCCCATCATTTTATATGTATAGTTGGGATTGCTTACTCCAATCTGTTGCAGCTATTTCCCTGGGCCTCTTCCTACCAGGCCCATTTTATCTCCAGCCCTATCTCAGGGCCAGCATCCTCAGATTTGTTGCTATCTCCAAGCCAGAATGAAGCACCTTTCTTCATTTGTCTGGTCCTAGCCAGGAACTGACCTGCTAAGCCCTGCAGCTCCTTTTATCTGAGCATACTGGACTCTGACTGGCTGCTTCCATGAGGCCTCTCTAGGCAGGCCTGAAGCACCCACCTTCGCTGCTCCTTTCTTGTCACTTTGCTGTTTCTTGGGACATGGTTTAGTATGACTGTGTGGCCTCCTGTAGGGAGCCACAAAAGCTAAGTACACCATGTCACAGTGCCTTAGAGCAGTTTAGCTTATTTCCCTTTCCATACAGGAACAGCTATAGTACTATAAAGCACCTCTATACTACATCCACATTGGAGATGGGGGCTGCATTGCTTTAACTATTCTGGTATAGTTGAAGCAGTACAACTTGTGTGTTTTAGGCATCCCTAGTGAATAGGTCTCCCTATGTGTGAGATAGACTAATGATTGTGGTTTGCCACTTGCAATTTTTCTTAATTCATTGGAGTTGTAGTCTGCAGTCTCCAGCCTTCAAGTTGCAGATTCTTGGTCATGGTTTGTACTTCTGTGATCAGAATGTGAACAGAAGTACTTGAACCTGGAAAGTACTCAAACCTGGTATATTTTCTTGATATGCTTTGCCATTAGTGCTGTAGTGGCGAGTGCCTACCACAGAGCTCTTGCTGGGTCTAACAGTCCCTCATTTATGGCTGATTCAGAGGCTTATAAAATATCAAACAGATATCTCATTGATTGCTTCAAGAGATGGAGCTTCAGTCTTGGTTCTTTCAATTTTTGAGTATGAATGCAGGAGAGGCAAACCAAGCAACTGTATAGCATTCACCCACACATAACTTGTTTGTAAGAAGAATTAGTCTATCACAGGATGAACAAGACTTGAAGACTGCAGATTTTCAGTCTGCAATCTTGAGGTCCTTATACGGGGGGAGGGGGAAGGATGGAAGGGGGATCTGGACAAGGGTGGTCTGGTTGAAGAAATCTGAACCAGACAGAGGCTTATTCTGTCCAAGATGTTAAAACTAAAGGACTGAAGGCTGTTATGAAAATTTTCAGAAGTTAAACAAAAATAGCTCATGATAGAGAGCCCGCAGGTGGTACATCACAAGGTTCTTTCTCACTGTTGTAGGCAGTAAGATGGAACTGAGGGAGGGACAGTCACTTTGCCCTTTATGTCCTCGCACAATAACCAGGGCCATCTGTGGCCTCAACATACACTGCTAGCCAAAAAAATCTGATCTTCCCTGCATGAAGTATATGCATACCTACAGTGGGATTCACACATATCAAAAGAACACACAGTTACTGGTGCGAGTGGTTAGCCAATGTTTGGGGTCCTACCATTTGTTTCCATTAGGATGAGAAGCTGATGATAGAGTCAGGTGTTCCTTTGATGCAATCTCATTTATTTACAAATCCTGTTTTCCTGAACACAATAGGAATCAAACAACAGGAGATGGGTTTTTTGCTCACAGTTCCAAACCTCTTTCCAGTCAGCACTCTGTCCAAAAAGCTCTCTCAGAACCACATTTCCAGTGCTTTTCTTAATGACTCATTGGCTTTTCTGCGTCTATCTCTGTCTGCTTCTGGCAGCTTCTCATTCCCAGACACAGCTTCACCAAACAAAGCAACCATCATGCTCACCAGCTTCAACAAGGTTTGTGACTGTCTATATGCTTAAGACATGCTTGCTGGGAACCATCCAACCTTCAGCCTGGGAATAACTAAGAAAATCATTGTTTTCTTCATTGAGAACTGAATGCACAGAGGTTTGCTTGGTTTCACTCTGATGTACTATTTTACAATAGAAAATAGGTGTAGTGGCTAAGTGGTTAAGGCACTTGACTAGAATCTTGAAGCTCATGGATTAAAGTCTTGCTCAATCTCATACTGAAAAGCACCTCCAGTTCATTCAGCTGCAAAATGTGTACCTGATCCATCCAGTTAGGGCTGTCAGACATGATGTTGGCTGCATCGCCCCCTTGTATACTGTTGGCTATGACATTGACATTCCTGAACCACATCAGCCTATTGAGCCATTGACTCGGGAATATTTGACTATTTTCCAAAGCATACTGAGAGGGGGGAAAACCTTTATTGCTCAAAAGCTAAAAAAACGTTTTTATATCTACTTTAAAAGAAACATTTATCTTTGTTTTCTTTTCTGGTTTAGGAAAGATAATTTCCTGTCTTCAAGAGTTAAGTGCAGCTCAGCCTCTCATCCCAGTCTTCCTGCACCTCTTCCTTTGGGAAGTTAGGGCAATATTAAAACTGATGTTATTGTCACTATAGATGCTCACTGGTGCATGATACAACCCCAAGAGCACAATAACAACTGTTTGCATTTCTGAGGCACTTTTGTATGCATTCAAGTATCTCAGAAGCCCTTGTACTTTCCTCTTCATGGTCAGCATTATTTTCAGCTTCTTTTGGTTGCCAGTTATACAAAAAGCCTCTTCAGGTATTTCCCATCTTCCTTTGTGCACCATTCCCCCAGATGTTGCCATTCAGGCCCTGATTCAGCAAAGCGTTTAAGCACATCATTAACAAAGATTGTGGGTAACTTCATCCCTATTCAGCAAAGCACTTAAGGATGAAGTCACATTTAGTTCAAAAGGATTTAAGCATATACTTAACTGTTTTCCTGAACTGGGTCATAGAATGATAAGATCATAGGACTGTAAGGGACCTTGAGAGGTCCAACCTAAATTTAAGCCCATTGTTTCTTGTCCTGTCCTCAGTGGATAAGGAGAATATTTTATCACCTCTGCTTTATAGCAACCATTTATGTACTTGAAGATTGTTATCATGTCCCCTTTTAGTCTTCTCTTCTCCAGATTAAACAAACACAATTTTTTCAATTTTTCTTCATAGGTCATGTTATCTAGACCTTTAATCATTTTTGTTTCTTTCCTCTGGACTTTCTCCAATGTCTCCACATATTTCCTGAAATGTGGTGCCCAGAATTGGACACAATACTGCAGTTGAGGCCTTATCAGCATAGAGTAGAGCAGAAGAATTACTTCTTGTGTCCTGCTTACCACACTCCTGCTAATACATCCAAGGAACGATGTTTGCTTTTTTTGCAACAGTCTTACACTGTTGTCTCATATTTATCTTGTAAGCAACGATGACCCCCAGATCCCTTTCCACAGCACTCCTTCCTAGGCAGTCCGTTCTCATTTTGTATGTGTGCAACTGATTGTTCCTTCCTAAGGGAGTACTTCGCATTCCTCTTTACTGAATTTCATCCTATTTACTTCAGACCATTTCTCCATTTTTTCCAGATCATTTTGAATTTTAATCTTATCATCCAAAACACCTGCAACCCCTCTCAGTTTGGTATTGTCTGCAAACTTTTTTTTTTGCAAGTCTTACACTGTTTTCTCATATTTATCTTGTAAGCTAAACTTACTAAACCACTACCACTACTTTATTAGTGTACTCTCTATGCCATTAGCTAAATCACTGATTAAGATATTGATGAGAAACAGAACCAGGACCAATCCCTGTGGGACTCCACCTGATATGTCCTTCCAGCTTGACCGTGAACCACTGATAACTACTCTCTAGAAACAGTTTTCCAAGCAGTTATGCACCCACCTTATAGTAGCTCCATCTAGGTTGCATTTCCCTAGTTGTTTATGAGAAGGTCATGAGAGACAGTATCAAAAGGCTTACTAAAGTCAAGATATACATCATCTACTGCTTTCCTACATCCACAAGGATTGTTACCCTGTCAAAGAAAGCTATTAACTTGGTTTGACACGATCTGTTTTTGACAAATCCATGCTCATTGTTACTTACCTTATCATTCTCTAGGCAATTGTAAATTGCTTGCTTACTTATCTGTGCCATTATCTTTCCAGGTACTGAAGTTAAGGTGACTGGTCTGTCATTCCCCAGGTTGTCCTTATTTCCCTTTGTATACATTGGCACTATATTTTCCATGATTTTTTGAAGATAATCGCTAATACACCACTACCTCGATATAATGCCACCTGATATAACACAAATTTGGATATAACGCGGTAAAGCAGTCCTACGGGAGTGGGGGGGAGGGGGCTGTGCACTCCAGTGGATCAAAGCAAGTTCAATATAACACGGTTTCACCTATAACGCAGTAAGATTTTTTGGCTCCCAAGGACAGTGTTATATCGAGGTACAGGTGTAACTCAAATATCTCTTCAGTTAGCTCCTTGAGTATTCTAGGATGTACTTCATCAGATCCTGGCTACTTGAAGACATCTAACTTGTCTAAGTAATTTTAACTTGTTCTTTGCCTATTTTAGCCTCTGATCCTACCCCATTTTCACTGGCGTTCACTATGTTAGAAGTCCAATCGCAAATAAACTTTTTGGAGAAAACTGAAACACGAAAAAGTTATTGTTATTGTCTCCCCCTGCCATTGAGTAACAGGCCTATCTTGTCCTTGGTATTCTGCTTGCTTGTAATGTATTTGTAGAATGTCTTCTTGTTATCCTTTATGTCTCTAGCTAGTTTAATCTCATTTCATGCCTGGGCCTTTCTAATTTTATCCCTACATGCTTGTGCTGTTTATATTGATCCTTTGTAATTTGACCTAGTTTCCACTTCTTATAGGATTCCTTTTTGAGTTTCAGATAATTTAAGATCTCCTGGTTAAGCCAGTGTGGTCTCTTATGTGACAACTTCTCTCCGTCTGAAGCTATTAGAGGCCTTGCACAGGCTTATTTTCTAGCTGCACATTTGTCTTGCCCATTTCCGACTGCTGCTCTTGAACTCAGCAGTTTCTGATACTTCAGTTAATTGTTATAGAAACTGAATGTGTTTATTTGAAGTATCTAGATGTGCCATTCTCACACTAAACTTTTGGTGATAGCTATTTTTTGTTCTATTCTCTGGAGGAGCACCACGACTTTGAGTATTTTGACCAGCCAAAATAAATGTTTTAATAACTCCTATGGATAGAGGGAATCAAACAGCTGACTCAATATCAGGTCAGACTCCCTCCCTACATTCCTTAAAAGTGTTCTTGAAGATGCCCAGCTAATTGGTGGCAGACACATTTGTTTAACTATAAGAGTTAACTGATTTATTTAGGGTATTCCAATATTTCAACTTTTTTTAGTACTCTGGAGAGCCCCAAATATTAGTTGTTCTACCCCACAACTTCTTTGGAAGAATATTTTTTTCAAAATGAAACAAAAGGCAGAAAGAGCTCTGAAATTTGTTTTTTTCCCAGCTTGGGACACATTTAAATGTCAAAATGTACAAGATAGTTGTGATCACAATGGCATAAAATTCTTTTAGGGAAATGTTAAATATCTCTGTCCAAGGACCCAGACATAATTTAATCAAAGCTCAAAAGAATGATTTATAAGTGCTGCTTTTTTTCAAATAAATTGTAGATGATACCTTCCTTTTATCCTATAATTAGAATTTAAAAAAGCTTTAGTCTGGAAATCTTCAGTTTTTTCTCTAACCTGTTTTCATCACTTGTTTTTGTTGTGCAGGAGTAAGATGACATCAATAAGAGTTAAGTCAAGGATTCCCAGTGATACTAGACCTTTGCCTGCAACATTTTCTTCAGCATAAGGTGTCTCAATGACTTCTCTTGATAAACACATATACTAACTGCACTACTCAGATACAAGGCACTTGATGTGGTCATTTTCTGTTAATTTTCATCCTGGTATTTCCAAAGACCACTTATGAGAAGGAAAAAAATAGGAACTATTTCCTATCATATTGAAACCTTTAGTTTTGAGGGTCGTGCTTCCCTGGCCCCCTGGCCTCCCCTGAAGCCAGGGCCAGGACTGGGCTGCAGCTGGGCAGGGGGAACATGGATGGGGAAAGGGCGCTGAGGCTGGGGCCGCAGCTGAGGGTGGGTCTAGGGCCGGAGCCTCGCCAGGGGCCAAGGCTGGGGCGCAAGCAGAGACACAGGCGGGCTTGTGGCCGGGTGTAGCTCTGCTCCCATCCCTGGGCCGGGAATGGAGACGTGGCCAGGCCTGCAGCTGGGTTTGTCTCTGCTTCCTCCCCAGCCAGGGGTTGAGGGTGGGGCTGGAATGGCAGCTGAGCCCCCGTCCAGGTGCGGAGCCGCACCAAGGCTGGGGACAGGGTCAGACACAGGGCTGAGAATGGGGGATGTGGCTGGGGGTGGGGTCACAGAAAATCTTGGGGCAGGGCTGGGTGGCGCTCCTGGCCCACCCTCCAGGGGGGCTGGCCTCGCCCACCACAATTCCCCAAATGCTCTTCTGCACCCCCCTAGGGGGCGTGCCCCACAATTTGGGGACCTCTGCTCTAGTGGCTGCCTGTAACATACTGTACAGTCAAACTAGCCAGAAGAATGGATACCTGCAGCCATATTTAAGTATTTATATCTAACTCAGAGTGAGGAACACAAATTATTATGGTAATTCTAGCATCTCTCCAATCCACTATGATCCTTCTTAGATCACGAGGGAAAGAGTGTTTGATGATCTCAGCCAAGCACGTAAACAAACAGCTGGGCTCCTTTCAAAACTCTCATATAATATGGCACAAATCAGCATTATCACTTTTTACAGAGTAACCACTTTAACTCTGCACAAGACCTGGACTACATTAGAAAACTTTTTTAAGGCTAAGCTTTAGGACTGATCTGGAAGTTTGTACAATGACTGCCCATGCTATGTCTACTGTTAGTCAATGCTCTGAGTCACTTTCCTGAGAACTATATTTCTTACACAAAAAAGACCATACTTTGATATTTTGATGTATGCATCACAAAACTGCCAGTTGCTGAATTCATCTATCAAAATGCCTCATGACAAGTGTGAGAGGAGATAGTTCAGACATTTTTCCTCCAACCTTTGTATTCTTTGAATTCACATTCTTCCACATGTGATGAAATGCAAACAAGAAGTTGATATTGTCCTACCTGATCTGCTTGCCCTCTCGAACATCATACAAAGAAAAGAAGACATCTGTGTCCTCCCCAATAGTATTATAGGTGAAGCTCTTTAGACTGACGAAGAAGTGGTGGGACACTGGCATACGGCAAGCTTCCCCATGACGCTGACGAATTGTATCCACCTGATATTTAAAAATCAAAAACAAGTATTATTTTCTTCACAAATAGGGGCACATAACTCACATGGCAGAGTCATAACTCAGTTCTTCCTTCTCCCTGGAGTAGAAGTTCAGCCTCATGAATTAGGTGCTACATCAGAGACATATGGCAGACGTGTTTTCAGTTTTTCTAGTTTTAACTTATATATTTGTTTTTCATTGCAGTGGTTTTGGAAACAGAGATAAGATGATGTGTTACCAATCTGAAATCAATTTATCTAACCATCAAACAGACTACATCAATTCTGTTTCTCAGCCAGCGCTCCTGATTCTAGAAAATACAATTCTTCTTGTTGAGTCACACTGTTAGCAGGTATTAGAATTCTGAAAAAAATGCTTCAGAAACTGCTTCTTGCTGACTTTTTATAATAGTTGTAGCTCATTAACCACCCTGGAGATGAGAGATGTGGAACTGGCTATGTGAGATTAGGGGGAAGGAGGGATTTGGGGTCTAAAATAGTGAGGTCTCTGTTAGGAAAGTCTAGGACAATTTAGAGAGAAAGCTTAGGCTGGGGGGTGTGGGCATATCTTTTATTTTTGATATTTGAGTAACCAAAAGAGCCAAATCCCAAGAAGGGTGTACATTTGGGCCTAATACCAGTTACATCATTTATACCAGTGGAAAGCATGTGTAAAATACTACCATTCTAATTTGACAGTGTTTTATTTCTATTTTGCACTGGTGTAAATAAAAACACTATGTGCAGGTCAACAATCAATTTGAGCCAATTCTGTTCAGAATGAGCTGGGAATGTATTTCTGTACAGGGACAATGTTAAGATTTTAGTTTTCAAATTTGCCCTATCTTTGAAGGTACAATCTAAATGTAAAAATTCTCTAAATTTTACAATAAATCAAGGTATAACAGAGTACATTCACAACCTACAATACCTGTTAGAAGCCCCAGTCATTTAAAGCTGGAAATTTTGGGAACTACCAATCCGATTCCAGAGATTCTGTGACGAAGCAGGAACTAGGTGACAGTAAGGCTAATTAAAAGGCAGCTTTTCAGGGGAAACAGTGTGGGGATGGAGAGGAGAGAGACCTAGATAGGTAGTTGTTACTTGTGGGTGACTCCATGGCAGAAGCCCTGGTAAGAGCAGCAGCTTGAGTTAAGGAAAAGGAGGCTCAGACATAGGCTAGAGAGGGACCCAAGGAAAGGATGAATGATGCTTTGAGATCTTTGAATGAAAGGCTCTATATAAGTATCAGTCAGTCAGCAATTTGCATTATTTCTTTACATTCAGATACATTATCACAGACTTAATGGAAAAAAAAAGACATAATGCCAGGGTTTTGTAGCAATCTTACCTGTGTTGTGCTTTGCTGGACACTGTGCCTACTTGATAAATGCTGTGGAGGAAAAAAGAATAAAAATAGAAATTGTTTATTATATGAGAAACATTTGTATTCACTTTATACAGCATTGGACCACTATTTTTAAAAATTAATTTTCAACCCTAAAATTCTCCTGCCTATATTCTCTTCTCTCTATGTATTCCTCTAACTGTTACTGTGTCCTTTATCATAAATATACTAGATATTTCTGAGATCAGAACAAACTGATTTTTCAGTTTATTTTCATAATTCAGAATGATTTTCTTTTATTTGTGTTATTCATTCAGACATACACCAATACCACTAGCTTTTCTGACAATCTTTTTATACTTAATCGAGATAATTTAAGGGTGGTGTTGCCTTAACTTTGAATGTAAAAGGCTCTTACAGACCTGATAGCATTTAAAATTGTCTTTGTATTTCATTTGATACTTTCCATGTTCAAATTTTGCACAGATCTGGACTGTGTGATACAAAATGAAATGCCAGTAAACATTTGAAGACATTTTCACTAATCTCAAATAGTCAACACCTGTACAAAAACATTTGTAGTAAGAGCAACATCTCTGAAATTGTAACTCACAGGATGATCCTGTTTTTTCATGCTAAAGAGTAACATTATAATCAGAAAATGGACTGCAAGTCTCTAACTGTGCTTGTTTAATTACAGAGGAGAGATTTAAATATTAATCTAAATCTAAATTGATGTTTGAGAGTTTTGTTTTTTTAATGTCTTGTTAATGATTTTGCCATGCCTCGTTATGTACATTCATTTAAACTTTAGTATTTAAAAAATGAAATATCTTGTCAACATGATCAACAGAATAGATTATGTCTTTCCCCTCTCTTAATACCCTACCCCTTTCAGACACGTCTAAGACCTTGTTCTGACAAACCCGAACACACTACCTAGCAAAACCTGCATGATTTGTTGTCAAAATGGCAGCAGTTGCAGGAACAGAAATTCAACAAACCAAGAGCTTCAGCAACATCATCTCCTGACCACAGCATTCTTATGAGTCTTGCAGTCAAAAAAAATGAATAAAAACAGAGGAAAAAGGCCATTTTATTTATGGAATTGAAAGATAGTCTATACAAAAGAATAAGCTTTACAAGAGACTGAAATTAAATAATACAATTGGAGATCAATTAATTTGCATTTTAACAGTAGTGGGCCACTGTATTGATGATCTGATAGGACACAGCAATGACCTACAAAAAAGTGGAAATGAGTAAGCCACTGCTGCATGACTCAGATGCACTAAGAAGCACAAGAGGTTAAATCCATAAAAAGATTTAGGCACCTAAGTGTCTGCTGGTAAAGTCCCCTTAAACCTGCCACTGGGCACGTGCACAGCAATCTCAGTCCTGTGCCTAGTTGGGATCCTCAGACTAGGCATTCTCTCTCCTATCTTGCTTGCAGGGCCTGATCTGGCAGGCATTCTCAGAGGTCACCTAACAGATCAGATCCCACACAAAACTTATCTAGAGGAGGAAGTGATGATGGTGATGTTGCTTCCACCTTACAATGTTTGGCCCTATGGTTAGAGCACTTCCCATGGACATGGGAGACTTGGGCTCAACCGCCCCCTCCCCCCCCAGCCCGGATAGTCTAGGCTGGGTCTCTCTCCAACTCTCCTGTAGAAGCCATTCTACTTTGTATAAATAATTAAATATTTATTGGGTCAGAGAAAGAGCCGGAATGATTCTCTAACCCAGTGGCTAGGGCATTCACCCAGTACGTGAGAGACCTAAGTTTGAGTCCTTCTTCCAATCTTGTCCCACCTTCTTTTTGCAAGAAAGGACTTAGGTGCCTAGCTCCAGGAGAAGGTTCATGGCTGTGAATCTCAAACGAAAATAGGCATTTCCCTCAGACCTGGACTTAGGCACGTAACTTCCTTTGAGGGGCAGGGTTTAGGTCATACCAGGGCTTAAGTCTTCAGCATTTCATATTAGTTAGTTTAGACAGTTCCCCACTCAACTTGCTGGCATTTGTGGATCCCATTCTTAGGTACTTAACTCTCCGCAGGAGTTATACAGGGTACCTGGTTCAGTGTTATAAATTCCATTAGATGACAGGGAGTCTAAAATTTAGGCACTGCAATGCTTAGACTAAGTCCTATTTTAGGATCTAGTCCAAGGCCTTTTGTCTTCTTTAACCACAAGAGAATTGCAGCAATAGCTTACTAATGCACACTCACTCCTATTTCTGACTCATCATAGCTTACTACTACATTATAATGACTAATAGGGCTATTAAGAGTATGGCTTATTAATCTTATACTTCATTATTTTTGAACACTCTTCCTAAAGTTTTGTGGGTTTTTTTATGCAATGTATCCATCAACCGTGAAAAATGATCGTTTCAATCCTCATGTTGAATATACTTATTGTTTATTTTTCTAACCCACTCTCTCTTTTAAAAAGTTGTTCCCTGAACTGTTTGCATCCTCTTCCCCTCCTCCCACTCCATCCCTATCCCCAGAAGTAGGGAACAGGTGTTCTCAGTGAGTTTCAATGATGAGGTCTCAATGTGCCTAGAGAGAGTTTGGTGTACGACTATGGATTCATCAAAAAAGCCCAAACAGCACATTACATTTGCATTTGAACTAACACTATTCCTACAGATAAACTAAAAATATTTTGTACTCAGCTCTGAAAACAGTCTCTCCCCTCCATTACCGTCACAGATCACCATAGTACACAGATGACATGCAAAAAATGGCATGAAATGGAAGATGGCTAGAATTTGGCACATGATATCTGAGTCTCATTTCTATAAAACATTTTTAATCTTATCTTGTGGCTGTGATGGAGGCAAAGATGAGTTTTTTCCCTTCCCTCAGGGCATCTACAAAGCCCCAATCAGTAGTGTTCTAGGTGATGAGCATCCACACTGTGTCTACTTGCATGCAAAGGCAAAATGCTTCAAATTGTGGGGAATTTTTAATGTATACATGCTATTTTCATTTTTATTACATATTTACAAATATTTTTTAGAAAGCTTAGAGAGGTTTCCAGTTCTGTATAACAGCTGTATAAAAGCTGCCATGCTCAACTCTGTTTGAGCTCCCTATGTATCTTGTTGTTTTGACATCAAATGTTATGTTCATTGCAAGTCTATTTCTAGTTTCTCTCTACTTCAAAACTTCCTTCAAAACTAGTGTATTTGTAAGAAATCCTGATATATTACTTATCTTATCTTAAAAATAAAAAGTTCAATTTAAAGACAAACAGCTGAGGCCTGGAAGAAACATGATCAGTAGCTCTGTCTTCTGCCCATCTACAGTACTCACCCTGTAGGCATTTCAGAATGATGCATAAATAAACGTTCAATTAATCAAAACGAAGGCTAAACAAATGTTTAGAGGCTAGATTTAAACCCTTCTAAAGATTTGCAGATATCTCCAGTGTCCCACTGTTACTGCTGTGCTGCTGGGCCTATACTACTGACCGATGTAGATTAAATCCAGCAGCAATTCCAATGGCAAGCTGATTTACAGGAAGCTCCATGGAACAGTTTCACAACTCAGAATATATTTCCCCACAATGTTATATAGGTTAAAAACAATGTACATACCAACAAATACTATTCAGCTTACACCATTTAAAAAAATGCACATTTTCATATGGAAAGGGTAATTTGTTTTTCTTAGAAAACAACATTAATTTTAGGTAAATTTTGTTCATGTTAAGCCACATTGTTCAGCTTCATAATCAGTAACCTGATTCACAAGGCCTAAGACAAAATGATTCTGACAAGAGAGGAGATGAAAAAGAAAAGTTATTTACCTGTACAATAACTGGAGTTTATCTTAGATGTGTGGATCCCTATCTGTAGTCTATTAGAAGAGTGTATGTACTCTATGTGCCCAAGACTGGAAGATCTCTTCTTGCAGACTCCATTGGTCCATAGCTGCACTCTTCTCCTTCTTGAGCGCTGAACTGAGGGCATAAGTGGCAGTGTGGACTGACTGCCTCTCTTGTTTCCTTTCTACTGTGAATAGCCATAGGCCAAGGCTCTGCAGTAGAAGGGAAAGAAGGTGTATAGTGGAATACAGATAGGGACCACGTATCTTAAAGAACTCCAATTATTATGCAAGGTAAGTAACCTTTCTTCTTCGAGTGATGGTCCTTATGTGTATCCACTCAAGGTGATTCACGAACAGTATTCATTGAGGAGGGTAGGTTGGTCTGCATCTGCTCTACTACCAGTTGGAGGACTGCTCTGCTGAAGGGTGCATCTACTGTAGAAGATCATACAAGAGCATAATGGTTCACAAAGGTGTGAACAGAGCTGCTCTACAGATCTCCAGAAGAGGGCTATCTTGAAGTGAAGCAACAGTTGCAGCCTGGGCTCTGGTCAAGTGGGCCTTTGTGTGGGAGATGGGCTGCCATTAACTCATAACAAAGGATGGTGCAACCTAAAATACATTTGGAAAGTCTCTGTGAAGAGATTGCTTGCCCTCTCATATGTACCATAAAATAGACAACAGTTCAGGAGATTTCCTGAAGGGTTTTGTCTTCTGTAAATAGAATGACGAGGGTCATCATGCATCCAGGGAGTGTAGTTTCTTGTCCTGTCTGGTGGCATGTAGTTTCAGATAGAAGATAGGTAAATGGATGACCTGCTTTAGATAAAATTACTATGTGGATGAATTTGTGGGGTAACCTCAGGGAAATTTTGTCCTTATGGAAGACAGTATAAGCTGGTACAGCCACAAAAGCTCCCAGTTCACCTACTCTTCTGGCTCAGGTGATTGCTATCAGCAAAGCAACCTTCACAGATAGATGAAAGAAGAAACATGAGGCTGAGTTGAAATGGAGTTTTCATTAATGCTTTACAGGTCTTGGTGGACATAGCATATCAGGGTAGGGTTCAGTATCGGGGAAAGATTCTGTCCCTTCAGAAGCAGTATTGTAGTAGGATGGGCAAAGACTGAATGGCTGTCCACCAGCGGGTGAAAGGCACTAATAGTTTCCAAAAATATTCATGAGAAGCTGAGTGAAAGTCCTGACATTTTTAGAAAGAAGAGGTAATCCAGAATAGTAGGGATATCAACATCTTCTGGGGGGTGATACTGGACAACAATGACACCAACCCAGAAAATCTTTTCCATTTTGCTATATAATATTTCCTTGTGGAATCTTTTCTACTACTGCTAAGGATGGATTGTACTGCCTCTAACCATGACTTTTCTAGGTCTGTCATCCATCCAAATATCATGCTGCTATTTGGAAGGATGCCAAGGTCTGGTCTACACATCCACATCCCTGATTACCATAGCCATGTTGACATAATCCCTAGGCACAGCTAGGTCAATGGAAAAATGCTTTCAGCAAACTAGCTAATGTCACTCTGCTGCTGTAGACTGCATCTATGTAATGGAGTTATGCAGCATAGCTATGTTGCCGTAACTATGCCACTATAGTCCCTGTAGATTAGACATGGCCTGAGTTGGAGTGTTTCATCTTGCCTTTGTCCTAAGCCAGTAGGTCGGAGAGGAGCTGAATATAGATCCACAAGCACAAGGACTCAGGAACCAGGACTGCCTGGGCCACCCCTAGTTGCAATCTGGATCACCAGCACTCTATTTTGATCTTCCTCACAGCTTGAGTAAAGGTGGGATGGGTGAAAAAGGATACATCAGTCGTCCTGACTACTAAACTAGAAACGTGTCCCATCTGGAGTCATGGCCTAGAGCTACTCTGGAGCTGTAGGCTGGATATTTCTTGTTCTCCTGAGATGCAAAGAGATCCCCAAATGGGAATCTCCACTGATTAAGCTGCTCTCTGTATCACCAAGTTGTGTAGTTCCCACTAGTGGTGTCTGGAGAAGTATCTGCTGAAAGGTGCATGGCTAAAAAATGGTTACGCACCTTTTTGTAACTGTTGTTCTTCGAGATGTGTTGTTCATGTCCATTCCAAGAAGGTGCGTGCATGCCGCGTGCACGCCAGATGGAAGATTTTCCCTAGCAGCGTCCGTAGGGTCAGCCTTGGCACCCCTGCCGTGGCGCCTCCATGGCGCTCTATATAGGGGCCTGCTGACCCTCCACCCCCTCAGTTCCTTCTTGCCGACACTCCGATAGAGGGGCAGGCGGGTGGGTATTGGAATGGACACTAACAACACTTCTCGAAGAACAACAGTTCAAAAAGATGAGTGACTGTTTTTTCTTCTTCGAGTGATTGCTCATGTCCATTCCAAACAAGTGACTCACAAGCCTGAACTTAGGTGGTGGGGTCGGAGTTCACTGCGGATTGAAGCACTGCGCAGCCAAAGGCTGCATCGTCTCTGGCCTGGTGCGTGATGGCATAGTGCGACGTAAATGTGTGGACTGAAGACCACGTGGCAGCTCTACATATTTCCTGTGTCGGGATCTGAGCCAGGAACAAAGTGGAGGAGGCCTATGCCCTTGCTGAGTGGGCCGTGATCGGCAGGGCAGGCACCTTAGCCTGATTGTAGCATTCGCAGATTCAGGCCGTGATCCAGGAGGAGATACGCTGTGATGAGACTGGGAGTCCCCTCATCCTGTCGGCCACGGCAACAAAGAGCTGGGTTGATTTACTGAACGGGTTTGGTCTGTTCAATATAGAATGCTAGGGCCCTGTGGATGTCCAGGGAATGCAGTCTGCGCTCTGTGCTGGAGGAGTATGGCTTTGGATAAAACACAGGGAGAAAAATGTCTTGACCCATGTGAATTGGGAGACTACCTTCGGAAGGAACGCCAGATGTGACCTAAGTTGGACCTTATCTTTATGAAAGACAGTGTATGGGGGCGCGGATGTCAGCGTCCTGAGCTCCGAGGACCTCCTGGCCGAGGTGATAGCCACGAGGAATGCGACCTCATATGAGTGATATAGCAGAAAGCACAAAGCCAGAGACTCGAAGGGGGGCCTTGTGAGGGCAGAAAGAACCAAATTGAGGTCCCAGGCCGGGGCTGGTTGTTGAATATGTGGAAACAGTCTGTCCCAGCCCTTGAGGAAGCAACCAACCAGTGGGTTTGCGAAAACCGAAGCAACTTGCTCTCCTGGGTGGAACGCTGAGATGGCCGCCAAGTGGACTCGAATGGAAGAGATGGAAGGTCCTAGCTGTCTCAGATGAAGAAAATAATCCAGGATAAGAGGGATTGGGGTGAGCAAAGGAGCCTGTCCCCGCTGTTCGGCCCAGATGGAGAAGCGTTTCCACTTAGTCATGTAAGTGGCCCTGGTAGAGGGTTTTTCTGCTACCAAGCAGGACTTGCCTGACCTGTTGAGAGCACTGCATCTCCACAGGATTCAGCCACGGAGCATCCAGGCTGTGAGGGGGAGTGACTCCAGATTCGGGTGTCGGAGGTGGCCCCGATCCTGTGTGATCAAGTCTGGGAGCAGGGGCAGAGTGAGGGGCGCCTGAGTAGACATATGCACGAGTGACGTGTACCAGTGTTGGCACGGCCACGCCAGCGCTATCAGGATGACACAAGCGCGATCCCTGCAGATCCTGAGGAGTACCCTGTGGACCATGGGAATCAGGGGAAAGGCGTAAGCAAACCCTCTTCCCAGGAGAGGAGGAAGGCATCCGTCAAAGACCCCGGACTGCAGCCTATGAGGGAGCAGAAACGTTGACACTTCTTGTTTTCTCTCGAGGCAAAAAGGTCTACCTGGGGATAGCCCCCGAGACAGAAAATTGAGCATACTACATCTCAGTGAAGGGACCACTCGTGACCCTGGAATGAGCGGCTGAAAGCATCCACCAGTCCGTTCTGCTCCCCTGGAAGGTAGGATTCTGTTAGGCAAATTGCATTCCGAACGCAAAAGTCCCATAACGCGAGGGCTTCCCGGCACAGAGGAGAGGAGCATGCATCCCCCTGTTTTTTGATATAGAACATTGCCGATGTATTGTCCGTGAGGACTGAAACACACCTGCGTGCCGGGTGAGATTTGAAGGTTAGGCATGCTAGACGCACTGCTCGTAGCTCCCTGACGTTGATGTGCAAGGAGAGGTCCTCTGGTGACCACAGGCCTTGGGTCCTGAGGTTCCCCAGATGCGCCCCCTACCCCAGATCTGATGCGTCTGTTACCAAGGAGAGGGAGGGCTGGGGCCTGGCAAAAGGTACCCCCGCGTACACCTCCCGTGGGTCAAGCCACCACTGGAGGGAATCAAGCACCATTCGGGGGAGCGTCACCACAGAGTCTAGGGCGTCCCTGGCTGGCAGGTACACAGTCGCCAACCAGGACTGGAGAGGGTGCAGCCTGAGCCTGGCGTGGCTCACCACATAAGTGCACGCCGCCATGTGACCCAGTAACCTGAGGCAGTTTCTTGCTGTGGTGATCAGGACAGGTTGGAGACCGAGAATGACCTTGGACATGGACCGGAACCTGGACTCCAGTAGGTACGCCCCGGCGTATGTTGAGTCCAGAACTGCCCCTATAAATTTTATCATTTGAGTGGGAGACAGGGTGGACTTGGCTTCGTTCAGCAGGAGGCCGAGCTCGAGGAAGGTTTGTCTGATGAAGACCACCTGAGCCTCTACCTGTGCCTTGGCACGGCCCTTGATGAGCCAATCGTCCAGGTAGGGGACGATCCTCTGCTTGCTCAGGAAGGCTGCCACAACTACCATGCACTTTGTGAAAACCCTCAGGGCTGCTGAGATGTCTGAAAGGCAGTACTGTGAACTGAAGACGAGCGTTGCCCACAACGAATCTGAGGTAATGCCTGTGCTGGGGGATTATGACAATATGAAAATATGCATCCTTCAAGTCTAGGGCGGCATACCAGTCCCCTGGATCCATGGACGGAATGATAGAGAACAGGGAGATCATTCAGAACTTGAGCTTCTTTACAAACTTGTTCAGATGCCGCAAGTCCAGAATAGGTCTGAGGTCCCCTTTCACCTTTGGTATTAGGAAATAATAAGGAGTAGAAGCCCCTGCCCCCGAGTTCCTGAGGAACTTCCTCCATTGCCCCTGCTGTGAGGAAGGACTGTACTTCCTGAGTTAGAAGTTGCTCGTGAGAAGGGTCCCTGAAGAGGGACGGGGAGGGGGGCTGGTGGACCGGGAGGGAGGAGAACTGGATAGAATATCCCCTCTCTACCATGCGAAGCACCCAACTATCCAATGTGATTCGGGACCAGGCACGGTAAAAAGGGGACAGACGTGACCCAAAGGTAGGGTTGGGAGGATCCAGAGTCCTGACTGGTAGGTCGTCCCTGACCATACCATCAAACTGGGGGCCTAGGCCCCGATGGTGGCCTTGTCTGGTCGGATGACTGGCCGGAGGGCTGATGTTGGTGCCTCCTTCTGCCATTCCTGCCTCGCCTGCGCCCGGCGTCTGAGCGGTTCTGAAACTGGTAAGGACGTGGGGATGGTTGAGGTCTGAATTGCCTGCGCTGGGTTACTGGGGTGTGCAAGCTCAGGGAGTGAAGGGTAGCCCTCGAATCCTTCAGGCTGTGTAACCTCTTGTCTGTCTTTTCGGAGAAGAGCATGGGCCCCTCGAAGGGGAGGTCTTGGATGGTCTCTTGAACTTCATGAGGAAGGCCTGAGACCTGAAGCCAGGCTCCCCACCTCATGACCAGGCCAGTCGCCAACGTGCAGGAGGCTGCATCTGCTGCATCTAAGGCTGCCTGGAGGGATGCTCAGGAGATCAACTTCCCCTCCTCAACCAAGACCAAAAGCTCTGTTCACGAATCCTGGGGAAGAAGTTCAGCAAACTTAGACAATGCCGAGCATGTATTGTGTCCATACCAGCTCACTATAACCTGTTGGTTGGCCATACATAACTGCAGCCCCCCTGCTGAATACACTTTTTTGCCAAACAGGTCCAACTTTTTGGCCTCTCTGTTCTTAGGTGTAGACCCTTGGAAACCCTGATACTCCCTTTGGTTGGCCACATCCACTGCTAAAGAGTCTGGGGGAGGGTGGGAAAACAGGTGCTCGTGGCCCCTGGAGGGTACGAAGTAGCGCCTCTCTGTCTTTTTGGCCGTAGAGACCAATGAAGCTGGTGTCTGCCACAAAGAACGGTACATGTCAGCTATCTTTTTGATCAATGGCAAGGCCACCCTGGATGGGACCGAGGGGGCCAAGATGTCCACTAGCGGGTCCACATCCACCTCAATGTCCTCTGCTTGGATTGCCAGGGTCTGGGCTGCCCTCTTGAGTAGCTGCTGGAGCATCCGGTTGTCCTCTAGGGCTGGTGCCGTTGTAGTACCCGTGATCGCCTCATCCAGAGATGAAGAGGAGATCACCTGCAGCGGACCTTCCTCTGCACCGTCCATCTCTTCAGGGGCTTGTGGCACACAGTATTGTGGTTGCGTGGCCAGTGCGAATTCGAGATGCGGCACGGCAGCTGATACCAGGGTCGACATCGAACAACAAGGCGTGCCTGGCGGTGCCGGAACCATGGCCCCCATCAGTGCCTGTGCATGGCTAGGGGGTGCTGGACTTTGTTGCAGCACACCTCTGCCAGATGGAGGTGCCAGTGGTAGAGGTATTTGTGCTGGAGTCATGACGTCGAGGAGATTGATGCGGACCTGGAGCAAGGTCTGAATGCCTGTCCCATGGACTGATGGTAGGCCCAGGGAGTCCAGAATGGCCACTGGGAGGGCGGTTGCCACTGCTGCTGCCACTGCAGCGGGTAAGGTTGATGGCTTGCCTATGAAGCCAACCTCCTGCTCCTCGACCTACTGGAGTGGTAGGACTCCGCCTCCGAGGTCTCTGAATAGGAGGACCTAGGGGGAGCAGTACCCACTCTTGCTGTGGAGTGGTGCCACAGAGCCAGAGAACGCTCTCTCAGCACCAGAGCCAATGGGGTGGCGCGGGGCAGGGACCGAGGCAACATCATGGCTGGCTTGCCCTGTGATCGTATTGGGGGACAGGCCACGGGCAGCGGCTCCTTGTGCTGGTGTGGAGAGATCGGCACTGGGAGGCTCAACAAGTCAGAGGCTGCCTCGAACGCTTCAGGCGTCGATGGAAGACGCACATCCTCGCTGAGGTCCAGGGACCTGGGCCGGTCTGGACTCGACCACCCTCTCTCTGGTGCAGGAATCGACGGAGCAACAAGAGGATGAGTCTGTGGCCCGGCTTGTCCACTTGCACTCGTGGACGGAGTCGGACTTTTAAGGTCCTGGTGGGGTGATCGTTCCCTCACCGGCTTCTTCTTTTTAGCGGGCACCGGAGAAGGTGAACGGTGCCTCACGGAGGACAATTTTTTGTGTCCCGACTCCCTCCGGTGCCGGGATTTGGAGGCTTTGGCCTGGGCCTCATGTCTTGATACCGGTGCCGGGGCGCTGCGCACCAAAGATGAGGTGCTGGGCACCGGGTTGGCCGGCTCGGGGTTGGATGGTGGCTGCAAGGCCGCATCCACCAGGAGCATTTTGAGTCTCTGCTCTCTGTCCTTAAGAGTCCTGGGACGGAAGCCCCTGCAGATACTGCACTGGTCTCTTTGGTGGCTCTCTCCAAGGCACATTAAGCAGGAAAGTGTGGTTCATTCTTTGGCATAAACTTCCCGCAGTCCGTGCAGTGCTTAAACCCTGGGGACCCTGGCATGCCCCAGCAGGGCAACGAATACGTTGGGGGGCCCCCCTACAACAATCATCAACTATGCACAACTAACTCTAAGCTAAAACTAAACTATATACATGGACAACGAGACACTGCTAATCTCGCTGTAAGAGTGAGTAAGGTTCCAGCTAGCTGCCACCGGCGGTAAGAAGGAACTAAGGGGGTAGAGGGTCGGTGGGCCCCTATATAGGGTGCCACGGAGGCGCCACTCAAGGGGGCGCCAAGGCCGACCCTACGGACGCTGCTGTGGAAAATCTTCCAGCTGGTGTGCATGCGGCGCGCAGACATTTTCACTCAAAGAAGAACAGGGTGATCTGGTGGCGAATGAACCAGTTCCAGAGATTGACTATTTCTATGAAAAGAGAGGTTGACCTTTGCTCTCCCATGTTAGTTCATATGAAACTGTTGTCATGTTATCTGATATGACTTGAACATGCAAAGTCTGGATAAATGGTAGGAATTGTTTGCAGGCTCTGTGTACTGCATGAAGCTCCAGAAGGTTTATGTGCAATTGGGATTTTTGGTGAGTCCAGATATCCTGCACTATGTGTTCACTCAGAATGGCTCCAACCCTAGTAGGGTGGCATCTATAATCAGTCTTTCTGTGGGTAGTGGAGGGATGAAATACCATCTTCCTGTTCTTGCACCAGGAGAGAGAAGCCAGAACTCTGTGGGAAAGTGGCATCAGTTTGCGCAGACTGTGCTTGCTTAAATGTTCCGTAATCAAGCCTATAGACATAGATGGCAAACTCTCACAAAAGGTATCACATAGGTACACTTGGCCATGTGACCTAAGAGGAGCAGCCGTGATCAAACTGTCATCTGGGGGCTCAGCTGTAGCTGAGTGATGAGATCCCTCAAAACTTGGAATATATCATCAAGTAGGTATGCTTTGGCATTCATTGAGTCTAGGGTCATCCCAATAAAGTCTGTAGTCTGTGAGGGAACTAAAATGGACTTTTCTACATTTACTTGAAGCCCTTAGAAGAGTTAGAGATTGAGGATGGACAGAGTTGTTGCCCATTCTTCTTGATATGAATTCCCTCGTGAACAATCAATCATTGAAGAAGGGGAACACTGACAAGCCATGACAGTACCAATAGTACGTTCATATATAGTCTCACTACCACTGAGAGGCCTAAGAGGAGCACTCTCTCTTGATAACGATCTAGGTCCATGGTGAATCAGAGGAATCTCCTGCATGCAGGGTGGATATCTATGTGGAAATAAATGTCCATTAAATTGAGAGCTGTGAACTAATTGTTCTTGTCCAGTGAAGGGATTCCAGAAGCTAGGGTGATCATTCTGAACTGCAGATTGTAGATAAAGATATTCAGCTGTTTGAGATCTGGTATAGGCCTCCAGTCTCCTTTCTTCTTGGAGATGAGGAAATATCTTGAATAAAATCCTTTTTGTCTGTACTGAGAAGTTACTGGCTTTAAAGCTCCCAAATGGAATAGGGAGTCTAATACCTTGACTAAGCAACCTCTCATGAGAAGGGTTTCTGAAGAGGGATGGGAAAGTGTTTTCTCGGGGTCATGGGAAGGGAGAGGAATTATACTGTATAACTAGAGGTAAATATCTCCAGAACCAATCTGTCCGATGTTATTAGGTGCCAAGCCTGGGAAAAATGAGCTAGGCAGCCACCAAATGGGGTGCAGGAGTCCTGACAAGTAAATATGGCAAGGGAACTGTTTCGCAGCTTTTGAAAGTCCCATTAAATAAATTTCTTGGTGAGAGGCTGGAAGGAGAATGAAGGTGGAAAATTATGCTTATTATGCCACATTCTCTTGCATTTCTTAGGTGGGTCATAAGCCCTCTGGTGGTAGAATAGTTCAGGGGCTTGGCTGTAATCTGTAAGGTTGAGTCTTGGGTTATATCCTCCGTGGTGCGGGGGTATAGATACTTAGTAAGCCAAGGGTTGCTCCTGAGTTGTGGAGGGAATGTCATGACTTATCTGTCTTCTCACTAAATAGATTATTTCCTTCAAAGGCAAATCCTCCATGATGGATTGGCTTTCTTTGGGAAATCTGGAGGATTGTGCCAAAAAGCCCGTCTCATGACTATGGAAATTGCCACTGAGTGGGAGACTGTATCTGCTGCATCTCTTATTGCCTGAGGGCCAATCCAGTCAACAATTTACCTTCATCAATAACTGCTTGGAAATGAGGTCTATCTTCTTGGTGTAGTTTGTTGGTGAATTCTGAGAATGTACTGCAATCAATAAAATCATGTTTCAACATTAAAGCTTGGTAGTTTGCTATGCAGAATTGTAAGCTTGCCAAAGTGAAGTTTTTTCTAAAAAATGGTCTAAACATTTGGCCTCCTTATAAGAAGGTGTAGAGCTAGTGTGGTTTTGCTTGTTCATTTCACTGATAGCTTGCACCATGAAAGAGTTCAGAGCACAGCGTGAGAATAAGTATTCTTCTCCCTTGGAAGGCAGAAAGTGTTTCTTCTCTGTTCTCTTTGAAGTGGGAGCACAATTGCCTGGAGTATGCCAGACCATCTTTAATTGTCAGACCTAATTAATTGTCACCTTTCTGGGACCTTGTCAAGGTTTCTTTCCCCACTCTGAACTTATGGGTACAAATGCATGGACACTTCTAAGCCTAATTACTAGCTTAGATCTGGGATACACTGCCACCATCCAGAATTCCAGTCTCTGGGGCACTCTCTGTTCCCCCAAAACTTCGTCCCCTCCCTGGGTTGCCTTGAGGGACTTCACCAATTCCCTGGTGAACACAGATCCAAACCTCTTGGATCTTAGAACAAGGAGAAATTTACCAACCTCCTCCTTTCCCCCCATCAATCCTTGGTGAGTCCAGATCCAGTCCCCTTGGATCTTAACACAAGGGGAAATTAACTATCCCCCCTCCTGTCCCCCACCAATCCCTGGTGAGTCCAGATCCAATCCCTTTGGATCTATAAACAAGGAAAAATCAATCAAGTTCTTAAAAAGAAAGCTTTTAATTAAAGAAAGAAAAGGTAAAAATTATCTCTGTAAAATCAGGATGGAAAATGCTTTACAGGGTAATCAGATTCCTGTAGACCAGAGGGCCCCCCCCTAGCTTTAGGTTCAAAGTTACAGCAAACAGAGGTAAAATCCTTCCAGCAAAAAGAAACATTTACAAGTTGAGAAAACAAACATAAGACTAACACGCCTTGCCTGGCTAATTACTTACAAGTTTGAAACATGAGAGACTGATTCAGAAAGATTTGGAGAGCCTGGATTGATGTCCTGTCCCTCTCAGTCCCGAGAGCAAACAACACCACCACAAAGAGCACAAACAAAAGACTTCCCTCCACCAAGATTTGAAAGTATCTTGTCCCCCTATTGGTCCTCTGGTCAGGTGTCAGCCAGGTTTACTGAGCTTCTTAACCCTTTACAGATAAAAGAGACATTAACCCTTAACTATCTGTTTATGACAAGCCCCCCAAATCTCAGACAGTGTGGAACCACACTGGTGATTTCTTCCTAGAACTTTAGAATAAACAGATTAATAAAACACATGCACCTTTACATATACTACTAATTATATAAAACTACAAGATTTTCCACATTTCAAGGACAATTTTTAACCCGTTGATTCTGGGAAACTTTCATGGAGGAGTGCATCAGCTACTTTGTTAGAAGCTCCTGAAACGTGTTGAATTTCGAGATCAAAATCTTGGAGAGCTAAACTCCATCGAAGAAGTTTTTTGTTGTTTCCCTTGGCAGTATGAAGCCACTTTAGCGCAGCATGGTCGGTTTGTAGCTGGAAACACCGTCCCCAAACATATGGGCGTAGCTTTTCCAGGGCATACACAATGGCGTAGCATTCTTTTTCACTGATTGACCAGTGGCCTTCCCTCTCAGACAGTTTCTTGCTGAGAAACACGACAGGATGAAATTCTTGATCCAGTCCTTCCTGCATTAAAACTGCTCCTACACCACGCTCAGACGCATCTGTGGTTACTAGGAATGGTTTGTCAAAGTCTGGGGCCCTTAGCACAGGGTCAGACATGAGTGTTGCCTTAAGCTAGTGATCACACAGAGAAAAACACTTATTATAGACCACTCTTGGGAAAGAACCCTGACATCACTATTTACCTGATTTTTCATTTTAAAAAAAGTTCAGATTGAAAATAATGAGACTCACTGATACTGGAAGCTTTATAGAGTGATACGTAACAAACCCAGAAATACCTATCTTTCGTAGCATCAGCTAAGGACTAGCACCAATCGCTCCCCTTCTCCCCCACCAATATTAGTAATGTTGAAAACAATAAAAAAAGATTTAGTTCACCCGCTCCCCTCAAACAAGCAATACAAATAACGAAAGGAAAATCTCTTCCCCACAAACAAAGGACTTTCACCTGAGGCTTCTTACCATTTTATAAAGATCTGAGATGCTGATCTGATCTGAATCCACCACCTCAAAGTCCTTACGAGGAACTAGATCCAGGCCCAAATGTCTATGAAAGAGAAAGGCAGATGGAACAACAGTTAGTACATCTATCTACTCTGCATGCACACACAGGAACAATGACACTTGAACCACTAAGGTGCATGCTATCCTTTAAATACTGTTGGTTTTCAATACAGATAATCCTTTTAAATATAAAAATAAATAACAAAAGCAAACAAAAACATAGGATCAAGCGCCTCATATGTTGTAAATTAGCTGGCTCCACTAACTTCAGTGGAGCTATCCCAGTGTATATCAGCTGAGGATCTGGGCCACTATGTTGATGCAATGGGATGAGTTATTGTCACAAAAGTTAGGAAATTTAGAATTAAGATTCTCACCCATATAATTTCAGCAGGTTCTTTTGTTACATGATTAAACAACACATATAGAGCAACAAAAAATGTTCATGTACGTATATATATTTTAAAAATAGTATTCAATTTACTTATGCAGTCCAACTGGAGGAAGACTAGAGAAAAAAATCACTTTCCATTTTACGGTCTGATTTGCCAACCAGTATATCACATTGTTTCAGTATTGTGTAATCTTTTAATAGAAGGCATACACGCAAGGAAACAGTGTAGGATGCGTTGGGAAATTCACTCCGAACGTCATGACTTTTGTGTAACTAAAACTCCACCTTAACACTGAGTAATTTATTTATTTTGCAAAATAGGGTCCAGTGGTATAAATGGGTTGAAAATCTGTCTTATTTGGCCAGCTGAGTCCCCTAGAGTGTAAGGCATTTCTGTGCATAGCTAAGGAAGCAGCATTGCTATGCTTTAGCAATCAGTAGCAACCAGAATGGCCCACTGGGGCATTTGGCTATGAGGCACAAAACTCACTCCCAAAGAATCAGGCAGGACTCAATGGATTTTTTTTTAATGGTCCTAAATTATCTACTCACAGAAGCACTGTACAGCCCTCTTTCATTTATACCATTGGAAGACAGTTGTTAAAAGGTGCTATAATTTTTATAAAACTACTGCAGGTAGGCAAACTACAATTTTCAAACCCTCATATCTTTGCCAAACACAATTAGATTTACACCAGGACATTGAAGGCAATCTTCCTTCCTAAGCATTCCCTATCAAACGTCAGTTTCTACCCTAAGCACACTTTAGAGCTAATCATGTTAAAAATGGTGGCACAATTTATTTATGCTTTTTATTAATAGGAAGTGTGTAACTTTCACTACTGTCTTTATTCTCAAAAATGGCTAGCCTATTTTTGCTGAAACTTACCAAATATATTTCACCTCTGTACAGGTCAAAAGATGAAAAATGATGATCTTCATTAGCAACTGAAAATGGGGGTTTATAATAGAACGGTTTAGGTAATTTTAAAATGTGCTGTCACTAGAATGCCAGATATAATAAAAGATACAGTGTTTATATTTTAATTATAATATGCATTAACGTCAGCAGCATGTAGAAACTATGGTGATTAGTGTTGGGATGGTGCCAAATTGTTATTGTGAATTGTTGTGTTTGATATGAATCAATGTGGTGAACATGAGTTTGGTATGGCTGGATACGTCTAAATTTGCTAGAGGATGCTGAGAGCAGGGTTGTCTTAGCATCAGATAGTTTGTATGGAAATTTACTGAAAGTGCTGGAATTCATTAATCAGAGATTCTATCTGTGTGTGTGTTTCAACAATGGACTTTGAAATATATCAGTTGATGGCGAGCTCACGAAAGTAAATATGTAGAAGACACAGAAGCTTGGTACAGCCTGATCTGGGTCAAAATGATCCTTTAGGATGGCACCACACCAAGAGCTCAAGTGAATGATTAATGAGAGGGTAAACATCAACTGATCTTTGGTCTCTGTCCATTTTGCAGTCTCTTCTAAAATATTAATTAAAAAAAAACACAGTAATGGAACATCCAACAGGTCATATTTCTGCAACATGTGACTTCTTTGAGAACAAGAGGTATAAATGCTAAGCAGAGTTAGTTAGTTCCCCAATTAATATCTGGAGAGGTCTGTGATGCTGTGAGGTAGAGGGTCTCAGGGCAGCCAACACCCTGCTATGAGTGACTTTTGTAGACTTTTGAACCAGAGGGCCTTGGGGTAACCAATACCCTGCTTCAGGGGACGTTTGACAGACCAAGTACCTGAAAGGGTAAGAGAAGAGAAGAAAAGAAGTCTCCATCTAGAACCGGTAGCTATATCTCCTTTGTTTGCAAATCAGGATACTGTGTAAGGCCAATACAACTACTGAGGGTTTACGCTTGGGGAATTGAGGCTTATTAGGAAGATGTACAGTATTATATAACCTTTTACTACTTGTGTGATTCTTTCTCAAATAAACTGCTGTGCATTGCGCAAATTGAATGTGAATTTTCATTGGTACAGGTAATAATCTGCCCAACTGTGGGCCCTTAACGATTCATTTCAACAATTAGCACCATATAAATAACATAGATTAGAAAGTTTTCCTGAGTCTAAAAGGCTTCCCCTAAAACAACAATGCATACACAAGTGAACATTTATAAGAAGTAATCCCTCCCGAACATGTGGATCTCAGGTGACAAAAAATAAACTGATGCTTTCTAATAGTATTATCAAAAGAACAGAATACACAGAACTACCCTTTATGTGTAGTTACAGACTACCATTACAGCATTACAGAAAAGGCTGCCAAAGCTGATCACCATTTAAAACTGTTCCATTCTCATGATTTCAACTCTCTTTAGAACTGCCAACTCAAACAGTGGCAGGATATGTTATTCAGTATGTGACAAAGATGCTATCCTCTAGTTAATAACATTTGACACAAATGCCACAGTAGCACTCTGAAACTATTACCTTTGAAACTTATTTGGCACTCTAAATTTAGTAAAATCTTCTAACACCATGGATTTCCAGTCTAGAGGATTCTCATCCTCTAATACTATGGTAATCTTGTAGAGTTCCTACACCCATTAAGCTGGTACCTGTGTGCACTGCCACAGTAACCAAATTAAATCTTTTTCTACTAGCTCTTAAGAACCTAACATGTTCTTATCTGTAATGTGGGCTGAAGTTCAAGCCATATTATGTAAAATGTTTAATTGGGTTGATAAGACCTGCTCTATGCAGGGTCAGATGACACAATGGTTAAAATGCCAGAGCCCATTCACGCTAAAGCTCCCACTGTTGCTAGCAGTGATGGCCCTGAGGCAGATTAATCAACAGAAGGAATTTTTTTGGAAAAGTTCCCTGGTGCAAATTAGGTGACATGGAGCTCCATTTATTGGGCAGTTCCCTCTACATAGGACTTTCTCTTCCTACTTTTGCCTCAGTTTGATTACTCTTTGAAGCAGTTCTGCAAGTAAGTCACTTAGGAAAAATTCCTGAGATGACAGACAGCTTCTCCGAATGACATCAGTGTTGGACAAAGTCAGTATTGAATTGGCAGGAGTTTGTGCAAGTCTCTTTTTCCATGGAGCCAGATTTTGGACCCTATAAAGAGAATCTTAGCGTTCTTTGAAAACAGTATTTAAATCTCTAGCCCTTTTCCTTGCAACGATTAGCTTAAAAACAAACTGACGTAAAGCAGTGCTAAACAATTGCTAAGACTAAAGAGGGTTATGCAGCTGGGCCTCATCTTCTGATTTAGTTGGGGTTGGTCCTGCTTTTGAGCTGGGATTGGACTAGATGACTTCTTGAGGTCTCTTCCAACTCTAATCTTCTATGATTCTGCAGTAGGAGGTTGAGTGGGAATGTAAAAACCCATCCCCAAAAGATTTTATTAAAACACATGTCTGTTAAGTTTGCATTATATTTCAAGATATGACCTCAGTAACAATCCCCGCAATCTTTGTGGATTCATAGATTCCAAGGCCAGAAGGGACATTAGGTTATTTAGTCTGACCTCCTATAAAACACAAATCATAGAATTTCATCCAGTTACCCCTGTATTGAGCCTAATAACGTGTGTTTGACTAAAGACAAAAAGGCACCTCACACTGGTGTAAAGACAGTAAGAGATGGGGAATCTACCACTTCCCTTTGTTGGTTTTTCCTCACTGTTAAAAACATGTGCCTTATTTCTAATTTCAATTTATCTGGCTTTAACCTCCATTTATTGATTTTTATTATGTTAGATTAAAGCGACCTTTAGTACCCAGTACATTCTCACTGTGAAGCTACTTAGACACAAATCTTAAATGGCCTATAAAAAGTGGTATGATAATTGGGGAGAGAAACTGATTACATTTAAAGGTAGGCTGCAAAAATTTGTTTGGCAACCCTTTCAAAAATGGTTGGCTCTGAGTGTTAAAATTTCCAGCCCCGAGTAAGATCATTATTGTTGTGATCATGGCAACTACTGTAAAAGGAATCCTTTCTTGGGTGCTGTCAAGGCTGATTCTCCACTCTGGCACTTTGAGTGCAGAAGGTGGGGGGCCCACAAGGATTCTAAAAACTAATACTGGCCATTCCAGACTTGTATTAAACTCCCAAGGTCAGAGTTTCTCTCTGACCTTAGATGCTACCACCACCCAAGTATAAAAAAAAAAAACCCTCTGGGTCCCAGGAAGGCGCACTTGGGAATTCCTCCCTCTGGGATACCCTCAAGCCCTTTCACCCTCCATCCGCCTGGGGAAGAACTGAGAAAGAAAGCAAAGGAAATCAGCTGTTTCCACCAGCTAATTAAACAACATGCACAAACCTCTTAGGACACCAAAAATCCAATTCTGTCCTTAAAAAAGGTAAATTTTATTAAAAACAAAAAGAAAGAAAATACATCTGGCACGTAGGCTTTTGCTAGATTTAAAAAACCCACTTACAAAAATTAAACATCAAGAATAATCTTCTTGAGGTCCGGCTTAAAGGTTACAAGCAAAACAAAATGCATTTGGGGTTATCACAGAGGAGTCTACAAGCCAATAAGAAACACACAGAAATAAACCTAATTGCATCTTTTCTAGACATTCCCTAATTTACTTACATATCTGTAGTTTCAGATAAGCAATCTCTAGGTATGATCTGATGGGTTTTCATACCTGGCTTAAAGCTTCTCACAACATAACTGCTGCCCTGTTCCCCTCTGATCTGGACAACCACAACACACAGACAAAGGGAAGTTTTTTCCCAATTTGAAAAAGTTCTAGCCCTCCCATTGGCTCTTTGGTCAGGTGTCCACTCCTTTCCTTTTACCTTTGGGCTTGTTAACCTTTTACAGGTAAAGCAAGTAGGAAAAAGCTACTAAGAGGAATTTTATAACTAACTGGCTGGGTGGGTGTCCAAAAAAGGGAGCTATCCCCCACCTCTTCATTTATAACAGGTGCCAAACCCTTCCCATCAGTCATACCAGCAGCACACCAGGAAGAGATGGGGCCAAGTTGCCACTAAAGTGACTATAGCCACTCTAGTCCACCAGTCTCCCCATTGGTGCCTACCCAGCCCCTCTCCTAGCCTAGAGTCTGTGGAGTTCATACTGCGGAGGAGCCTAAAGCCCTGTTCATCCATTCATAAGCCAAGAGAGACTTTTCCTCCCAGTCCCACTCCCACTCTTTTGCCCAAGCTAAGAAAGAACTTCAGTAGTTCAAGAACTGCCTACTTCATGACCAAAGGGGATCTTTTCCTCAGATGGCCATGCAGTCCACCATCAAAAGATACCCATTCCCCACCTGATCATCCACTCCACAGCCACAGCCCAGAGAACAACTTGCCTTCACTGCTATTGCTGCAGTGAGCAAAGGATGTCATGTAGGAGAGATGTTTAGAGGATCCACAATGAGGTACTGAAGAGAGAGCAGTATGGTGAACTGGCCCAGAAGATGATGGTGGTAGAAGGACTATGAATTTGGGAATGGGGAAGAGTATGGAATTCATGGAGTTTTTCTGTTTTGCTTTTAGGGGAGAGGTGGAGAAAGAGAGAATGTAGAACTGATGACTATTTTGTGTAGCAAGGAGGAGTGTTGTACTGAAGGAATGTAAAGTGTACCACTGAGACAGAACATTTTTAATAGTCAAAGGCTCTGAAATTATACACAATGCTAAGGTTTTCCGCTGATGTGGACCGGAGCAAGAAAGAACGAAATAGCAGATGACACCATCCAAACTTGTGGTATTTGTTAGTTCAGATAAAATAAAGTACAAAGATTTCCCAGAGACACAGAAGAGAGAGAGATAATTTGAATAACTAAGAGTTATGCAGTTACTTATAAAATTAATAAAACGTTAAAAGTAATAGGTTGCTTAGCTGGAAGCCATCTTAGAATAGGTATAATGTAACAGGACAGTTTATTAGGAAAGTGTGAATTGAATTATTAATTTGCCAAATTATGTAAATATCAGCAATATTTGGTGACCCAAATATTTTAGAATATTTTTGTTTGACGTTTGTGTTAGTCAAACATTCAGCCATATGAGAGTGGTAGGACATAGCTAAGAGAACTGATAGCAACTAGTTTGGCAACTGAATATTCAAGCAATACAAATATTAGTCAACTATAATTGAAAATATATGGCACCCAGAAACAACGAGGAGTTAGGGGAATGTGAAGGTAGAATGCTGCCTGTGTTCCAACTCAGAAGATGGTCAAGGGATGTGAGGCAGGGAAACAGCAAAAATGGAATAACGGTCACTGAAGAGCAAGAAAGAGAAAGCAGAAGAAGAAATAGAAAGGTAGTGGGAACCATCAATAAATGAAGTTTGGGGGTGGGAGAGTTGGTGTCAAGGGGAGTACAGAGAAACTGTATCAAATAGGGCAGGGGAAGATAGATTCAGAAGGAGCTACAGAGAAATCAGCTTCAGGTAGAGAAGGAAAACAGCTGCAGCAGAAGGGAGAAAACAGGGGCTGTCGGAAAATCTATGTAGTGGAGAAACTGCCTCAGTGGAAGCCAGAGCTGATTGAGAGATCAGATTTATGTATTGTTTAAAATGAATAAGTAATTACATATTTTAAGTAAGCATCAAAAGCTGTATGGCATCAAATGATGGGCAATTTCTACACAAAGCAAATTCACTAAGTATGTGTTTACCAGGACAACTGAAGGCTCAGGGAGAGCAAAGACAGTAACTGTTCATGAAGATACAAAAAGTACTTTTTAAACTAGAATGTATATTATTTCAAGACCTGCACAAAACATCTTAAAAGCATATAAATATACATTATCCCATTGGTTGACATGAGAGTTAAGACAAAAAAAGGAGGAATGAAAATGGAAGGTTTTAGGAGGAAATGAAAAGTATGATACGGAATGCATCGTCCGAGGGGCGGAAAACGGGCCAGGGAGCAAGTACCAAGTGAGAACCAAAAAATAAAGACACCAGGACCTCTTTGATGAAGTGTTCCTCACACAGGCTTCTCTGGAGTGAGGATGTCTTGCAACATCTCCCAGAATACAGAGAAATTGCTTAGTTTGCCTCTTCAGAATCCTTTCTATCTTACTACTTAGTACTTTTAATCATGAATGGTATTTTATAAACATAAAACTAATTCACACAATGCTGTTATGAGGCAAGATTGTACTATTATTATCCTCCCTTGTACAAATAAATAAATGCAGACAGAGAGGGCAAGTCCCAAACCCATAGAGAAAGTTAATGTAAGTGCCAGGATTAAAACTTGGGAGTTCTTAGTTCCCAGTCATCTGCTTAGGTCACATAACTCTTCATTAACTATACAATATTACTCATTTCGATATTCAGTAAGTGCTAGTATTGCAACTGCCAGTGCGTAAAATAATTTTCATATAAGTGAAGAGCAGGGAAAGACCATGAATTTCAAAGCAGGGTTTAATTTCACTCAGACCACAGTGTAAAAGACTATATTTTCCACTAGCAATTCTCGCTGAATTGCAACTGTTGGCCATTTGTGTTCTTTCTAGTTGTTTCCAGCTATTTACTGCTATGATTGAAGTGATTTAAAAAAAAATAGTTGTAATGCATGTTATAAGGAAAAATAACCTTTTACTATCAAGTAATGCAAGCCTTTACTTGTTAATTCCTATGGTCCCATTTCAAGTCCCATATTACTGATGTCTCCTTCTTCCCTACTCTGTTTCTAAGTATAAGGAATAACACTCCTATCTTTAAAGGATAAGAAAGTAAGTATCTCTCAGTATTATAATGGGGAGAGTGATTGTACTCAGAAGTGTGGCTGCACTGAGTCTATCACGTAAATAGATGTCTAATTCACAATCAGAAGGAGCATCTGGTTTTCCGAATGAATGTCTTTTCTATCTCCTTTTCTGTGGCCAACTGGTTACCACTTCTCTCTGCATGGTCCTTTTTATATTTACGGCCAGACTGCTCCCTCAGTTAAACCTTTGACCTTTCCCAGAGTGCAGGAAAAGGCAAGAGAGAAGCTTCCGCCTGACCTGTCCCATTGGCCCGGAGCAGCAAACTGTGGCTACTGGGAGCTACGATCGGCCGAACCTGTGGACACGGCAGGTACACAAACCAGCCCGGCCCACCAGGGGCTTTCCCTGCTCAAGTAGCAGAACAAGTTTGGAAATCACAGATTTAGGTTAATCTTTCTATCTACCCAATGGGACTCAGTGCTCAGTATAGAAGATACCATCAGAGATGCTTAGTTTTGCAGTTCTCAAACTGTGGATTTGTGTCTCCAGAGATAACATATAGAGATAAGATAATATATAGAGGTGAGAAATAACAGACCTCAACCCTATTGTCCCTCTGCAAATTTGTGTACACAGAGTCAATCCCTTACCTTTCTTTAAAAGTGCAAAGTTTCAAAAAGTTCAATGAATAGAAGATTATTGGGGGCAGAATAGATCTGGTCAAAGAGAAGAAGTTTGGAGATAAATGGGAGAAGGGAGGGACAGGCAGTAGAAACAAAAGTGAAACTGTTTGAGCAGCACATTCCAAAAGTCTTGAGGTCTTTCTGAGTGGGGCCTTCATTGATTTAAGACCTACCATACAATTCTCTCACTAGAAGGAAAAACTTACAATTGCAGCAGGCTGTGAAAGAGATCCAGTTTGGGAATATTTTAATGAAGTTCCCCTACCTGTGGGTAAGACAGGCATGTGTGCATAATAGAAACAGTGCAACAAAGAAATGCAAGGCCTGCTTGCCAGAATGAAACAACATCATGAGAAGTGTTCCTTCTCAGAAGGAAGCTGTGTTGAAGATGATGAAAGGAACACGTTTGAACATGCAGGATCTTCAGGCTGATAAAATTTTTTTATTTCATACTTCTTTCTTAAGGACTGTCTGTCTTCCTTCTGATCTATTCTTAAATTCTCATGTTTGAGCAAAAAATACAGTTGTTACTCTATGGTACTATCATTTTAGATGAAGTTGAGATAAAAAATAAATAGCTGAAATAGGCAGATCTTCCTTTTACACTTTCACCTTTTAAATAGTACTGAGTGTCAGTGAATGAAATGAGTAATACTAAATGAGCAGTATGGTAATACTAATTAAATAACTACATTGACTTATTTTGTTTAGGAGAATCCATCCTCAATATTCAGGATTCTGAAGATTATCCACCTTCTAGATCACCATCATTTTTTATAGTTTCAGAGTTATCTGCCAATTATAGTGTTTAAGTCATATCATGTATGTCACATAGCCACAGTATATCACCTGTAGCAAAAAGAAAAATAAAATTCCATCATCCAGAAACAACCATCAATAAGTTTGTGATAAGAAACAGCAGATTACAAAAAGAGGTAATTGATGAAAAAATTGCCCGGTTTGTTTATGCAACAAACTCTCCTTTTCGTATGATTGAGAACCAACACTTCATTAACATGGTTCAGTCATTAAGACCAGGATACGGTCCACCCAATAGAGCAGATGTCACATGCAAATCACTGGATGAAGTGTATGAAAGAGAAATTGAGCAGTGTGCAAAAGGTCTAGAGGGTGAAATTGTTAACCTGAGTCTTGATGGGTGGAGCAATGTCCACAATGATCCTGTTGTATGTGCTCGTGTGACAACAGAAGAAGGAAATGTCTTCCTTACAGAAACAATTCATACATCAGGAAATGCATACACAGCAGAATACTTACAAGAGGTAGCAGTAAAAGCTATAACAAACCTTGAAAAAAAATTCAAATGTCTAGTATGCAGCTTGGTCACAGACAACGCTGCAAATATATCCAAGATGAGAAGAAATTATTCAGAAGAGAGTCCCAAGTTAATAACCTACAGTTGCAGTGCTCATTTGATGCACCTCCAAGCCAAAGACTTCAGAATTCCAGAAATAAAGGCTAATGTTGCTGAAATAGCAAAATACTTCCATAACAACCACTTTGAAGCAGCTGCTCTGAAAAAAACTGGGTGCAGCCAAGCTAACTCTCCCACAAGATGTGCGATGGAACTCAGTAGTGGACTGTTTTGAGCACTATATCAAGAACTGGCCTAATCTGATGACAGTCTGTGAACAAAATTGTGAAAAAAATAGATGGCACTGTCACAGCTTCTCAACATTCGGCTTAAGAGAAATGTTGAACACACGCTAGTACCCTGAAGCCTATTTCTGTAGCCTTGAACAAAATGCAGAGAAATAGCTGTTTTATTGCTGACATTGTTGAAATTTGGAAGGAACTGAGTGAGATCTTAAAAAGAGAAATATGCAATGACATAGTTACATTACAAGCATTGAAAGAACGAATGGGACAAGCACTATCTCCAGCTCATTTTCTTGCAAATACTCTCAATACTCGGTACCAGGGTCAAACCTTAACTGCTCAAGAAGAGGGGTTGGCTATGATATGGACATCCAGCAATCACCCCTCTATAATGCCAACTATAATAAACTTTAGAACTAAGGGTGAACCATTCAAGAAATATATGTTTGCTGATGATGTTTTAAAGAAAGTCACATTAGTGAACTGGTGGAAGCCACTTAAGCACCTGGATTCAGAAACTGTTGAAGTGATAATTTCACTTTTAACAGCAGTAGAAAGAATATTTTCTTCCTTTGGACCAATTCATTCCAAATTAACTTCAGAGATAAGGGTGAACCATTCAAAAATATATGTTTGCTGATGATGTTTTAAAGAAAATCACACCAGTGAACTGGTGGAAGTCATGTAAGGACTTGGATTCAGAGACTGCTGAAGTGATAATCTCACTTTTAACAGCAGTAGCTTCTTATTAGCTTCTTCCGCCAGTGTAGAAAGAATATTTTCTTCCTTTGGTCTAATTCATTTGAAATTGAGAAATTGTTTGGGACCTGAAAAAGCAGGAAAGCTTGTTTTTCTTTTCCAGATTAGAACAAACAGGAAAATGAAGGTGAAGATGACTGAGTTAGCTGCAGAAGCCAATATTTTAAGTTTCTCATGTTGACCTGGTTGACAGTCGATTTAATTATTTTTTTAAAATATTTCATTTGACTATTTTAAAAACAATTTTAACAAAAACAAACCTGATTTTAAAAAACTTGGATGTTTTACTAAATTCAAAAATTCATATGCCTCTTTTGTTAAAATATTTTAAAAATCCAGAATATATAACTTTGTTGTTTTAGTTAAATAAAACAATTTAAATGTCTGTCTGGTGATGTTCTCCTCCTACTACAGCATGGCAAGAAAATCCTCCAAATATTAATGATTAACCTGTTGAATTGGAGACAGTTCACCTCCCAATGACTTCATAAATCTCTGCTTCAATTACCTTTGGTAAATGAAATAACCAAGCGATCATTCATTTTCTGATATAGCTGTAAAACTAATCTGAAAAGTTTTCAAAAGAAATTGCTTTAAAAATGTATAGTGTGTACATTCTAAAAATGAAACCTACAACTATCTCTGAGTTGTGAAGAATATGTATTAAGGTTATAACAACCAACAAGAATGCACTTTTATGTAGAAATCCATGATTAAATCAAGTCTTCCTGACTAATGATTTAAATCAATTTGATTTAAATCAAATCCATCCAGAGAGGAACTTGAGCCAAGAACGCCACTGAAGATGTCTGCACCCTTGTGTAGTGTGCTGTCAGTGCGGGGGCAGGTATCTTTGACAAATCAAATCCCATCCAGACACAGGACATGATACAAGAAGAGATCCTTTGGAATGAGACTGGAAGCCCCTTCATATACTGGCAATTGCAGTGAAGAGTTGCGTTGATTTTCAAAATGGCTTTGTTCTTTCAATGTAGAATGCTAATGCTTGTCTGACATCCAGGGAGTGGAGCATACGTTCCCTGTTGCTAGTGTGCAGCTTAGGAAAGAACATAGGAAGAAAAATGTCCTGGTTCACATGGAATTGCGAAATTACTTTCGGGAGGAAGGCTGGGTGCAGTTGCAACTGCATCTTGTCCTTAAAGAAGACTGTGTACAGGGGTTCCTGGGTTAAGGCCCTAAGCTCAGACGCCTGCCTAGCTGAAGTTATAGTTACCAAGAACACTAATTTCCAGGAAAGATAAAGGAGGGAGGCTGTTACTAAGGGTTTGAAAGAAGGTCCCATCAATCTAGAGAGCACAAGGTTAAGATCCCATGAGGGAGCTGGCTGTTTTACTTGAGTGTACATTCTATCTAATCCCTTGAGGAAACAGCCCACCATGGGGTTTGCGAAAACTCAGTGACCAGCCAAACTGAGATGGAAAGCTGAGATAGCGACCAGGTGCACTTTTATTGATGATACCGGCAGACCCTGCTGTTTTAGATGCAGCAAATAGTCCAGGATAAAGGGAATTGATGACTGTAAAGGTGGAGTGCTTTGGTAATGCTCAAATGGCATGTTCCTTTTCCACTTGGCCAGATAGGTGGCCCTAGTGGATGGTTTCCTGCTGCAAAGAAGGACCTCTCTAACAGGGTCTGAGCATGTGAGCTCTGAGGGGTCAGCCATGGAGTTTCCATGCTGTGAGATGGAGAGACTGCAGATTGGGATGCTGGAGGTAGCTGTGGTCCTGGGTGATCAACTCTGGGACCAGTGGCAGGGTTATTGGCATGTGCACTGACAGGTCTAGAAGGGTGGTAAACCAATGCTGGTGAGGCCATGCTGATGCTATTAAGATCAATGATACTCCCTTCTGACTCTGAGCAGTATTTTGTGCACAAGCGGGAAGGGTGGAAAAGTGTATAGTAGATAGGTCCTTCCAAGAGAGGAGAAAACTGCGAATGAGCCTGGGCTGTGATTCAAGAAGGAGCAAAACTGGTGACATTTCCTGTTGTTCTTTGTCACAAATAAATCTATTTGAGGAAACCCCCAACACTGGAAGATGTTGATCACAAAGTCCAGGCAGAAGGACCACTCATGATTGTAAAATGACCTGCTGAAACGATCGGCCAGTTCATTCTGGGAACCTGGAAAGTATGATGCCTCTAGATGTATTGAATGGGTGATGCAGAAGTCCCAAAGCTTGAGAGCTTTCTGGAACAGGCAAGAGAAGTGAGCATCACCCTGTCTGTTTAAATGGAACAGTGCTGTGGTGTTGTCAGTCAATTCCGATACACATCTGCCCTCCAGATGGGCCTGGAATGTCTGGCAAGCAAGGCAGACCGCTTTTAGCTCCCTGACGCTGATAAAAGCAGCAAAGAATCCTGTGGCACCTTATAGACTAACAGACGTTTTGAAGCATGCGCTTTCATGGGTGAATACTCACTTAATCGGATGCATGTAGTGGAGATTTCCAGGGGCAGGTATATATATGCAAACAAGAAGCAAGCTAGAGATAACAAGGTTAGTTCAATCAGGGAGGATGAGGCCCTGTTCTAGCAGTTGAGGTGTGAAAACCAATGGAGGAGAAACTGGTTTTGTAGTTGGCAAGCCATTCACAGTCTTTGTTTAATCCTGAGCTGATGGTGTCAAATTTGCAGATGAACTGAAGCTCAGCAGTTTCTCTTTGAAGTCTGGTCCTGAAGTTTTTTTGCTGCAGGATGGCCACCTTAAGATCTGCTACTGTGTGGCCAGGGAGGTTGAAGTGTCCTCCTACAGGTTTTTGTATATTGCCATTCCTAATATCTGATTTGTGTCCATTTATCCTCTTCCGTAGAGACTGTCCAGTTTGGCCGATGTACATAGCAGAGGGGCATTGCTGGCATATGATGGCGTACATTACACTGGTGGACGTGCAGGTGAATGAACCGGTGATGGTGTGGCTGATCTGGTTAGGTCTTGTGATGGTGTCGCTGGTGTAGATATGTGGGCAGAGTTGGCATAAAGGTTTGTTGCATGGATTGGTTCCTGAGCTAGAGATACTATGGTGCGGTGTGCAGTTACTGGTGAGAATATGCTTCAGGTTGGCAGGTTGTCTGTGGGCGAGGACTGGCCTGCCACCCAAGGCCTGTGAAAGTGTGGGATCATTGTCCAGGATGGGTTGTAGATCCCTGATGATGCGTTGGAGGGGTTTTAGCTGGGGACTGTATGTGATGGCCAATGGAGTCCTATTGGTTTCTTTCTTGGGTTTGTCTTGCAGTAGGAGGCTTCTAGGTACATGTCTGGCTCTGTTGATCTGTTTCCTTGTTTCCTCGTGCGGGTAATGTAGATTTGAGAATGCTTGGTGGAGATTTTGTAGGTGCTGGTCTCTGTTTGAGGGTTAGAGCAGATGCGGTTGTACCTCAGTACTTGGCTGTAGACAATGGATCATGTGGTGTGCCCGGGATGGAAGCTGGAGGCATGAAGGTAGGCATAGCGGTCAGTAGGTTTTTGGTATAAGGTGGTGTTAATGTGACCATCACTTATTTGCACCGTGGTGTCTAGGAAGTGGACCTCCCGCGTAGATTGGTCCAGGCTGAGGCTGATGGTGGGGTGGAAGCTGTTGAAATCATGGTCGAATTTTTCCAGAGTCTCCTTCCCATGGGTCCAGATGATGAAGATGTCATCAGTGTAGCGTAGGTAGAGAAGGGGCGTGAGTGGACGAGAGCTGAGGAAGCGTTGTTCCAGGTCGGCCATAAAAATATTGGCATATTGTGGGGCCATGCGGGTGCCTATAGCGGTGCCACTGATCTGGAGATATGTATTGTCATCAAATTTGAAATAGTTGTGTGTGAGGATAAAGGCACAGAGCTCGGCAACCAGTTGTGCTGTGGCATCATCAGGGATACTGTTCCTGACAGCTTGCATTCCATCTGTGTGTGGGATGTTTGTGTAGAGAGCCTCTACATCCATGGTGGCTAGGATGGTGTTTTCTGGAAGGTCACCAATGCATTGTAGTTTCCTCAGGAAATCAGTGGTGTCACGGTGCTTCCTGCTGGGTCCCGAGTCCCTCTTGGACCCCAGTGCTCCTTTCAGACTCTGGGGTACTGTAGGGGCCAGCACCCCAGTGCCTCTTTCAGACTGCGGGGTACTGCTAGAGGCAGTACCCTGGTCTGAAAGGGGCACCAGGGTCAAAGAGGGACTTGGGACCCAGTGGCAAGCGGGACCCAAGCCTGCAGAGGGCGCTCCTGGGTCGAAGAGCTAATTCCCAGGATGACCGACAGGAGGTGCTGCAGGGGTGAGTCGCTGCCCCGTTACATTAGTGGTGGAGAATGCAGGCACGGACAGTCCACTCCTGATACAAGGGGCAGGGAAAAGGACTGTTGGACTATTGCCTGGACACTGCAGCTGGAAGGAGGGATTATGGATCCTGGGTATGCTGGGATGTTTTATGCTAAGACCCCAGGTGCCATCCCCGGCTGGGCCCCAGTGTCAGCACCATAGCGGAAGGGGGCTGATGACCTGCAGGGAATCCAGGAGGCCCAGGAGGGATTGTGGGAGGTGCAAGTGGCTCTCCAGGAAGAGTTGGGCCAGCTGGTACAGGAATAGCGGGCCTTGGTAAACCTCCTCAGGAAGGAGTTCCAGAGGAGTGGTGGAGACGGATGGGAGAGGCGGAGAGCTGGGACCAGGACCTGCGGCCGAGCGCCGGACACGTTATGCCTGTTTAAGGCGAGGACATTGTGACAGACCCAGGCCAGTGGGGTGCAGGAGTCTGGTAGAGGGCAAATATATACTGGTCACTGGATGAGTAGTTTTCTGTTCCCTGAGTGACCAGAGCAGGAGCTGCACTAGAGTAGTCAGGAACTTGCTAGAACCAATTAAGGAAGACAGGCTGATTAGAACACCTGCAGCCAATCAAGGCAGGCTAATCAGGGCACCTGGGTTTTAAAAGGAGCTCTCTCCAGTCAGATGGGGAGGAGCCAGAGGAGAGGAAGTGCATATGAGGAGCTGGGAGCAAGAGGCGCAAGGAGCCGAGAGTGAGAGGGTGTGCTGCTGGAGGACTAAGGAGTACAAATGTTATCAGACACCAGGACGAAGGTCTTGTGGTGAGGATAAAGAAGGTGATTGGAGGAGGCCTTGGGGAAGTAGCCCAGGGAGGTGTAGCTGTCACACAGCTGTTACAAGAGGCACTATAGACAGCTGCAAATCCTTAGGGCCCTGGGCTGGAACCTGGAGTAGAGGGCAGGCCCGGGTTCCCCCCAAACCTCCCAACTCCTGATCAGACACAGGAGGAATTGATCCAGACTGTGGGGGAGATCACTGAGGTGAGCAAATCTGCCAATAAGTGCAGGACCCACCAAGGTAGAGGAGGAACTTTGTCACAACATATAAAGAGGGATTGTCCCTACTGGGGCGGGGGCTGGGCGCCTCACCCAGGAGAGAGACAGGGGCAAGTCCCGGGGATAGTCCGCTGGGTGAGGGAACCTGAGCAGCTGCCAATATATTGGGCCTCTGGGCAGAAGGGCCACACGCAGTGAGCACGCCCAGGCCCAAGTTGGAGGGTCCAGGTCCACCCTGGTGGAAGAGTGGGACCTGAGAAGGACTGAGGAGCCAAGGCAGCAAAGAGGCGGGGAGCCTGAAGGGGCTGCCATATCCCAGGACACAGTAGGAGGCACTGTCCCCTCACAGGAGTTGAGGGTTGGGCGAAGGAAGTGCCTGGAGGCCCGGAAGGGGCCGCATAGGACCCGGTAAAGGTGACAGAGGCCGAGGCAGAGAAGACGGGGACCCCGAAAGATGGGGACCCAGACCATCACTAAGCCAGTCGCCAAGGGGGAAACTCAGATGGAGTGGGCCCAGCACGAGGCTGGAGTCCAGGCGGTCCAGGAAAAACAAACTAAATGGACTGAGACCCTGGAGGTGGAGGGCCTGGGGGACCCCGACCTCTGGGTGCACCTGGAGGCCACGGAGTTGGCTAGCCAGAAGGCGGAGGTGCACGCTCGGGAGATGGGCCGAGGTTGGGAAGCAGCTGAGAGGAGAGTGGCAGCCCTGGAGGGCCAACTTTGGGGAGACCAAGCCAAGAGTGAGGGTTTGGGGGGGTGTAGTGGGGTGGTCACCCGCTCCAGCCCTGGAAGGGTTAAAGCCAGCCCTGGGAGAGGGCTGAGGCTGTGAAGCAAAGCCTGGGCTGATTGGGGAAGGCAGTAACAGCAAGAGCCACGTCCCAATCAGGCTCAGCTGGTTCCTATAAGAGGTTGCGAGCCAGAAGCCCAAATACTCTCTCTGCTTGTAGAGAGAGAATGGCCTGGCTGCTAGGGAGCTGAGCAGGGTACAGGGAGTGGAGTAGGGCTGGAGGAAGGCTAGAGGAGCTGGGGAGCTCCAGCTGGAAAACTCCCAGGCTGCAGGCCTAACTGAGGGCCTAAGACAAGTACTGGGATTGCAAAGGGGCAGCCTAGCAATAGGTAGAGGCAGCAGGTCCAGACCCAACCTTGCCTATGATGAGTGGCTTACATTCTAGTCTGCCCCAGTGCGTGAGGGTGAGTTGGTGACTGGCAGTAGCCTATGACTGAGGCGAGGTGGGGGTAGTGGGTGGGTGTTCCGCTGAGTGAGGAGACTTGGAGAAACAGTGAGGGTACTGCCAGGGGGCAGCACACAGTGAAAGGTTCACTCAGGTTCCAGGAGGGACACGGGGCCAGTGGCAAAGTGAGAAACCGGCTAACAGAGGGTGTTCTAGAGGCTAATTCCCCGAGATGACAAGCAGGAGGTGCTGCCGGGTGAGTCTATGCACTGTTACAGAGCCCTAAGGTAAGGGTGAAGAAGGCATTAAGAGAAAGAAGCGGGAGAACTGTGGGGAAGTGGATCAGGGAAGTGTAGCAGCCCTGGCAGTGAAAGGTTGGCTGCCAATAGCTGCTGCCATTAGGGTCCCTGGGCCGGAACCCGGAGTAGAGGGCGGGCCCGAGTTCCCCACAACCTGCCACTACAGAAACACCTCCTGGAAGGGAAGACAGACCCCTGTCAGGACAGGAGGCTAAACTGTTCTTGAACAATCCCGTAGGGACAGCAGAGATTGGGAGTTCTCTCACCAACTTCCTTGCTGGCTTATGATGAAAAAGGCTCAGTAGACTGTAACCCTGGCTCTAGAGAGAGAAGGGCTACATGGAGGGTCGCAATGAGCCTCTGAGGCTAGCATAAACCGCCTGGAAGCACGGGTCCCATGGGAGACAAGGTTGGAGCTTTGCCACAGCTAGCACATATTTATTGAAATGCTCCTAAACTCAATATCTGAGTTCTTAACTGGTACTTTGTCCTTTATCATTTCAGTATGGTACAATTTTTACATAAGCACATGTCAAAAAGTAAAACAATGCTTTCACTGTATTCCCACTGTACCACGTTACTATGTCTTCCCAAAACTTTATTCTCTATTAGTCTGACTTTTTAACAGCACTGGACAGGGAAGTGGACAGAAGGTGAGAGATTTTACTCTCCTGGCTGAAACTATTTGAGAGAAACTTACTAAAATTGCATGGCCCTATTCAAAGTTATTCTATGCTAAATCAATCTGTAAGGAACTGGTATTAGTTTACCTGAACCAAAATTGAATTTTGTGTTCTTTGTTCTAGATGATAATGCACAGTTTACAGAAGATCAAGTACTTTATTATGGCATCCAATCTAACTTAGTTATGCATTTACTTTTTAAAAATATTATTTTATTACTGCCAACAATGTCAAAGAGATTAAATTCTCTTTTAGGAGCAAGTCTTGTCTACTTACTCTGATAGATATGGAGGGCCATGGACCTAGCAGAACAGGTGGAGATTATACTGTGGGGAGACCATGCTCCTTGCATGCCATAGATTTCCATAGAGGTTTTCACGACACTACTTTATAGAGAGGAGATTTTTGTGATGTTTGGGGTAAAATCTGTACCCTAGGGATCTACTGGCCAACCTCTCTAACAGAGTACTAATGCTTTTTCTGCATGGCTCTTTTTTTTTTTTTTTTTTTTTTTAAGTTTGTGGTATGGTAGATGGACTTGTATCATGTTAAGAAGCTGTGACATTGCACCCCATATTCTTCATAGTTGTATGATTATGATATAATTATTATGCAATTCATATAAAAAATGTCTTGTCAGGTGTCTGGAAAAGTTACGATTTGTAGAATATGACTATCTTATTTGTATGCATGCATCATTTTTGTATCTGAAGTTATGAAAACTATGTATCTGTATTTCAAATGTGGTTACACCTGGGTAACACCCACTAGGCAAAAGGCTTCCAGTCTAGACAGCTGGTTGTGAAGGGCCTATTCAGGGTAATGTGACATTAAAAAAAAATATAGGCCTTAGGAGAAGCTTATCCTCCACATGGTGAGCCTTACTGAGAAAGCTCCAGCCAGCCTGTAAGTAATGGCTACTATGACTCATCAAGGGCATGTGACCAGGTGACATGACATGAGAAGCCGGAGAGAAGCCGCGAGGACAGAGAACACTGGCGCCCACAGCCCAGTAGCACATTCATGTTTTCAGAAGAGTGTGGCGGGCGCCAACAATTTTTCAAGGCTTATTTTGTATTTGTACATTAAATAATATGAAAAACATCATATTTAATATTACATAACATAGGAATCCAGAGAGAAGCCGCGAGGACAGAGAACACTGGCGTCCGCAGCCCTGGAGTAATCTGTCCCCAACAGGAGTGGGGCCCCAGCTTCTCTCCCCTGCTGGGCACTAGGCGGGCCCCGCACCTGCTGGGGACAGAGAACACTGGCGCCCGCAGCCTGCAGCCCTAGAGTTCTCTGTCCCTGGCAGGCATGGGGCCGTGACTTCTCTCTTGCTTAAGCCCCTGGCCCCTGACTGCCCCCCGGCAACCCGCTGCCCCTTATCCAACCCTCCCCACACTCTTACCATGGCGCTCAGAGCACCAGGACTGGCAGCCGTGCCGCCGCGCAGTCTAGAGCACCAGAGCAGGCAGCAGCTCTCACAGCAGCACTGCCCTGCAGGAGCTCGCAGCTCCACCACCCAGAGCACTGGTGGCGTGGTGAGCTGAGGCTGCGGGGGATGGGGGACAGCAGGGGAGGGGCCACCTCTGATTTAGATGGCAAACGGTTCCGGGACAGGACGGTCTCTCGCCATGTATATGTACAGTGCCTGACACTGGGGGGGGGGGGCTGATCTCAGGCACAGTCCCTAGGTGCTGCTACTCATGTACACAACAGTAATCCCCTGTAACATCACAGGACCGTTCATTACCTATAAATAGGCCCAGAGGAGCGCAGGGTACTCAGGTCAACTAGCTTCCCTGACAGACTGCAACTTGTTCCTGGCTTGAATTGTCCAGCAGACGATATGGCAAAGTGGTAGAAGACTCAGGCTGGGGGCCTGCCAACCCTGTCTCTATCCATATGAATTCAGTGGGTGCTGACCAGCACAGAGAGACCTGTCCGAGCACACAGAACAGACAGACAAAGCCTGTATTTGGGGAAGGTAGGGCTCCAAGTGGCCCTCCCTAAATGTTTGTTTAAATCACTTGGTGGTGGCAGCATTACTTAATCCAAGGTATAAGAGAGAAATTGTGCCTTGGGGAGTTTTTAACCTAAACTGGTTGAAATAAGATTAGAGGGTATTTCATGCAGATCCCCATGTCTGTACCCTAGAGTACAGAGCTGGGAAGGAACCTTGACAGTTGGTAAGAAACTCAGTCATGCCTGGACATGTGACTTGCCCATGTGACTTCAAAACTCAATCGTGGAGCTGCACTTTGCATAGCAGAAAGGAGGGGGCTCCACCTACAAGAGAAAGTCTACTTAAATTCCTGGGTGACCCCTCCATTTTGTCTTCAGCTGGGTAAAGAGATAGCCTCTCCACCCACAAGGATACCTGAAATAAACTGGAACAAAGGACAGTAACTATAGGAGGTGTGAGTGATTGCTGGACCCAGACTAGAAGGAGATTAGTCTGTAAAAGGAAGCTTAGTGGAATTCCTCTAAGGATGAGGTTTTTATCTGTGCTCAGTTTTCTTACTGTATTAGACTCAGACTTGCATATTTTATTTTACTTGGTAATTCACTTTGTTCTGTCTGCTATTACTTTGAACCACTTAAATCCTACTTTCTGTATTTAATAAAATCACTTTTTACTTATTAATTAACCCAGAGTATGTATTAATATCGGGGGTGGGGGGAGGAAACAGCTGTGCATACCTCTCTATCAGTGTTACAGAGGTCGAAAAGTTTGAGTTTACCCTGTATAATCTTTATACAGGGTAAAATGGATTTATTTGGGGTTTGGACCCCACTGGGAGTTGGGCATCTGAATGTTAGAGACAGGAACACTTCCGTAAGTTGCTTTCAGTTTAAGCCTACAGCTGTTAGGTTCAGAGCCTGGGTCGGAGCTGGAGCAGACTGGTGTGTCTGGCTCAACAAGACAGGGTGCTGGAGTCCCAGGCTGCCAGGGAAAGCAGGGGAAGAAGTAATCTTGGCACATTGGCTGGCAGTTCCCAAGGGGGTTTCTGTGATCCAACCCATCACAAACAGAGCCTGGTGAGGCTGGTTGTGTCTCCAACAGAGCAGGAAAAGCAGGGCCAGCCCAGTTGTGTGTCTTAGAAGGGTGCAGCAGTTCTCTTGGTTCTCAGACTGCACCCCAGGGGTGAAAACCTGTCACACAGTCCACTTCACCTTAAATGGTCCCTTGAAATGTGTTAACTACTTACGCTAAACAATCTATTCCACCTTGTATTTAGCTGTGATGCTCTGAGTACATTTCCAGACCTAATAAAAAGTTCAGTGTAAGTTCAAAAGCTTGTCTCTCTCACCAACAGAAGTCAGACCAATGAAAGATATTGCCTCACCAACTATGTCTCATTTGTACTATGTAGATATCCAGGCAATTTGCCTGGCAATTTACTGAGCCAGACTCATTATCCATCTCCTCAGCCATACTAATTTTGAATGCCAAATTCACATTTCTATTCTTCTGACCTCTCTCATGAATTATAGGGCTAGATTGGGATAGCCATCCTCAGGTTGGAAAACTTTATACTATAAGTAGCCTCACTAAAATTAGTGGAACTAGCTATAGAGTGAGGTACAACTTAATATAAAGGTATGAATATCCAGCCCATCATGAGTATTCTGAGATGATCAGTAGTGATCTACAGGTTTCTGCAAAGTTCTTCTATATAACTCCAGAATAAGGTCTTCCTACATTTTTACATGATTTGGGGAGCTGATTTATTTTGAAGCCTCTTCAAATGTTCCTTCTGCAGCAATGATGCAGAAAATATGGACTTTATTAACAACAATATTATAGACATCCACACACAGGCTGCAATCTTGTCAAAACTTACATCTAAGCCTTTAAAAGATATAGAAGAGCAGAAACTACAGAGGAGATGTAGGTTGCTACACTATAACAGCTAATTAGCTAGACCTAATCCCAAATTCTTATTAAGCTGTGAAGTTACTTCCTCATCTGTGCCTATAAATTGGTAATAGAGATGCCATAGATCAAGCTATACTAGTTGATACAGTATGACAAGATATAATGTTTTTAGTAGATAAAGAAATCTAACAGGTGTCAATTCAGATTTAAGAAATGATATTAGAAAATTAAAGCTATGCTACAGGCATTATGTCATAGACTCCTTCAAGTTTGAGGATTTTTCATCCCTCATATTCAGTATTCATCATAAAATACTGCAAATACTTCAGAGCATGATGTCTATCTGAAATAGAAAATCCGATCAACATATATAACTAAAAGTAATAGCTAACAAAATACTCGTTTTGTATTGAAGAAGCTGATCCATTCAAGTGGTATGTTGAGGATACAAAGTGAGGTGTAAATCTTTTAAGTGAACCAACAAAAATGTTATAAGGCCCTAAGACCTGATCAAGCATATGACTAACAGTTGCACAGAGAGCGTTTCACATATGAAGTAATCTTACCACCCTTATCACTGTGGTATATGGAATAATCAAGCACTGGTATGGAGATGTGCACAGCTGTTTTGACTGACCTACTGTTGACTGGCATACCAAACGAGTCAAATACTTTTATACTGCTGAATAGTGAAAACTACTAAACAAGGGCAGAACCATCATGAATTGTGAACAGACTTTACATTCTGCTCTAAATTAAAAATGGACACTACTGCAGATAGTTAAAAATGCTGATGGAAAGAGCATGGAGCTGTGCAAAGTTGGCCAAAGGATCAGAGGAGACCCACAGAAAATAATCTGCAGTCTGAAGCTAAGCTGGCAGCTGTTCACTGTATGGTCCAAAATGTCTCTACATAAACTAGTATGGGACAAGATGTTCTACATGAAGATACTGGAATTTTCCAGACGAAGTAGGTGAGTGGCAGACACCACTGACTTAATGTACCCCCTCTAAACACATGCACATCATTTGAAAGCTTATGTGTACTTAAAGAGAGACATGATATGGAGCTGTCAAGAGGTGCCTTTACCACAGAAATGGAGATGAACAATAACATCAACATGCTAAAACTATCATTGCAAATGAAATATTTGCATTCATTTCTGTTTCTTAATGACTGTACATATTATTTCAAGACATAAAATTGGATTTCTTTGTGACCTCAAACCATCACTACGACAATCTAAAGGGTAAAACAAAATCTAATAATCAAAATTTGCACTGATATCATTGAAATGTAATACTACTGGTGACATTTCTAGTTAACAGCATTATCATCATATTATTCATCATTATGATCTCTGTCAAGAGCCTGTGGGTAACCAAAGTCTTCATTATCTTGTAATATACACAGTGCTCTGCAGGGAAGATTGTTCAGACTACAGATACAGTTGACTGTTCAGTGCCCTCCTACCCGTACAGGCACAAATAAGGTCTTGTAGAAGCTCAGATGCCATTCATCCCTTGAAGAGTACAGGAAGTAGCTCATCATACAGGTTTTCCCATCCATATTGGAATGGGATCCAATATCTGATTTACCTACGTGCAAAGAGATCCAAATTTCTATTTGTCCAGATGGTTTTTTGATATGCTCTTCAAAACTGTCCTCACATGGTGGGAGTTTGGCTTGTGATATGACCTTTTTGATGGCCAGATTAAGGCACAAGCAATTCTGGTATTTGTGGTTCTCCTTTTCTCTCTCACTCTGTCATGCAGCACTGCTACCAACTTCCTTATTGAAGAAATTGCAACTATCCATCATTCTCTCCCAATTTGGCAAGATCTCTGAGGCAGTAAGCTTCCTTTACTTTGACAATATCAAACTTGGATTTTTTTCTCCCCAATACCAAATAGGGATGACACAGAGTCACATCTTGTTAATGTGCGTACACTGAAACTTCTCTGCATCTTGCTACAAACAGGGTTCTAGGGAAAACAATTTCTGGACTGACAGCTGCTGTAATTGTCCCTCCCTTGTCAGACTAAAATTTGGTCATCTTGACTGGGTTGAAGAAGCTTCATGTCCCCTCAGAATCAAAAGGACCTCTCACAAATCTTTCCATTTCTTCTTTGCCAACATCGGCTATTTTTTGTACATCTGATGTTCCCTGAAGTCCAACTGCTACATTGGTAAGCATTTCTGGATGTGATTCAGGGTCAACTGTGTTTGTCATGTTTTTGATGACAAGGTTATTAAATGCTGTAACACACTTTTCATCCATTTCAGTGCAGAGGCAAGGATTTTTTTGTGGACTTTGTCTTCACTATTTCTTGTTAGGTCACATCTTTCTCTCATATCTTTTGCATATTCACTCAGGACCAGTCTTTTGAGGGTCCACCTGACAAAGGATAGCATCTTTCTTGTCAGTCCTACAATCCCAGTACTGCCTTTGAGTCTTTGATGGCACATTCCAATACAAGAACTAGTAATCTGATGCACAGCAAATTCCCTTGATTCAAATGCACTGTGTATTTTTTCAGGGAGATTTCACATATCACAAATGTAGACTGATATCCACCAGGGATAGCTGGGCTTATCTGTAGTTAAGAATTATGGAAGAATGGCATGCTGTTTGCAGGTGAACTTTCCAATCACCATCTCTCTGCACGGACATTTAGATCTGCACAACCTGGAGAAAACGATCCCAGAACTTGAATGTAGGAGACTAGGCATGCCCCCATGTCTGAAGTTCCTCCCATAATGGTAGCATATACTCAGTTATATCATCATCAAACTCTTTAAGGAGTCAGTGTCTTCAAACTTAAACACCTTTTGAGTGCTAGCCAACATTTACCAGACAAATGCTGGAACTACATGAGTACCTCTCCCTGCTCATACACTGAACAAATGAATAAAGTTTCAGAACATTCAGGGCATGGATGTTAAAGTCAAGCCACATGGAGCACAACAGAATTGTTTACCAGCAAGCATTTGAGCTGCAGTACAAGATGCATTCATATCAGAATCAACAAGAAGGAGAAGAAGAGGAGGAAACTATTTAACTACACTATACTCGAGTCTAAAAAGGAGAAAATAAAGAAAACAAACACTTGCAATATATTCTCAGAAATGATGCAGTAGCAAAAGGAGCTGAGGACACAAAAGATTCCGACTTGGACCATGCAGCAGTAAGAAGGGACTGGAGAAGTGTTTGTCTGCACCATCCCTTACACCTTTAGTTCAGAGCATGAGGAAAGCTATGCCACATGTGGACCAACGGACAGCAATTACTAAAAAATTCTGGATTTGGGTCCATGGTGCACATGCATATCCCATGTGTGCAATATATATAGGAACCATCACCCAAAGAAGTAGTGAAAAGTTTCTTAGACAAAAAGACAAGAAGCTTTAAACTAGCTTGTAGGTTTAAATATTTTTATTTAATATTATATTGAATATCAAATATGATATGAACTTTGGTTAAAGTGACACAAGAGATTACAGTACTGGTTAAGTTCCAGATAAATTAGAATAGTTTCAAACCCTTAATCTTGCCGTTTTTAGATTGTAAGATCTTCAAGGCTCACACTGTCTTTTACTATGCGTTTATACAGTGCCTAGCACAATAGACCTGTTCTTTCAGTTTAGATGATACTGTAAAACAAAGCAATAGTTATTGTCTAAGCAACTGGGGGCCCAACAATCCCCCCTAGAATGTGAATATTAGCACCAAGTGGCAAATATACCCCTCAATTAAAGTGACAAAAATAAATCTTCACCATGTCCCCTAGCTGATTCCCCCAACCTACCTATATAACCTCAGTCTTATCTAGGTCCACCATCTTATCTATCCAGCTTATCTTGACCCATTTCTACTAAATAAGGTCTTTAACAGCAGTGGATGGACTGAATAAAATAAAAAAAAAAAACAAGGAGTCATAAGCATACTGAAAACACCAGAGCTCATGCTACCTCACTAATCCTCTCATCTACTGAACAAGAGAGGGGGCAAGAGGCCCCTAAGGAACTCCAAATGAGAGTACCCTTGCAGCAAAAGAGCAACTGTCCGAAATTATCACCTGGGATCTCTCAGAGAGAGAAAACCAAAGTCACTGAAGGTCAACCTTTCTTCTACCCCCGCATATGCGGGTGAGTCAACAACACCTTGTGATCAACAATATCAAAGGTAGTGGATAGATCTCACAATATCAATATGGACATCTGATATATATCTATGGCAGAAGGTGATAATGTACCAATGCTGCCAATGCAGTTTCCATGCCATACTCAGATTTGTAACCAGACTGACAAGCATCAAGGAGATCTGAGGCAATCAGATATGTTAAGAGGTGTCCATTATAACATTAACAATTCTAAATAGAAAGGAAAGATCAGCTACTGGACAATGGTTAGCCAGATTGTGAATATCAAACATTTTTTTGAGTGATAGTTGTACAACACCTTCCTTAAAGAATCCAGCGACCTGATCTTCCTCGAGGAGATTTTGACAGTATCCTGTTCTTCCCTAATGGCCTTAACCAGCCAGGAAGGATTTGGACCCTAAGCATATGTAGTAACTAAGGCCACAAAATTATGCGTTACTACTATTTAAGAACTGCCCCCAGATTAAGGCATTTGAGAAAAAAGAAACAATGGAGGTCTAAAAGAATAAAACCCCACAAGGTCTAGCTTTCTTCAAGTGTGAGGAAACTTAGAGTTGCTGCAGCCTTTCACAAGTGTGTATTGCTTGTGCAGCTAAACAGACACCCCTTTTTTCCTGTCTGTGAATAGGTAAATGAATTAAAAATCATTCAAATTAATATATTATATGATGTCCCAAATAGAGCAGTAAAATGGGGAATGTGATGGAATCTAATATGATTAAAATGTATATAAAAACAAAGTGAACTATAAGTGATACAGCTATGAGCAATATATTGACGGGCAGAGCTTACATCACGGGTAATCCTCTTAGGTAAGAAATGGGTTGCATTCATATTGATTGCTTTTACTCTAAGTGACAAAGTGAAGAAGTAAGACTAAAGTTTGCAATCAATCATGCTTATGGTATAAAGTTAGTGAAATACAACTATGCCGAAAGAGGCAGTAAATAAAAGGAACTAAAACAAATTAGATACAATTAACTTAGGTTTAAACAGAGACTTGGAATGGCTGGGTCATTACACTAATTGAATTTATTTCCCTATGTTAAGTTCTCCTCACACCTTCTATGGGTCATCTCAATTATCACTTCAAAGGTTTTTTTTCTCCTGCTGATGATAGCTCATCTCAATTGATTGGACTCTTGCAGTTGGTATGCGTACTTCCACCTTTTCATGTTCTGTAAACCTGAACAGTCACCAGTCTTGTACTGTACACACTCCAATGATTAGTCTTCCTCTTCCCCTGACAACACTATTATTGAGTCGTCAGGGCTTGATGTCAATCCAGGAGACGATGGGCCAGGCTTGGGTGACAGAGAGCGAGTCGTAGACGAAGTGGTTGGCTCTGGCTCAGCTTGAGAAGTTGATTGTGTAGGCTCTGCTGCTGCTGGTTGTTTTTTCTTTAAAAACATGGTGATTGGCAACTGTTGCTGTTGTCTCTTGAGCTCCTCAAACATTTCTTTGTATGGTCTCAAATCATCCATAACACTATGTGTGATTATGAGGCTTCGTTATATAGAGGGATCATATTCAGAAATTAAATCATTCAAGTGTTTTGCTGCTTGGAACACTTCAGAAAATTTATGAAGATTCCAAGTTGCTGGCTTCTCCTGTTCGTCATCATCTTCGTCTTCTGTAGATGATTTTATCAGTTCCTCTAACTCTTCGTTAGTCAATGTTTCTTTATGGCCCTCAATTAATTCCTCAATTTCTTCCTCGAGGATGTTGACGAAGCCATCACCACCCACTGGCCTGGCCACATGAACAATGAGTTGCACTTCTTTATCAATGGTCGGGAAACCCTTAAAATCACTCACACAGTCTTCCCATAGGTTTCACCAACATGCATTGACTGTTTCAGGCTTGACTACATCCATTGCCTGTTTAATATAAGTGATGCAATCAGCAATGTTGAAGGACTTCCAACACTCCATCACATTAACATTGAGATCAGCATTCATAGCAGTAAGGATCCGTGAGAATGTAAGCCTCATGTACGTGGCCTTGAAACAGCTAATGACGCCTTGGTCGAGAGGTTGAAGGATGGAGGTGGTATTGGGGGGGAGAAAGACGACTTCAACATTGTTATGCGCAAACCAGAGTGTGGCAGGATGGCCAGGAGCATTGTCTACAATCAGCAACACTTTAAAGTCAAGTCCTTTTTCTTCAAGGTACTGTCTGACCTCCAGAATGAAACATTTGTGGAATCAATCCAGAAATAATGCTGCTGTCACCCAAGCCTTTTTATTTGATTGCCAGAACACAGGCAGGAGATTTTTGTTCTTACCTTTTAATGCACGGGGATTTGCAGCCCTGTAGAGCAAGCTCGGCTTTATTAAATGCTCAGCCACATTGCCATAAAGCAACACAGTCACACGGTCTTTAGCTGCTTTGAAGCCAGGGGCTTGTCTTTCTGATTTTGAAACCTAAGTGCAGGTGGGCATTTTTTCCAGAAGAGCCCAGTCTCGTCAGCATTAAAAACTTGTTGTGAAAGATAGCCCCTTTCCTCTATGATTTTCTTTAATTGTTCGGGGTAGGCTTTTGCTGCGTCCTCATGGGCAGATGCAGCTTCACCAGTAGTCTGCACATTTTTGAGGTTGAAGCAGTTCCTAAAACTCTTAAGCCAGTCTTGGCTGGCTTTGAATTCCCTCTTATCAGAAGGCTGTCCCTCTTCGGTGGGAGGTTTGAACAGCACATAGATGCTAAGAGCCTTTTCCTGCAACATGTTTCCGTTGATAGGCACACGTTTACGGTTCGTGTCTTCCAGCCATAAGTTTAATGCCTTTTCAGTCTTCACTAAAGTCTTATCACACACTTGGCTCGTCACCTTAGCAGTTACTGGAGCACTTGATGCCACGGCTTGACGAATTTCTGTCTCTCGAATCTTGATGGCACAGATGCTAGATTAGTTGCGGCCGTATTTACGCGCCACATTGGTGATGGACATAAAGTCTCTCAATAAGTCCAACACGGCCAGTTTTAGCTCCAGCGTTGGAGCACATTGCTGTTTCTTTGGTTGAGCACCAGAAGAAGTAGGTGGCTTGCGTTTAGAGGCCATGTTATACAGCACGAAAATACGTACTGTCTTTTTAAACAGTACAGGCACAGCAGAATCTCACTCAGCATGGTGAGATGTGCACAGTATGAGAGGCACAGGGGGACTGAGTACTGTAATGGGAACAGCAGATTCTCTTCTCCCATCTCACACTCACTCCAGGGCAGATACACTATTTAAACATTTTTTTTTTGCCAATCCTCCAGGGTTACTATAGGGGAGACCCTTATCACAGGCCTAAAGATATGCTGTTGCTGTCAAGTCCCCCCCAAAAAATATTTTAGTGGGAACAGCAGATTCGCGTTTAATGCTGATGGAATCGCCTGTTTTTTTTTTTCTTTCTCCCAACCGCACAAAGCTGAAATCGCGTATGTTAAATGCGCGTAAGATGCGACAGACCTGTATAGGTTTTCTCCCCACCAGGAGGGAAGACAGCTACCTACCTGTCTCCAATGTAAATTAAGCATTATGGAATCAAAACAACGGAAGCCCCATTTCTGTATGATGGGAAGTAAACAGGCAGGGAATAACAACAGAAGCCTTCCTGCCTCTTGAAGTAGGGACAATGAACTTTAGGAAGACAGCATGACATCTACATCCCAGGAGGAGAGAGAAGCTTTGTCTGGGCTTACTTGTCAAATAATAAATTTCAAAGGTTTACTGGACTATAAATAGAATGGGGAGAGAACCCTCATAATTATCCATCACTTGAGAAATTAAAGGGGCCAGAGCTCTTGAAATCATGGAATGTTGTATCCTTCAAACAAGTGAGTTGAAGTTTTTGAGACCTGAATTTAGGTGAGAAGCCTGCTTAGGCAAAAACTGTAACTTACTGAAAATAAGTTTTAGCCTTAGAAATGTATTTTTACTTTTGTTTGCTATTAACCCTTTTTAATCTTTATTCCTTTTACTTGGTATCACTTAATCCTATGTTCTTTTGTTAAATAAACTTGTTTTACTTTTACTAAAAACCAATTCCGTCTACATCTTTCAGAGTCTCTTTTTCAACTAAGAAGAGAATAATATATTAATTTAACAAGAGGGACCAGTTGAGTTTTTGTCAGTTCATTTCAGTACTCTTCTCCATGGGAGTCCTGACACAGGTGGTCAAGGAATGTGGACATGACTAGAGTAAGTTAGGGAGGAAAAATTGACTTTTTTCTGTTTTTGGTAACTTATAATTAAAGTACAGAGTAAAATTCTGTGTAACATATCCACATCCTGGTGGAAGAAAGGTTGTTGTAAGCCTAAGGAGAGTGACATTTCCTCCAAAAAGGTCATGTGCATGCCATGCATAACATATCTGTGCACAGCACTTTGCCTTAGAACTAGGCAAGCTAAGCTTTCTACTTGTTGTTTTTCAAGAGTCGATTCTGGGATAGGGCTAGGGGTTTTTTAAAGTAATTAATTATAATTCCAGATTCAACTCAAAATTACTATAAATCCCTTTGGCTCCATAAAAAGAAGATTCACATGGTCACCTCTTTACAAAAGGACTGATAATCAGTGCACAAAATCTGAGAAAGCATCAGCAGAGAATTATATGGATTACAAGACCTAAAACAAAATTAAATCTGAATACTATAATCCTCAATTCCACAGTGTTAATCGTTTGATCAGACAGTGTCAGTTCTGGCTATTCTACAGTGTTGCCTAACAACAAAGCTGTACAGTTGTTCCACTGACCGTAACTATTTTTCAAATGGCAAAATGGTAATATTAATAATAATGCAGATGAATTACAATGTATAGACTACCTCAGATTTAATATTCACTGTACAACTTAAGCAATAAGGCCTAAAACACATTGAAAAATACAGACTCCTTCAGAAAGGAATGAATGGTAGAAGCAAATCATACATTTCTAGAATTTTTAATTATGTATATCTACAAAGAATGAAGAAGTGGGGCCACTATACACTGAGGATGGAATGGAGGTTAAGGATAACCTAGGCATGGCCCAATATCTAAATAAGTACTTTGCCTCAGTTTTTAATAAGACTAGTGAGGAGTTTAGCAATGATGGAGGGATGATAAACGGGAATGTGGATATGGAGGTGGATATTACCGCAACTGAGGTAGAGGCCAAACTTGAACAGCTTAATGGGACAAAATCAGAGGGCCCGGACAATCTCCATCCGAGGATATTAAAGGAACTGGCGCATGAAATTGCGAGCCCGTTAGCGAGAATTTTTAAGCAATCGATAAACTCGGGGGTTGTGCCGTACGACTGGAGGATTGCTAATGTAGTTCCTATTTTTAAGAAAGGGAAAAAAAGTGATCTGGGTAATTATAGGCCTGTTAGCTTGACATCTGTAGTATGTAAGGTCTTGGAAAAAATTTTAAGGCAGAAAGTAGTTAAGGACATAGCGGTCATTGGTAATTGGGACGAATTGCACCATGGATTTACTAAAGGTAGATCGTGCCAAACCAATCTGATCTCCTTCTTTGAGAAGGTGACGGATTACTTAGATAAAGGAAATGCGGTAGATATAATTTACCTCGACTTCAGTAAGGCGTTTGACACGGTTCCACATGGGGAACTGTTAGTTAAATTGGAAAAGATGGGGATGAATATGAAAGTTGTAAGGTGGATAAGGAACTGGTTAAAGGGGAGACTCCAGCGGGTCGTATTGAAGGGTGAACTGTCAGGCTGGAAGGAGGTCACTAGTGGAGTCCCTCAAGGATCGGTTTTGGGACCGATCTTATTTAACCTTTTATTACTGACCTTGGCACAAAGAGCAGGAATGTGCTAATAAAGTTTGCGGATGACACAAAGCTGGGGGGTATTGCTAACACGGAGAAGGACAGGGATACTATTCAGGAAGATCTGGACCACCTTGTAAACTGGAGTAATAGTAATAGGATGAAATACAATAGTGAAAAGTGCAAGGTCATGCACTTAGGGATTAATAATAAGAATTTTAGATATACGTTGGGGACGCATCAGTTGGAAGCGACAGAGGAGGAGAAGGACCTTGGGGTATTGGTTGACAGCAGGATGACTATGAGCCGCCAATGTGATACGGCTGTTAAAAAAGCAAATGCGATTTTAGGATGCATGAGGCGAGGTATTTCCAGCAGGGATAAGGAGGTGTTAGTACCGTTATATAAGGCGCTGCTGAGACCCCATCTGGAATATTGTGTGCAGTTCTGGTGTCCCATGTTCAAGAAGGATGAATTCAAACTGGAACAGGTCCAGAGACGGGCTACTAGGATGATCCGAGGAATGGAAAACCTGCCTTATGAAAAGAGACTCAAAGAGCTTGGCTTGTTTAGCCTGGCCAAAAGAAGGCTGCGGGGGGATATGTTTGCTCTATATAAATATATCAGGGGGGTTAACGTTAGGGAGGGAGAGGAATTATTTAAGTTTAGTACTAATGTAGGCACGAGGACGAATGGGTACAAACTGGATATTAGGAAGTTTAGACTTGAAATTAGACGAAGGTTTCTAACCATTAGGGGAGTGAAGTTCTGGAACAGCCTTCCGAGGGAAGTAGTGGGGGCAAAAGACTTATCTGGCTTTAAGACTAAGCTTGATAAGAATATGGAGGGGATGTTATGATAGGATAGTTTAATTTGGGCAATTGATCTTGGATTATCACCAGATATGTCTGCTCAATGGTCTGCGGGGAGATGTTGGATGGGATGGGAACTGAGTTACTGCAGAGAATTCCTTCTTGGGTGCTGGCTGGTGAGTCTTGCCCACATGCTCAGGGTTTAGCTGATCACCATATTTGGGGTCGGGAAGGAATTTTCCTCCAGGGCGGATTGGCAGGGGCCCTGGAGGTTTTTCGCCTTCCCCTGCAGCGTGGGGCATGGGCCGCTTGCTGGTGGATTCTCTGCAGCTTGAGGTCTTCAAACCAATTTTGAGGATTTCAATAACTCAGTCCTGGGTTAGGGGTTGTTATAAAAGTGGATGGGTAGGGTTCTGTGGCCTGCCTTGTGCAGGAGGTCAGACTAGATGATCATATTGGTCCCTTCTGACCTATGAGTCTATGAGTCTATGGGGGAGGAGGTACGCCGTAAACTCATAATGTAAAAAGTGATATTTGATTTCAGTTGCCAACAACTAGAAGATAGTTCAACAGTTTGCAAATTCCATTACACAAAAAAAAATCCATATTAATTAAAACAGATGGCACTCAGATGATACTTGTACTTACTCATTACCCCAGTCCAGTCGCACTGTAAGGTGTCTCTTGACTTCTCGTACCTGATCCTGTGTCAAGTGACCTGACAGTAGCTGTCTACGCAGGTCAATGAGTTCATTCATCACATGGCGCAGTTTGTAGAAAAGATCTATCTTATGCTTCTGTAAAAGTACATTTTGGTGGTAAGTGGGGGGGAGGGGAGAGAGATTAAAAAAATCAAGTGAGATTTTCATCAATTATCCAAGAAAAAAAACTCACATAAGAATCATTCGTTTCCCCATGTATGTATCAATGTCATGATGCTTCCAGAATATAAATAAATACAAACTCCAGGTTCCTTCACCAAGCTGTCACAGTCATTCCATTTCCTTTTTTCTGCAGTTTGTTTTGCTTCAACTAGTAAAAAATACTCTACAATAGCTTCCGTTTAAGTATTATGGCCACAAAAAGGCAATCAACTGTAAACCTTGAAACTGAATTGTATTTTAATTGCTGTGGCCTTGAATATTTTAGTAGTACTAGAAAGGTACATGGACCACGAGGCAGATTTAGGTACTGTTTTCTTGCCTGAAGCCTAAATCACAGAAAGAGAAGGAAAAAACCCATGAATTTATAGATATGTAATTCAATCCTACCCTTGAAAGTGTACCTAACCTTCAGGATGGAGCAATTTAAAACAACCCAATTTAAATCACTTGATTCCCCCTGCCCCCCCAATAATTGATTTAAATCAGGTTCAGTCTTTGTAAAAGTAATTTGAAAAACTGCTCTATAGCATCTTTAGATTAAAATGTATAATACACCAAATTATAATTATTGTTTGTTTTTAATGCCACTAGTAGGAGGCTGTCTGCAAACACTTAAGCGGTTACATAACTTTACTTACATGTAGAATCCCATTGACTTCAATGGGACTACTTACAAGTAAGTATATGCATCAGGGAGTAAAAACTGTATTTTTAGTATATTTTTTTCTTAATGGCATAAAATCTTCATAGTAAAATAAATTTTCTTCATTTTTAACAATGAGAAGTTATTTAGATCTTTAGTACATAAACAAAATTACTGTAAACTCTTTTATGCACATAGATCAAAAAGTTCAAGGGTAGGAGTCTAGAGTAAGGCTCTTAACCCCATATTTCGGCACCTAAAGTGGGGATGCACATAGGGTAGGATTTTTAGACGTATTCAGCATTGGTCTAATTCTGCTCCATTTACAGTCATTGGTAAAACTCCCAGGGTGATATCCTGGCCCTACTAAAGTCGATGGGAGTTTTGCCATTGACTTCAATAGCTCCAGAATGCTACTTCTATTGACTTCACTGGCTGGCAGCAGAGCTCAGCTCACGCCAAACATTTTTTAAAGTGACATCTGTAACTCTTAAGGTACTAAGGTCCAGCATTTAATAGAAGTACCTAGTATAAACTAAAAACACAGGAAAAGGTCCCCAAAACTTGTCTATCACAATCAAAAGAATGAAAAACATTTAAGTCAGTACCAACATAGGCAATAGTAAATCACAACAAAATAATTCTTCACAGTGCCTGCAACAAATACAGGCAACACATATTGATGGGGACATATCAATAAAGGGACTCAGGTGTCTCAGTCTCAATGTAAGCACCACTGAGATCCACAAAACTGCCATTCAGCTGCTGCCTGACTAAACTCAACCAACATGTAAATTTTTGGCTGTAAAAGTTCCATAGGCTTCTAAGTTTCTGACTCTGAACATGTGCATTGCTGCTTCACTGTAGGCATAATTCTAGACACATATCTTGTCTCAGCCCCAGTGCAATCCTCAAACTTGGGGAAGAATACAGGAAAAAATACTATTAATCATTTAAAAAAATATTTAGAAGTAGTCTAAAACAAAATATTTCTATCATTTAACCATATGGGAAGTCTGAAGAGTCTGTGTAAATCCACTGTTAAAATAATGTCATGAAGAAAAGATTTGACACGAGATGCTAAATTTTTTGGCCGAGCTTGTGAAGACCTTACTACCCACTTGATAGCATTTTTCTGTCAGTCTGTAACGCAGTAACTTTTGAATGTCCTATCCGATAAATTCAAAAATTTCAAAGACTGTTCTAGGTATCAGTAGCCAGAATTCTATTAATTTTTGGGTAAACCAGAAAACAGGAGACACATGGAGTCCCTGCCATCTGATTAGCACAGCCACAGTTTCAAGCACTCCGCAATTGTCTATAAGGAATAAACTAATGGCACTCATTAATGACTTTCAACATAACAATACCTTATCTGATCTCTGCTCATTCTCCGAAGAGTTTCACATGATGACATCCTGAATGACGTATCACCCAGACAAAACACGGTGGGAAACAAACAGTGCCTGGCATGGGATGGAGAATGAGGGAGAGAGGGATATGGGGACACAGAACTCTGACTTAGGCCACGTCCAGACTACCCGCCGTATCGGCGGGTTAAAATCGATTGCTCGGGGATCGATATATCGCGTCTAATCTAGACGCGATATATCGATCCCCGAGCGCGCTTATATCGATTCCGGAACTCCATCAACCCCAACGGAGTTCCGGAATCGACAGGGAGAGCCGCGAACATCGATCCCGCGTGGTGTGGACGGGTGAGTAATCCGATCTTAGATATACGACTTCAGCTACATTATTCACGTAGCTGAAGTTGCGTATCTAAGATCGATTTCCCCCCCGTAGTGTGGACCAGCCCACAGAGAAGAGAATGGAGGATGCTGGTATAGGGTGAGGAGATAATGTGGAGCACTCAGAACCCGTGGTGCGGGAGAGATTGGGGGACTCTACTATGGGGGAAAATGGGAATGGGGGAACAAAGAGCCAATGGAATGGGGGATCTAATTAATTGTATAACATCTAAGTTATACAATACAGCCTCCTTTTTGTCCTGGTGAGGCTTGGGGTAGAAGATAGGAAGGTGAATCAGTTGATTCATGTGAAATGGAGAGGTTGCCTTTGAGATGAATTTTGAAGGCTGACTGAGTGTAACCTTTTCTGGAAAAATTATCATATGGGGGGATGCACCATTAGGTTTGCTATCTCTGCAATTTTCCTGGCCAAGGTAATTGCTATCAGGAAGGCTGTTTTCATTGACAGGTATGTCAGCGAACAGGTGGCCAGGGGTTTGAAGCGAGGCCTAGTCAGTCCTTCAACACTAAGTTTAGGTTCCACATGTGGGTAGGAAGTTGAGGTTGTAGGAAGAGGTTTACTATAGCCGAGGAAACTTTTAGTCCAGGGATCGGCAACCTGAGGCACGCAAGCCAATTTTTACTGACACGATGGCTGAGTTCCCGGCTGCCGCCCCCACTCAGCCCGCTGCTGGCCTGGGTGAATGGAACCCCAGGCCCGGTGCGGGCTGAGTGGGGCCGGCAGCCGGGACCCCGGCTGGCAGGAGCCGGCGGCCGGAACTCCAGACTGGCGGTGGGCTGAGCCGCTCAGTCCGCCACCAGTCTGGGGTTTTGTCCGCTGGTGTAGTGTATTAAATTTCTCCCAGTAAGAACGTGCTGCTTGCGGAGCACCAGGACTGGCAGCTGTAAGTAGTACACTGTAAGTAGCACATTCCTATGGGGAGAAATTTAATACACTACACCCGGGTAGGGAAGGCTGTGTTTTCCCAAACAGCCCACTCTCTATCCGCCCCCTCCCACTTCCCGCCCCCTGACTGCCCCCGTCATAACCCCTGACCCATCCAACCCCCCTGCTCCTTGTCCCCTGACAACACCCTCCCAGGACCCACTGCCCCCCTCAGAATCCCCCACCCATCCAACCCCCCCTGCTCCTTGTCCTCTGACCGCTCCCTCCCGGGATCCCCTGCCCCCTGACTGCCTCCTCAGAACTCCCCACCCATCCAACCCCCCCTACTCCTTGTCTCCTGACCACCCCCTCCCGGGACCCCCCACCCCATCTGCCCCCCCGGGACACTCCCCCCATCCAAGCCCCCCTGCTCCCTGTCCTCTGACTGTCCCGAACCCTGACAGGCCCCTTGGGACTCCCACACCTATACAACCAACCCTGTTCCCTGTCCCCTCACCATGCTGCTCAGAGCATCAGGACAGGCAGCCCTAAGTAGTACACCATAAGTAGCACATTCCTACGGGGAGCAATTTAATACACTACACTCAGCCCCGCTAAGCCCGCTGACGGTCTGGAGTTCTCAAAATATGTTCTTGCACCCCTTATCAAAAATTACACTACAATTAGCTTAAAAACTTATAAACTTTGTTTGTATATTACAGTAATTTTTTAAAACGTATAATGTTAATAAATACATAGGTTTGATGAAACACAGTAGTTGAACTTATCTGCCTGTGCTTAATTTGTGTTTTCAATGATCTACCTTCTAAAAAAATCTTGCATGTCTCGCACCCCCAGAAAGGGCATGCACCCCAGGTTAAAAACCACTGCACTAAACTGATAAGATCCATATTTTAATTTAATTTTAAATGAAGATTCTTAAACATTTTAAAAACCTTATTTACTTTACATACAACAATAGTTTAGTTATATAATATAGACTTATAGAGAGAGATCTTCTAAAAATGTTAAAATGTATTACTGGCACGCGAAACCTTAAATTAGAGTAAATAAATGAAGACTCAGCACACCACTTCTGAAAAGTTGCCGAACCTTGTTTTAGTCATTGGGTGTGACAGCACTGTGTATCCCTCTACAAGTTGGTAGAAAGCCACTGGATCAGTGTTTCCCAAACCTGGGACGCTGCTTGTTTAGGGAAAGCCCCTGGTGGGCTGGGCCAGTTTGTTTACCTGCTGTGTCCACAGATCCAGCCAATCGCGGCTCCCATTAGCCACAGCTCGCTGCTCCAGGCCAATGGGAGCTGCTGGAAGCGGCGGCCAGTACATCCCTCCACTCGCGCCACTTCCTGCAGCTCCCACTGGCCTGGAGCAGTGATTGGCTGGACCTGCAGATGGCGCAGGTAAACCCAAGTTTGGGAAACACTGCACTAGCTGGACCCTGAGAGAACTCAAAGAGAGTCCCGACCTCTTTAGGTTCAGTGCATAGTCTAGGATATGTGGGAGAGTCACAGATGTTTGAGAAATTTGTTGAGATGTGCACCAAATCTGGAGCCTAGATCATTTCTGCAGGTAAGTATGTCGTGTTGAGGACTTTCTACTGTGTAATAGAACCTTTTGCACGTCTCTTAAACAGGAACTTTCTAGGTATTAGAAAAAAGCAGGATCCATGCCTTGAGGCAAAGACCGCCAAGTTGGGATGTAGGATATGTCTTCTGTTCTGCAAGAGGAGGTGTGGAATGTCTGTGAGAGGGATTGGAGGACACAGCACGAGCTGTGACAGGTAAAGGTACCAAGTCTGTCTTAGCCAAGTAGGAGCAATCAGAATGACATGAGCCCTGCCCTGTTTTATTTTCAGCAGGACATTTTACGGTAGGGGAAATGGGGAAAAGGCATAGAGAAGATCACTGTCCCAGAGGAGGAGGAGAGCATCACCCAGGGAATACCATCCTATCTCTTCCCTAGAGCACTAGCATTAACATTTCTTGCTCAGATGAGTGGCAACATTTGAACTGGTCATGAGGTATTGTTGGGTCTATTTCCCACTCATGTTCGTGTGGGAATTTGCAACTGAGACTGCCCGCTATTCAATTGTGTGTGCCTGAGAGGTAAGCAGCAGAGAGCATGCCATCGTGGGAGATATACCAGTTCCAGAACCTCGTTGCTTCTGTGCAGCAAAGGGAGACCTGGCTTGCCCCTATCTATTGATATAGTACATACAGGCCACGTTGCCTGTCCAGATCTTTGTGTGTGATCCTTTGATCAGCAGGAGGAATAGGCCACAGGCTTTCCTGACGGCTCTTAACTTGAGGAGATTATGTGCAGGGATATCTCCATGGGTGAACACTTGCTTGTACTGTGAGGTTGTTTAGATGCACACCACACTCTAAAGTGGTGCATTGGTGGTGAGCAGTAATGATGGTGGGGCTTGTGAGACGGGAATCCCTTTGCAAATGTTAGCTGAGTCCTTCCACCAGTTTAGGGACGTTTTGATCCTGGTGGGTGGTGAAACGGCTTCTCCAGTCTGTCCGTTTGGTCTGCAAACTGAACTGAACCACATTTGAAAGCATTGCACACGAAGCCTGTCTTATAGTATCACTGCCATGCCCACTGCGATATACCCCTCAAGAGTTGGAGGCCAAGTCTGGATGATATTCACAGGCTGCTCTGAACAGTCTCTATGAGCATAGCCAGGCAGAGGAACCTGTGTTGAGGTAAGAGAGCACTGGCCTGTAATGAATCGAGGCTGGCACCTATGAATTCCAGGCATTGCACTGGAGTGAGGGTAGGTTTCTGGGTGTTGATCTGTAGGGCCAGTTCCATAAATAAGTGCATTGCAGCTCTGGTGACTCACTGAGCCTCCTGGAGGCTTTGAAGGGGCAGTCATCCCAGTATGGGTAATTCATGATCACTTGGGAGTATAGTTGAGCAGCCACCACTGAGAGGACCTTGGAAAACACTCTTGGGGCTGATGATAGCCCAAAGGGAAGTATTCTGTTAATAGTGGTCTTGTCTCAGAGTGAATCTGAGAAATCGACTGTGAGTTGGTAGGATGGAAATATGAAAAATAGGTGTCCTGAAGGTCTAGAAAGTCTTGTAGTTTACATACTTAGTAGTATATGTAAAGGTGCATGTGTTGTATTAATCTGTTTATTCCAAAGTTCTAGGAAGAAATCACCGCCAGTGAGGTTCCCCACTGTCTGCGATTTGGGGGGCGTGTCATAAACAGATAGTTAAGGGTTAATGTCTCTTTTACCTGAAAAGGGTTAACAAACAGGGAACCAAACACCTGACCAGGGGACCAATCAGGAGACAAGATACTTTCAAATCTCGGTGGAGGGAAGCCTTTGTTTGTGTTTTTTAGGTTTTGCTTTGGTCTCTCTGGGCTCTAAGAGTAACTACACGTACCTACAGGCTCTCTAATCTTCTATTCCAATTTTGTAAGTACAAAGGTAAAAAGGCGGTATAGTCTTTTTATTTGTTTTTTCTTTATTTGCAAATGTGTATTTGGCTGAAAGTAATTTAAATTGTCTTTCTGCTGGAGGAGGCTGTTTCTCCAATGTCTATAAGCTGACAGACCCTGTAATATTCCATCTTGAATTTACAGTGATTTTCTTTATTCTTTTTTTTCTTTTATTAAAAGTTTTGCTTTTAAGACCTGTCTGATTTTTCCCCTTGTTGAGGCTCAAGGGAACTGTGTCTGTACTTAACAGGAAAGGAGAAGGGAGGGGGAGAGAAAGGGGAGGAACCCACCTGATTTCTGTGTGTTGTGATTCAAGGAGTTTGAATCACGGTGATCTCCTAGTGTACCCAGGGCGGGAAAGATCTGGGAGGAAGAAAGGAGAAGGGGGAATCCCTTTGTTTAGATTCACGGAGCTTGAACCTGTATATCTCTCCAGGAGCCCAGTGAGGGAACACCTGGAGGGGAGGAGAAGGGGAGGGAAATGGTTTATTCCCCTGTGTTGTAAGACTCAAGGAATTTGGTCTTCGGGCCCTCAGGGAAGGTTTTGGGGGGACCAGAGTGTATCAGGCACTGGAATTCCTAATTGGTGGCAGCTTATCAGATCTAAGCAGGTAATTAAGCTTAGAGAAATTCATGCTAGGACCCCATCTTTTGGACTCTAAGGTTCAGATTGGGGAAAGATACTATGACAAGTGGTCTTGTCCCAGAGTGAATCTGAGAAATCGACTGTGAGTTGGTAGGATGGAAATATGAAAAATAGGTGTCCTGAAGGTTAAGGGCTGAAAACCAGTCTCCCTGTTCTAATGCTGGAATAATCATTGCTAAGGTGACCATCTTGAACTTTTGAGCCTTGACAAACTTGTTGAGAGCTCTGATGTTTAGTATGGGTCTCCAACTTCCCTTATTCTTCGGGATTAGGAAATAACAAGAGTAGAACCTTTGCCTCTTAGATTTTGAGGTACCAGTTCTATGGCTAGTAACTGGAAACAATCTACCTCTTGTCACAGTAAACTCTCGTGAGAAGGGTCCCTGAAGAGGGACATGGAAGGGTGTTGTGGAGGGGCTCGGGAAGGTAATGTGGATGGAGTATCCAGTTCAAGTGATCTCTAAGACCCATCGGTCTGTTATTAAGCATTCCCAAGCACTGCTGAATGCTGACAATGGGTAGCCATGGGTGTGAAGCCAAGATCTGCAGAATTAGTCGGGAAGAGCGGTCTAACGTTACCTCAACCTGCCCATCAAAACTAGTGTTTGGACGTAGAGGGCTGGGATGAAGAAGACTGCTGGACAGATGGTTTACATATGGGGAATCTGCCTTTCTTCCTCAGATCATAGTAGCTTTGAGCTGTGTACTGATATGTGTGCGGTCTGTGCTGGGATTGGGGACTGAACCATCTTATTTGTCCTTGCATATAGATGCCCGGTGATCAGAAAATTGTCCTAAAATCCTACAAGGTGTGAAGGGAGGCATCGGTCTTCTGGGCAAAGAGCTTTGTGCCCGCAAGTGGGAGGTCTTCCACCATAGACTGTACCTTCTTTGGGAAGGCTGACAGGTGGAGCCAAAATGCCCATTGCACCACCACAGCCGTGGAAATGGAGCTAGCCACTGTGTCAGCTGCACTGAGGGCACACTGCACCGATGTCTTTGCCACTAACTGGCCCACTGGACAAAGGGCTTAAATTGGTCATGATGTGACTTCGGCACCCATTCAATAAAGTCATTCAGTTTTGAACAGTTTATGTAGCCATATTTTGCTGTGAGGGCCTGGTAGCTGGCAATATGGAATGAAAGAGTGGCCGAAGAGTACGCTTTCTTTCTGAAAAGGTCCAGGCACTTCCAATTCCTGTCACTGGGAGTAGCCTTCAACTGGTGTTTTCAGCCGCAGGACTTGATGGTCTCCATCACGACGGAGTTGGGTAGCTGATGGTAAAAAAGCAATTCAAATTCCTTGGCAGGCACATAGACTTTTTTGTGTGCCTTCTTGCAGGTAGGCGCTACTTACAGTTATGTCAGGGCTCAATGTGGGGACTTTCCAATCATTTCTTAGATTATTTATGAGAGGAGTCTACGGTTTGTTTCTTCGATCCACCACCCTTAGATGTAGAGGGCTGAGGGGAAGACTCATGTCTGCCAGGTGACTCAGGCCTGAGAGCAGCCACCATGAAGATGATCTTCTGTCAAGCTCTCAGTCCATGTGGAAAGAGTTATTGGCAGAGACCACACTTTTGCTGGATGTGGCCTTCTCCAAGGCAGCGAATGCACTGAGTGCTTGTCTGCAATCAGGATTGTCTCTTTGCAAGTGAGGTATTCCTTAAAGCCAAGTGAACCACTGGATAGAAGGGTCCCCAGCAGGGAAAAAAGAGCCAGAAAAGAAATTAAAGTCTTTTTCTTTTTAATTTTAATTTTCAAGGGTAAAATTAGAAAACAGAAAAAACTACAACTATAACTATAACAAGGAAATTAACTATAGATATGTAAATTAAAGCGATAGTTTTAATGGACTGTGAATTGCTATGTCTCTTGTCAGGAGTGGTTGAGAAGGAATTGAGGTGGCTAACCCGCTTGCGCTAACTAGCCTCATGGCACAGCATGGGGTCAGTGCACATGCAGGCCTAACGAACACTGCTACCTAAGTTCTCCGATCAGCAGCACAAGGACACATGCACACCTACAGTGGAGCACTCATAGGGACACTATTTGAAGAAGAAATACCTATTATATCTGGAAGAATAAAATGTTGGTTTTGTTGACTGGAGTAACAAAGACTTGAAAATATACAGGTATAACTTCCCTTTCGGTTATAAAAGCACTACATAGAGAGGATTATGGACTTCCAAAAACACAAACCAGTGAGAAATGTCACACACAAAATAGAGAACACAACTGCAGTTTATTACTTTAAGTAATGAAAAATGAACTTTATACAGTTTGAACTATAGAGATACCCTAGCAAAGCAAAACAAACATTAAGAAGGGAGCAAATTTTACATCTCATTCTCAGAACGGGTAAGAAACGATTCTCAGAATGGGTAAGAAATGAAATGAATTCCAGGGCAGATGAATGCCCTGGAGAAGATTTTGTTTTTCATATAGCACACAGCATCTGTTCAGTCATTGCATTCTCTCCCTGGTGACAGTACACAGGAGAAAGAATGACAGCAATGATTCTGCCAGTATAAAAAAAGGGTATACTAAACATACATATTGAGCTACTCTGGCCATTCAGCCAGTACAAAGTGATATGAACACTATTCCTCCCTTTTTTCCTGTACAAGATACATGCTTTGAATGCAAAAAGCCAAAGGAAAAACAGAAAAAAACAGAAAAGGCAAAGTAATGGTGTTAATGCTTTTAAAATAACATCACATTTATAAATAACTGGGCCACAAGACAGACAGTCTTGTACAAACTGGCAGAGAGAAGGGAGAGGGCTCAAGGAGTCTCCCAACAGCCTTGAATCACTGTAAAATCCCATTATTTCCACTCATGTGAGAACAAGGGTTGCATGAGTGCGACATTACTGCAGCACTAGGCTCATCCAAGGAGGCAGGACGTATGGGCTTGGGCAGGGCTATGACCCTGTTCCCCAAACTTGAGTATCGGAGTGGGCACACGGCACAGGAACACATTGATTCCTGTAAAATAGTGTTCCCCAAAGTGTGCGGTGCACCCTCCTCCACAGACGTGTGTGAATGACTAGACAGAATGCCTGGACAGACTTCTCAATTGCTCTCCAGTTTCAGATTCCTTGCAAGTCTCTAGCTACTACAATTGTGCAGAAAACCTTGACAACGTGACCCAGGTGTAACCAATGCAGGAATGTCTGCCTGAAATGAAGGTTAATCACCCATAACAGGAGGTCATGACCCTGTTTGTACTGCACACATGGGTATGCATGGGCTCCATGCATCTGACATTGGTGCTTTGTAAGCAAGCAGTGTCTGTTGGTCCACACCTAGACAGATGCTCTCCTTGTGCTCTGATCTGAGGGCATAAAGGAGATGTTGACCGAAATCTCCAGTTTCTCCTCTTACTGCAAATCAGACAATATCCGCAGCAGAGAGGAAGAAGTGTGGGTAGTGGAATACAGATAGGGATCACACATCTCGAAGAACCTCCAGTTACAGGTGAGTAACCTCCATTTCTTCGAGTGCTGGTTCCTGTGTGTATTCCACACATGGGTGATTAGTAAATGGTATTCGGAGAGTAGTAGAATACTAATACTGCTGTTCCAAATGTTCCATCTGCAGGAGAGGTCTGGACTAAGGTGTAATGCCTTCTGAAAGTGTGGATGAAAATCCAATTAGCCACCTTACAAATGTCCAGAATAAGTACATCTCCAAATAAGGATGCTGAAGTTGCCTCTGCTCTAGTGGAATGGACTCTTACCCCTTCAGGGGAAGTGAGATGATCCAACTGATATAGAAAAAGGATACATCCAGAAATCTACTTAGTGTCTGAGCAAATAATGCTTATTCCCATTTTCATTCTGCTCTAACAAGAAAAAGCCTAGAAGTTTTTTAATTGGTTTTGTTTTCTGCAGATAAAAAGCCAAAGTTCATCTGACATCAAGAGAGTGAAATCTCCTCTCTTCCCCAGAAGCATGAGGGTTAGTAAAGAAAATCAGTTGATTCATGTGGAACTCACATCACTTTAGGAATGAATTTTGGATGGAGATGAAAAGAAACTTTCTTCTTATGAAATATGGTGGGTCTGCCATCAGCCCTCCTAATACGCTAACCCTTCTCGTTGATGTGATGGCGACTAGGAAGGTGACTACTTACATGGAGAAGTGGGACATGCAACAAGCGACAATAGCTGAAACGGAGGTCTGGTCAGTGTGGAAAGTACAAGACTGAAGTCCCATTGTGGTGCTGGCTTCAGGAAGGCCTTAATGAGGCCTCTCAGAAATCTGACTAATGTAGGGTGAGGGGCAGTGATTTCCCTACACCCCTCCTGAATTTCCCCAACACTCTCTTCAGTTTTGTGAATTAGTTACATGCCAAACCTGGTGGCTGAACTTTGCGACTTTGTCCTCACCCACAACTATTTCACATTTTTGGACAATATATACCTTCAAGTCAGTGGCACTGCTATGGGTACCCACCTGTCCCCATAGGATGCCAACATCTTTACGCCTGACTTAGAACAATGCTTCCTTAGCTCTCGTTCCCTAACGCCCCTACTCTACTTGTGCTACATTGATGACATCTTCATCATCTGGACCTGTCAAGGTTCCTTCCCCACTCTGAACTTTAGGGTACAGATGTGGGGTCCTGCATGGACACTTCTAAGCTTAATTACAAGCTTAGATCTGGTAACGCTGCCACCATCCAGAATTTCAGTGTCTGGAGCACTCCCTGTCCCCCCAAAATTTTCCTCTCCCTGGGTTGCCTTGAAAGACTTCACCAATTCCCTGGTGAACATAGATCCAAAGCCCTTGGATCTTAAAACAAGGAGTAATTAACCATCCCCCCTTTTTCCCCCCCACCAATCCCGGGTGAGTCCAGATCCAATCCCTTTGGAACAAAAAAAAGCCACAAGGAAAATATCAATCAGGTATTAAGAAAAAAAAGGCTTTTAATTAAAGAAATTAAATTTAATTAAAGAAAAGAAAGGTGAAAGAAAACCCTCTGGGAGAGATTAGCATACCAGCTACTCTCACAGACAACAGATTCAAAACACAGAGGATGTTCCCCTGGGCAAAAATTAAGTTACACAAAGAAAAAAAATACCCAAATACCCAGTTTTTGATAATTCCCATAATGATACCAAGACAAGTTACAAAGAAAATAAACATAAACCTATTTATCCCTTTCTAAAACTTACTACTCTGATAAGAGGCTGGTTCCTCGATCTTTTTCACTCCGGCTGAAACTGAAACTCTCCAAACAAAGGAAAAACTTCCCTCCTTTCTTTTGAAACATCTTGTTCCCCCATTGGTTCATCTGGTCAGATGTTAGCTAGGCTAGGTGAACTTTTTAACCCTTTACAGGTAAAAGACGCACTAACCCTTAAACAGATGGTTATGAAACACCCCTCAAATCTCAGACAGTGTGAAACCATACTGGCAGTGATTTCTTCCTAGAATTTTAGAACAAACAGATTAATAAAACACATGCACCTTTACATATACTATTAATTATGTAAAACTACAAGATCTTTTACATTCCAAGGACAATTTAACTAGTTAACTCCAGGAAACGTTCACGGGAGAGGGCATCAGCTACTTTGTTAGAAGCTCCTGAAACGTGTTGAATTTCAAAATCGAAATCTTGGAGAGCTAAACTCCATCGAAGAAGTTTTTTGTTGTTTCCCTTGGCAGTATGAAGCCACTTTAGCGCAGCATGGTCGGTCTGTAGCTGGAAACACCGTCCCCAAACGTATGGGCGTAGCTTTTCCAGGGCATTTCACAGTGGCGTAGCATTCTTTTTCACTGATTGACCAGTGGCCTTCCCTCTCAGACAGTTTCTTGCTGAGAAACACGACAGGATGAAATTCTTGATCCAGTCCTTCCTGCATTAAAACTGCTCCTACACCACGCTCAGATGCATCTGTGGTTACTAGGAATGGTTTGTCAAAGTCTGGGGCCCTTAGCACAGGGTCAGACATGAGTGTTGTCTTAAGCTGGTTAAAGGGCTTCTGGCACTCATCAGTCCACTTAACTGCATTTGGCTGGGTCTTTCTGGCCAGGTCTGTTAGTGGGGCAGCGATTTGGCTGTAGTGTGGTACAAATCACCTGTAATATCCGGCCAAGCCTAAGAAGGATTGGACCTGTTTCTTTGACTTTGGGACAGGTCACTTTTGGATAGCATCCACTTTGGCCTGTAGGGGGTTTATCGTTCCTTGACCCACCTGGTGTCCAAGATAAGTCACTCTGTTTTGGCCTATTTGACACTTCTTAGCCTTAACAGTTAGTCCTGCCTGCCTGATGCGCTCAAAGACTTTTTCCAGGTGCTGCAGGTGTTCTGCCCATGAATCAGAAAAAATGGCCACATCATCGAGGTAGGCAACTGCAGATTCTCCCAATCCTGCTAGGAGACCACCCACAAGTCGTTGGAAGGTGGCAGGTGCATTTCGCAGCCCGAAAGGAAGCACATTAAATTCATACACCCCTGCATGGGTGATGAAGGCTGACCTTTCCTTGGTGGGTTCATCTAGCGGTACTTGCCAGTACCCCTTGGTTAAGTCTATTGTAAAGACGAACTGGGCCCGTCCCAATTTCTCCAACAGCTCATCGGTGCGTGGCATTGGATAGTTGTCGGGATGAGTTACAGCATTTAGCTTACGGTAGTCTACGCAAAAGCGTATTTCCCCATCTGGTTTGGGAACCAGAACCACGGGAGGTGCCCATACACTGTTAGAGGGGTGGATTATACCCATCTGTAGCATGCTTTGGATTTCCCGTTCTATAGCATCTTGGGCATGAGAAGACACTCAGTAGGGTGGGGTTCTAATTGGGTGAGCATTACCTGTGTCAGTGGAGTGGTATGCCTGTTCAGTCCGTCCTGGGGTGGCTGAGAACATTGAGGTGAAGCTAGTGCACAGCTCCTTGATCTGTTGCCGCTGCAGACATTCCAGGGTTGTGGAGAGGTTCACCTCTTCCACGCCACCTTCACTTTTTCCTTCGTAGTAGACATCTTCAGGCCACTCAGCGTCATCTCCTCCCTGGGCTGTAAACTGACAAACCTTTAAGTCTCTGGAATAAAAGGGCTTGAGAGAATTAACATGGTACACTTTAGGCTTTAGGGTTGAGGTGGGGAATGCTATGAGATAGTTAACAGCTCCTAGGTGTTCTTGGACCATGAATGGCCCTTCCCATGACGCTTCCATCTCATGGGCCTGTTGCACCTTCAAGACCATAACCTGGTCCCCTACTTTGAAGGAATGCTCTCTGGTATGTTTATCATACCAGGTCTTTTGCTCTTCCTGAGCATCTTTTAGGTTTTCTTTAGCAAGGGTTAAAGAATGTCGGGGGGTGCTTTGTAGGTTGCTTACTAAGTCTAGAATGTTAGTTCCTGGAGAAGGCGTAAACCCCTCCCATTGCTGCTTCACCAACTGTAATGGCCCCTTAACCTCGTGGCCATACACAAGTTTGAATGGTGAAAACCCTAAACTGGGATGTGGTACAGCCCAGTAGGCAAAAAGCGACTGCTGCAACACTAGGTCCCAATCATTGGAGTGTTCATTTATGAATTTATGTATCATGGCCCCCAAAGTTCCATTAAACCTCTCCACCAGGCCATAGGTTTGATGGTGGTAAAGGGTGGCAACCAAGTGATTCACCCCATGAGCTTCTGATAGGGAAAAATAATACCCCCTCCTTAATGGGGGCCTTCCTGTTATTCCCCTGTAAAGGACTTTCTAGCTACCAAGACAATTTTGCAGGCCTAACCTTTAGCCAATGTACCCTCAGGGCTGGCTGTGTAAGTTTAGTTCCTTAAAAGCTGTTTACACAGTTTCAGCTAGGAACGAAGGGGGATCCAGGGGGAGCCATTGCAGCTTTGTGGGTTGTATTGTAGCAACAAGTGCTTGCTTAAGGTAACCGCATATCACAGGGCACATAACAGCCAGACCCTCATGACCACCTAAAGAAAATAACAGGAAAGGTTGTGACAACATGCTGCTGGAATTGCAATATGTAAGCCATACAAGGAAAGTTATTAATCATGTTCTGCAATATTAACTATGTAAATGCCAAATAAGGAATGTATCAAATGTATTACTACTGAGTGACGCTTTGCGGTTTAAAGTTTTAAAAGCTGAGTGAAAATTTGTGAAGGGTAGAGCAGCCTTCCCTTTGCGTAAACAAACGCTGGCTCTCCCTGTGTGCAACTTGTAATCAATAAAAAAAGCCTTGGGCTGTCTGATCTGAAATCAACGGTGTGGTCGATTTTCCACAACACTTCCCACAGGTTTTTCATTGTCCCTGTCAGGAAATTAGTTCCCGAATCTGTAAGGATGTTGGAGGGCCAATCTACCCTGGCAAAAATGTCTGCTAAGACCTGGCACACGGTTTTAGCCCTGGTGTTGCTTAGAGCTACTGCTTCCAGCCATCGGGTAGCAAAATCCATGAAAGTCAGTATGTACTGCTTTCCTCTGGGGGTCTTTTTTGGGAAAGGACCCAGAATATCCATAGCTACTCACTGAAATGGGACCTCAATTATGGGGAGTGGCTGGAGACCTGGTCTTGAGGCTTCCCCACCCGTTGGCACACTTCACAAGACCAGACATAATTAGCAATGTCCTTGCCCATTCCCTCCCAGTGGAAAGACTTCCCCAACCAGTCCTTGATTCTGTTCACCCCAGAATGACCACTGGGATGATGATCATGGGATAAGCTCAAGAGCTTTACCCGGTACTTAGCTGGAACTACCAACTGTCTCTGAGGATGCCAGTCTTCCTGGTGTCCACCAGAAAGTGTCTCCTTGTATAAAAGTCCTTGTTCTACAACAAACCGGGATCGGTTAGAAGAGCTGAGAGGTGGTTGAGTGCTCCGTGCCGCCACCCAAGCTGTTGCAGTCGTTGGCAGGGGATCCGGTTCCACTACCACTGTCTGGGTCTCTAGTAACACAGATGGGGCCCTTGTGGACGGCTCAGGAACAGGGACGGGTGTGGAAGCTTGCTTGGCCTGGCTGCAGGTGACCATTCCAACCCTGTTAGCCAGCTTCACCTGGTCGGCCAAGTCTTCCCCCAGTAGCATGGGCATGGGATAATTGTCATAGACTGCAAAAGTCCACATTCCTGACCAGCCCTTGTACTAGACAGGCAACTCAGATGTAGGCAAGTTTAAAGATTTTGACATGAATGGGTGAATTGTCACTTGGGCCTCTGGGTTGATGAATTTGGTGTCCACTAAGGATTGATGGATAGCTGACACTTGTGCCCCCGCGTCTCTCCACGCGATAACCTTCTTTCCGTCCACTCTCAAGATTTCCCTTCGCTCCGAGGGTATTTGAGAGGCATTTGTGCCTGGGGATCTTTGGTGTGATTGTGGTGTAATGAACTGTAATTGGTTGGGGTTCTTGGGGCAGTGGGCCTTTATATGTCCCAGTTCATTACATTTAAAACATCGCCCAGCTGACTGGTCACTGGGACGAGGTGGGTTGCTGGAGACTGGTGAGGTGGGACAATAAGGTGTCTGGGGCTTTCTTTGGGTTGTAGGTGGGGTCTTGGGATGCCCCCGGTGATAGGGTTTAGTTTTGGTTTGCCCCCTCTGATATTCGCTCCAACTGCTAGTAGTTTTTTTCTTTTCTGCCACCTCCACCCATTTGGCTCCAATCTCCCCCACCTCGGTTACAGTTTTGGGTTTCCCATCTAGGATGTACCTTTCTATTTCCTCAGGAACACCAACTAAGAACTGCTCCATTTGCATTAGGAAGGACAGCTCTTCCAGAGAGTTAGCACTTGCTCCTGATATCCAGGCATCCCAATTCTTTCCAATGTGGTGGGCGTGTTGGGTAAATGACACATCTGGTTTCCCCTTGGGGCTCTGAACGGCCAACGGGCATGCTCAGGTGTTAGCCCCATTCTGATTCTGGCCTTGGTTTGAAAAAGGTTATAATCGTTCATGTGTTCCTTAGGCATTTCAGCCGCCACCTCTGCTAAGGGTCCACTGAGCTGTGGCCTCAGCTCTATCATGTACCGGTCTGTAGGGATGTTGTAACCATGGCAGGCCCTTTCGAAATTTTCTAAGAAGGCCTCAGTATCATCACCTGCCTTGTAGGTGGGGAATTTTCTGGGATGGGAAACAGTACCTGGAGAAGGGTTGTAAGGGTTGGCTGGTACATCCTGCTTAGCCCTTGCCAATTCCAGGGCTTGCTTGTGGGCCTCCCTCTGGATCTCCATAGCCCTCCGGTGGTCAGCCTCTTTGGCTTTCTCATCTATTCCTCCATAGCTCTTTTGTGGGCAGCCTCAGCTCTTTTGTGGGCAGCCTCCTTGGCTTTCTCTTCTCTCTGGTAGGCAGCCTCATCTCTGGCCATCTGTCTGTCATGTTCCTTCTGGCTTTCCTCTGCCTGGAGTTTGGCTAACTCCAGCTGCTGTTGGATGGTTTTTTTTTCTTTGCCTGCATTTTTCCCTGCTCTGCCTGAGCTATCTTGGTTTGCGAGGCAGAAAAAAACCCACAGCTTTTAACTGGACTTCTCAGAATGAGAAGAAACCAGAAAAACTGGTTTGTAACTTGTCTTTTGCAAACTGTTAATTACCCTCCAGCTAAGCCCAGCTGGAATCCTTTCTAACAAAGCCTTGTTAGAAAAACCTTTATCTGTTTGCCTTCAGGGTATCTCTCCTTCACTACTTCCCCAGCATCTCAAAGGAGGGAAAAAAAAATCTGGCTTTTGGTTCCTAAAAAATCCCTCACCACTGCTCACCAATACCCAATTTTTGATTATTCCCTTAATGATACCAAGACAAGTTACAAAGAAAATAAACATAAACCTATTTATCCCTTTCTAAAATTTACTAGCTGGTTCCTTGATCTTTTTCACTCCAGCTGAAACGGAAACTCTCCAAACAAAGGAAAAACTTCCCTCCTTCTTTTGAAACATCTTGTTCCCCCATTGGTTCATCTGGTCAGGTGTTACCTAGGCTAGGTGAACTTTTTAACCCTTTACAGGTAAAAGAGGCACTAACCCTTAACCATCTGTTTATGACAGGACCCATGGAAAAGAAGCCCTTGAGGAATTCCACCATGATTTCAACAATTTCCATCCCACCATCAACCTCAGCATAGACCAGTCCACACAAGCGGTCCATTTCCTTGACATTACTGTGTTGGTCACATAAACACCACCCTATACCGGAAACCTACTGACCGCTATACTTACCCACATGCCTCCAGCTTCCATCCAGGACACACCACACAGTCCATTGTCTACAGCCAAGCTCTAAGATACAATCGCATTTGCTCCGATCCCTCAGACAGAGACAAACACCTACAAGATCTCTATCAAGCATTCTTAAAACTGCAATACTCACCTGCTGAAGTGAAAAAAATAGATTGACAGAGCCAGAAGAGTACCCAGACGTCATCTACTACAAGACAGGCCCAACACAGGAGATAACAGAATGCCACTAGCCGTTACCTTCATCCCCCAACTAAAACCTCTCCAGCGCATCATCAAAGATCTACAACCTATCCTGAAAGATGATCCCTCATTCTCCCAGATCTTGGGAGACAGACCTGTCCTCGCTTATAGACAGCCCCCCAACCTGAAGCAAATACTCACCAGCAACCACACACCACAGAACAAAAACACTAACCTAGGAACTTATCCTTGCAACAAAGCCCGATGCCAACTCTGTCCACATATCTATTCAAATGACACCATAATAGGACCTAATCACATCAGCCACATCATCAGGGGCTCATTCACCTGCACATCTACCAATGTGATATATGCCATCAATGCCCCTCTGCCATGTACGTTGGTCAAACCAGACAGTCTCTATGCAAAAGAACAAATGGACACAAACCTGACATCAGGAATCATAACATTCAAAAACCAATAGGAGAAAACTTCAACCTCTCTGGCCATTCAGTAACAGATTTAAAAGTGGCAATTTTGCAACAGAAAAGCTTTAAAAACAGACTTCAACTAGAAACTGCTGAATTTGAATTAATATGCAAACTAGATACAATCAACTTAGGCTTAAATAGAGACTGGGAATGGCTGAGCCATTACACACATTGAATCTACTTCCCCATGTTAAGAATCCTCACACCTTCTTGTCAAACAGTCTTGAGTATCACTACAAAAGTTTTTAGTGCATCTTAATTAATTAGCCTCTTAGAGTTGGTTGGGAAACTCCCACCTTTTCATGTTCTCTGTATGGATAAATATCTCCTCACTATAAGTTCCATTCTATGCATCCGATGAAGTGGACCCATGAAAGCGTATGCTCAAATACATTTGTTAGTCTCTAAGGTGCCACAGGTACTCCTGTTCTTTTTGCGGATACAGACTAAAATGGCTGCTACTCTGAAACATGCCAATTTAGTGACTGTTTGGAAATTTGAATTGAAATTGAAACATTAATACACACTTTAAAAGCATACACAGTGTATGATAAAATATGTGTATCTGAAAGTATAATAGATTTGAAAAGTATGAACATAGACTAGCTTCCTTATACAGCTGTTGTTTTTTATGACAATGTCAGTGCATTTATTTCAGTGATGCTGGCTAACCTAATAATTTCAATTGATGATTTGTTAGCAAAGTCTAAATGAGCTCTCCCTGACAGCTAATGATGAGCTGGGGGGAAAGGCTTCAGGGCCAGATTGTATTTACATTCACACCTAATCTACCAAGATATCCAGCAAACAGAGCTTTGTTGCCCAAGTGATAGATTTTGGCTGGGGTTGGGTTACAAATCACTTGAATGCAGGGGGTGGGGGTGAGGTTGGGAATTAAATGTTGTTATTCTTATTGGATGAGTAAAGGGAAGCAGAGCAGTACTTAGCTTGTGCTGACTGAGGGCATCAAAAGAGAGGGTGTGGACCTGTCCCTCTCCACTGTTTAAAAACAGAGCTTATTAGGCTCCACAGAGAGTCTTTTGTTCTGTTAAGTGACCACTGCAGCTGAAATCACTGATAATCAGGTCTAAGTGCTTAGTCCTGCTGCAGGGACAGTGTTCCTGTGGGCAGAGTTTTTGTGTAAAAAACAGCCTAGACTGTACTATCAGCCAGGTTCCCCCACTGAGAGATCAGCTGGAATCACTGACAGCTGGGCTGAACCTCAAGAGACCAACTCATAGAGGTCACAGTGGCAGGTGACAGCAGAAGGTGACTGCACAGGGCCATTGGCAACAGAGTGGTGGAGTGAACAGTGACACAACTAACAGTCGTGGCCAGAGCACACAGTGAGCAGCTGGAGGAATGAGTAAGGTGCCTTCTTGCCCCCCACCTGGGAGGTGAACTCACTTGAAATCACCTCTGATGGCTTAAATAAGGGGCACATTAAATAAACATTTGTTTGTTGGACTATATTTTAGTGACTTTGCTCCAGAATGCTAGATTTGTGACTGGGAATGGAAACTTATATAAATATGTTTCCTAGTAGGCCAAGATTTTTAAAGTGAAGTATTTATCAAGGCTGTTATCTCACATTGTTGCTATCTTGAGAGGTCATTATGTTGGGGAGCTTCTGTACTGAACATTTTTATTATTATAATTAATTTTTACATAAGAATGATCATACTGGGTCAGACCAATGGTCCATATAGCCCAGTATCCTGTCTTCCAACAGTGGTCAAGGCCAGGTGCCTCAGAGGGAATGAACAGAACAGGTAATCATCAAGTGATCCATCCCCTGTCGCCCATTCCCAGCTTCTGGCAAACAGGCTAGGGACGCTCAGAGCATGGTGTTGCATCCCTCCCCATCCTGGCTAATAGCCACTGATGGACCTATTCTCTAGGAATTTATCAAGTTATTTTTTTAATCTTGTTATAGTTTTGGTCTTCACAGCATCCGCTGGCAAAGAGTTCCATGAGTTGACTTTATGTTGTGTGAAGAAGTACTTCCTTTTGTTTTTTAAAAAACTGCTACCTATTAATTTCATTGAGTGACTGCTAGTTCTTGTGTTATGTGAAGGATTAAATAACATTTCCTTATTCACTTTCTTCACACCAGTCAAGATTTTACAGACCTCTATCATATCCCCCCTTAGTCGTCTCTTTTCTAAGCTGAAAATTCCCAGTCATTTTAATTTCTCCTCCTGTTTCATACCCCTAATCATTTTAGTTGCCCATCTCTGTACCTTTTCCATTTCCAATATATCTTTTTTGGGATGGGGTGACCAGATCTGCACACAGTATTCAAGGTGTAGACATACCATGGATTTATACAGAGGCAATACGATATTTTCTGTCTTATTATCTATCCCTTTCTTTAAAAAGCAAAGGTTTCAGAGTAGCAGCCGTGTTAGGCTGTATCTGCAAAAGAACAGGAGTACGTGTAGCACCTTAGCAACTAACAAATTTATTTGAGCATACGCTTTTGTGGGCTACATCTCTCTCCATTCTGAAAACTGATTTTATTCCTACCCTTTGTTTCCCATCTTTTAATCAGTTACTGATCCATGAGAGGACTTCCCTCTTATCCCATTATGGCTTACTTTTCAAAAGTCAATTTAAATACATTTAAAAAAAAAACTATATGTTTTTAGAAATCTAGACCTGTTATATGTTTTGGTGTAACTTGCATTATCTTTATGTTAAACTTCCATTATTCTAACAAAACATTTACTTTATTCATATCTTTATATATCTCCTGACACCCTCCCCCCGTAAATTTGAACACCCCCCTAATTTCAATTCCTGGGGAACACACTCGTGAGGGGGAAAAAATATATCCTTCAGCTGGAGGATTAAAGGTGCTGATTGCTGCTAGGTGGACCCACAGAGTGGTAACAGAAAGGTCTGACATCTTAAGATGAAGCATGTAGTCAAGAACAACAGGAATGACCATAGCACCTGAACAGAAATGGTTCTGCTGCACACAGGTGGAGAAACATCTCCATTTAGCCAGATAGCATTTTGTGGTGGAGTCTTTTCTACTTTGACTGAGAATAGCCAGAATGTTCTCTGAACAGGAAAGTTTCTAGGTCTGATGCCCATTCAAACACCATACCGTGAGGTGCACAGAGTCTGGATGGGGTTGTCTGCTTGTGCTGTTTTCCTGGGTCAACAGATCTCTGATGCTGATGGGAAGATGGCTGGTATTTGTAGAAGATCGGACAACCAGAACTGTCTGGGCCAGTTGGATGCAATGACAATCATCATGAGAAAGCTCGAGTCAATCTTTCTCAGTACCTGTAGTTGTAGTGGAATGGGAAGAAATGTGTACTTCACATAGTCTGTCCAGAACAGGAGAAGGGCATCCCCCTTAGAACCCTTGGCCGGAGCTGCTCTGGAGCAATAAAGGCTGAATTTCTTCTTTGTCTGGGAAGTGAGCAGGTCCCAGGATGGTGTTCCCTAATGGGTGAATCTCTCATTCAGGATGGAATTGTATAACTCCCATTTGTGGTCTGTGGAGAAATGTCCGATGAGATTGCCTGCCAGGGAATTCTGTGCCCTTGGAAGATATGTTGACATGAATGCTATGTGGTTCCTGATGCACCAGTTCTATAAGTTTACTGCCTCAACTCACAAAGGAAGGGATCTTGCTCCACTCTGTTTAAGTAGAAGACAGTCATCATGTTGTCTGACATTATTTGGACATAGCTGGATAAAATCAGTGGAAGGAACACATTACAGGCTAGGCAGACTGCTCTGAAGAGGTCTAGAAGATTGATATGCATGCTAGCTTCTTGAGGGGTCCAGGTGCCTTGCACAGCAGGAGTTCCCAGGGGGCATCCCATTCTATAAAGGATGCATCTGTGATAATGGTCACATTGGTTGTGGGTGGAATAAAAGATACTCCCACACACACTTGCTCTGGTTTTGTCCAGCAAACCAAAAAGGCTGCAGCTTGGCAGGAACTGATACTCTAATGTTCACGTAGTCACTGTCTCAAGAGTAAACAGAGCTGAGCTGGGCCTGCAGACAATGGAGACAGAGTCTGGCAAACAGCATTACATAAGTATATGAGGGCACGTTGCTCAGTACAGACAGATAAACCATGACTGATGTTTGAGAATCAAGACTGACTTTTCTTATTAAAGAGTTTATGGCATGGAATCTCTCCATAGGGAATAAGCCCCTTGCTAAGATTTAATCAAGGGTTGACCCTAAAAAATCTATAGTCCTCATGGGAGTCAAAGTGGGATATTACACAGACTCCCAAGGATGCCAGGAGACTCAGTAAAAAGATGGTTGCTGACTGGAACTCCTGACTAGATCTGCCCATAAGCAGCCAATCATCCAGGTATGGGAAGACAGTGTAACTATTTCATCTCATCTGAGTCAACATTACAGATAAGACCTTTGTGAAGACCCTGAGTGCTATGGCTAGCCTGAATGGAAAAAAATTTCAAGGAGGGGATCAACACCAGTGTAATCATTCTGAATTCTGACATGTGAATACAAACATTTTACTATCGAAGATCAAGAATAAGGCCTCTGGCCTCCATTTTTCTTGGCAACTAGAAAGTATGGTAAATGGCTTTCCCCTAATACTGAGGAGGTACTTGTTTTATGGCTCCCCACTGGAGGAGAGAACCCACTTCCTGATAGAAAATCACCTCATGAGAGAGGTCCCTGTAGAGAGCCCAGGATGGGGGTCTGTGAGTGGAAGGAGAGTGGAAATTGATAGTGCAAATTGATAGTGCAGCTAAGGTGGGTGATCTCTAGTAACCATCTGTCTGTTGTTATTGCTCTCCAGTTATATATGAAGAGGGTGAGTGGGCCACCAAATGTTTGGATAGCAGTATATAATGTCATTGATAACGGTAAGCAGTTCTTGAGCATCCTTTCAAAAGAAACCTGGTGGGTGGGATTGGGCAGCAGTAGCTGAGGTTGAGAAAGCTGTATATGAAATATGGGTTTATGCATACTCTACCTTTCAACATGGTGGGCTGTGAGGACATTGGTGATAAAATGCCTGAGGATGGGGTCTGATGAGATGAGAAAATGTTCCACCCCAGAAGGTCAAGTCATTTATCACCCTTAAATTGACCTGGGGTGCTGTAATCTGGATCACTGTACCATCAAGGAATCTGGTGCTGGGTGGGTGAAACACTAAAAATCTCTGTATTCACACCCTACACATTACTGTAATAATCTTTGTAGAAAATACACCTTGTGAGGAACCACATGAAAACTAATAACTCATTGATCATTAATATTCTTGTGCGATGTTTGTGCATGGGGTTATTAAAAGTTATGGATATATGCTAGAATTATGACTAAAGTGTGTTTAAACCAGGCATGTCGGGGTAGTAGGTAAACAAGTCTGCCTTAGACGAAAGAATGTGTATTTGATTCTCTGACCAGCCCGAAGTTCAAGCAGAGACAATGAAGGTACATTTTTACATATTAAGTAAACAAAACTATTAAGCTAGCAAGTGGGGGAAGAAAGTGCATAGTACATCCTTCACCACAAGACTCCATCTCACCTTCTTTCCACTTGAATCATCTTTACTTTGAAGGGTATTCCTTGGAAAAATCGATTCCAAAGGTTTATTGGTCTATAAAGACGAGGGCTGAACCTCAAGTGATAAGCGATTGACAATATTACTGTATTATAAAAGTATATAGAGTAAGGTCTTCCCTGAAAACTAATGACACACTGGTGATTAATATCATTGTGAAATTTATGTATTAACACTATATGAAGAAATATAGATACTTAATGATAGTACATTTTGAAGTCTGTGGTCAAACAGGAAGGAAGACGTTCCCTCCCAGACACGAGAGAAGGCAGCTGTTTACCTGTCTCATATGTAAATTAAGCATGGTGAAATCAAAACAATGGAAGCCCCATTTTCATAGAGGAGGATGGGAAGCCCACAGTAAGGTAAGAACAGCAAGAGGTCATCCAGCCTCTTGAAACAAAGTCATTGACTTTTGGAAGATATAACCAAACACAAAAGCCATCTTTGGCATCCATCATTAAACAGACACAAGGGAAGAGAGCTCTTGCAAACTGAGAAAGATGGTCCTTCAACCAATGAGGGTTGAGGTCACTGCAAACTGAATATAAGTGAGAAACATGCATAGGCAAAGATCTTTCACCTAAGAAGGCAAGGGAAAACAGCCTCTTGTACTTCTGTGAACGGTTCTGACTGAATGAAAGTCAGCCTGTCTCTGAAGAAGGAAGACTGGTGAGAGACACTGTCTTGAACAAAGTCTGTACTTTGCTAGACTTAGTTTTAGACTTTTAGATGTGTTTTCACTTTTATTTGCTTGTAACACTGTCTAACTTTATCTCTTATACTTGAAATCACTTAAAATCCTATCTTCTTTTGTTAATAAACTTGTTTTACTATTAATATAAACCAACTGGGGGTTTTGTTTAAATGGAAAGGTGTATTTACCCTATTTATGTTAATAAGCAATGGCGTGCTTTTGCATCTTTAGAGGAACAAACAAATCTTATTATTTCTCTGAATTGACCAGGAGAAGACTAGGCATTACAGTACACATGATTTTGGGAAAATGTGGAACTGGGAGTGCGTTGAGTTACCTTGCTGGTTGTAACCATGGCTGGGCCAGTTGAGGAAGATGGTCAGTGTGATTCCTGCACAAATCTGGAATGCCTAGGATACAGTTCCCAGAGGCCAAAATATGGTGAACAGATGGGAGAACTGGCTGGGGCGGTGTCCTCCAAGACACTGTCTGATTGGAGAATGGTTCCAAAACCTCCTTGATGATCTGTCTAGGCTGGTCTCCCTACGAGGGAGGGTGAAGGTTTATACCAAATGTCATATGCCTCCAATGAGAAAGTTGGGTCATGTTCTACTGGTGGTGCCTGCAGTAGAATATTCCCATTTGTACTGAGAGAGAACCTGTTTCTCCCGAAAGTGGTAACCTCTGGTGCAGGAATGTCTCTAATGAGGACCGGCCTTGAGAAGAGAAGAGATTGTGGGTATGGGAATGCAAAAATATCCTCCACGGAGGTGAAAGTCTCAGTTTAACCCAGAGTATGTGGAGTACCAGAGATTGGTACCAATGGATCTGGGATGTCGGAGAGCAGACCTGTCTTGGCTGAGGCAGTACCAGGGAAGGGAAATCCAACATGGAACTCCAAAACAAGGCTGTTGGATGCCAGTCTTTTGGTCAGTGAGATGGAGATGGAGCCAGTACCAATAGATCCTTTCCCCTTTCACACATTCCCTTCTTGAATGGAAGATTTAAGAAGGCTTAAGTCCTTAGGTCTCGTGCATGAGGACTTGCCCAACCTGGAAAGGTATCTTTTCTTTCAGAGGCAGATCTGGAAGGGGGTCTGTCCTTGTGTCTATGGTCATGCCCATTACTCTCATGAGAGGGTCTTTTAGGCTTAAAACAAACCCCACCTCAGCCCCAGATCTTGTGGTTGGAAGGAGACTACTCACAGACTGAGGCTGCTACACATGGGGATCTCCCTAGCCTTGGTCCAACTGTGGTGTAATGGCCTTCTTTATTAGATGTTCCTTAAGCATAGCTCCCTTTCTTTCTGGGTTGAGAGAGAGAAGGAGCAGTAAATGCTGCACTTGGAGGCAAAATGAGGCTTTCCAAGGCAACAGAGGCAGTGCTTATGTTCATCACAATGAAGAAGTAATGGGGGTAAGATAATACAGTTATTAAGCCCCAGGACCCTGAGCATAATCTCTCTCTGTGAGGAAAAATTTCCCAGAGCAGAAAGAACTAAACTAATCATGAATTTCTAAAGCTAGAAAACTATAAAAGCTATATAATGATGTACAATATCCACATTACAGATTCAGAATAAAACAAGGATAGCTGAAGATTCCAACTCAAGCCATGCAGTGGTAAGAAAGAACTGGAGAAGCATCAATCCACACTGTGATGGGTTGGGACTGCCACATGATGTGCTGAGACTACCTCTTAGTCCATTTTCCCTGCTAGCTAGGGACTTCAGTACCCTGTCTTGTTGAGCCAGACATGCTATCCTGCTACAAACACAGACCCAGGTCTGAACCACGTCCCCCAAAAGTTGCAGAATTAACTTAACTGAAAACAGCTTAAAAAGTGCGCTTGTCTCCCGAACCCAGATATCCAGTTCCCAAGGGGGTCCAAATCCCAAATAAATCCGTTTTACTCTGTATAAAGCTTATACAGGGTAAACTCATCAATTGTTTGCTCTCTATAACACTGATAGAGCGATATGCACACCTGTTTGCTCCCCCAGGAATTACTTACTTACTCTGGGTTAATTTATAAGCAAAAGTGATTTTATTAAATATAAAAAGTAGGATTTAAGTGGTTCCAAGTAGTAACAGACAGAACAAAGTAAGTTACCAAGCAAAATAAAACAAAAACACACAAGTCTAAGCCTAATACATTAAGAAATTGATTACAGATAAATTTCACCCTCAGATATGTTTTAATAAGCTTCTTTCACAGACTAGACTCTTTCACAGTCTGGGCCCAGTCTTTTCCCCTGGTACAGTCCTTGTTCCAGCTCAGGTGGTAGCTAGGAGATTTCTAATGATGGCAGCACCCTTTGTTCTGTTCCACTCCCTTATATAGCTTTGGCATAAGGCTGGATTTTTGCATCTCTCTGGGTCCCCACCCCTCCTTCTAAATGGAAAAGCCCTAGGTTAAGATGGATTCCAGTACCAAGTGACATGGTCACATGTCCTGTGAGACCCCAAGCCTTCATTCTTCCTGGCCTGACTCTCACAAGAAGGCTTTCAAGTAAACAGAGCCATCTACCGTCAATTGTCTTAGTTGATGGGAGCCATCAAGATTCTAAACCACCATTAATGGCCCACACTTTGCATAACTACAATGGGACCTCAGAGTTATATTTTATATTCTTAGTTTCAGATACAAGGATGATACATTAATACAAATAGGATGAACACACTCAGTAGATTATAAGCTTTGTAATGATACCTTACAAGAGACCTTTTGCATGAAGCATATTCCAGTTATATTTTATTCACACTTATTAGCATGTTTTCATAAGATCATATGGAGTGCAACGTCACACACACTACCATTTATGCCTTTGAATAAGAGCACAAGGAAAGCATCTGTGCAGACGTGGACCATCAGACACTGCTTGCTGCTAGCTACATTTCCGCATGGAGAACATGCATATCCATGTGTGGAATACACATAGGGACCAGCACTAGAAGAAACGATAGTTTTGACAACTCTGAGGTGTGAAATGTCCTATTCTTTGTAATGGGTGATTCTTCAGATGTGAACATTATTAACTATGTCAATGTGCATTGAAGCATGTAAGAAAGGAGAGGAATAATTACACAGTGTTTCCCACAGCCAAAGTGCGTAGTCAAAAGAAAAGGGGAAGAGGGACACAGAAGATGTATAAATTAAAAATGTAGGCCTTTCGCAAGACATGATGAGACTGTAATGGGATAGATAATTGTTTTCATTTTTCTGAGGGAGGGATCAGCTTTTAAAAGTTTAGGAATCTGTGCTTAAAAGCTGAGTACAAATTGTTCAGTCTCTCTTCATCCAGCTCCTCCCACTGAAGACTGTGGTTCAGAGACACAATATGTTCTCTAAGGGGGCTTATGAAAAGGGCTCCCAGAAAGCATTTTATATAAAAAAATCTTTATCCTAATAAGACATAAAATAACTGGTTCAGCTTGTTTGCCCATGAGGTTAGCCATGGAAGCGACCTCATAAAAGACCCGATCAGCCAGATTTCTTACTCTCTATGCACACCTTACTATGTAGCAGAGGCACCACTACATGGGGGGGAGCAGGGGGCAAACAGGATCATGTTCCACTAGGGTGACCAGATGTCCCAATTTCATAGGGACAGTTCCGATTTTGGGGTCTTTTTCTTATATAGGCTCCTATTACCTACTCATCCCCGTCTCGATTTTTCACACTTGCTGTCTGGTCACCCTACATTCCCCCCAGATTTGATGCTTGGCCTGTGAGCATGCTCTTACACACTGAGCATGCTCCGTAACACTGCTGAAGCTGGCTGCCCTCACTCTGTCCCCACACTATTGGCAGGCATGGGTCGTCTCTGTTATGTAGTTCGGCAGTGCCAAATGTGGCTGAACTACAAGCTACAAGCATCCTGATGGTCTCCTAAAGACACCTTATCTAGTGCCATTTGGTCAAGAAAGATTACTCTACTGAATACCCTTGGAAGCTGGGGTAGAGGGTTCCCTATACTGAAGAAGAAAATAATTGTGAAAGAGATGTTTGCATAATGCTACACCAATGTCCCCATCTAGCTGAGTAGTATGTGAAGATTTTAATTCCATATCAAAGGTTTGCCCATCCTCTGGAAATGGCACTGTTAAGCTTCTGAAACAAAGTAGTATTGTGAAATTAAGTTGTTTGTAATATGGTGCAACCAGAGACAATTACTGTAGATTTTTGGAACTGAATGCAGTGTTCAGTTGTAGGCCACATCTTCAAGATACAAATAAATATTATTAACAGCATATCCTGCACAGCTGACAAGAGTTCTGATATGAAGAATTTTCCCACTCTGTCCTAAGTACATGCAGTCCCCGGCAATGTCCAAAGTCTGATCTAGTTCTGGAGAAGATTATAAACAACATTCTGTGTAGTCTGTGACAAGGTCTCTGGATTCTGCAGCACTGTGGTGGAAATTACACAGCAGCTTCAGATAAATTAAAAACATGAGGTTTTAAGTAACTCTACAAATAAACAGTAGTCAGCACAGTAGCCTCTCTTTTATTTATTTTTATATGAAATTCAATTTACTTTATACTGTTCCAGCATTTTCAGTTTTCAACATGCCACACATTTTTGTATTTGTAACACTTAATTGTATCAGAATTTGTCATGGGCAAAACTGGAGCTTTAGACAACTGGGTAGAGGACAGAATTGAAGCTTTTGGTGACACAAAAGGAGGAGTGGGAGACAGTTTGGGACTGTGGGATAAACAAGTTAGCTCCATATTTCCGTTAAAATGATCAGCAGTGAAATAATAGTTAAGAATTATGACATTAAAATTGTCTTATTCAGGTTTCAGAATTAACCCATTGAGACGAATGGGGCACTTCAAAACTCTCATGCTATTGTTTCAAGTTATTGGTAAACTCTCAAGAACACTACATTGGTTAAATTAAAATCACATTTTCAATGTTGTCTTTAGAATCATAAGCACATATATAAATTTAAATTAAAGAGATTCTGAAGCACAATTCTGCTGCAAGGTGCAAATTCTACTGAAAATTCTGCAATATAGATTTGGCAAACACACAGAGCTCCAGATGAAGTATTTTAAGAACAGAAGGGCCTATTTTAGTGCTCAGTTACTCCAATCCCCTGTCTCTTTTGGCTGCAGCTGACAATGCTGTTCTTTAGCAGATTACTTCTTTGCCATTGTCAGCAGGAGAGGTAGATGTTGATGGCTAGGGAGCTGAGAAGATTATGCCCACGTAAGCAGGGACGGCTCTAGGCATTTTGCTGCCCCAAGCAAGGCAGGCAGGCTGCCTTCGGCGGCTTGCCTGTGGAGGGTCCGCTGGTCCGGTAGCTTCGGGAGGTCCGCCGAAGCTGCAGGACCAGCGGACCCTCCGCAGGCAAGTCGCTGAAGGCAGCCTGCCTGTCGCCCTCGCAGTGACCAGCAGAGCGCCCCCAGTGGCTGGAGCCACCCCTACACATAAGGAAGATAGGTGTTTAATCTCTACCTAAGGGTAAAAGAAACAGGGGTAGTCATGGGTGAGGCTCTGTGGGAATAAGAGAATTTATGGTGACAGCTCAGAAGCTCTGGAGTACAGCAAAGATTGGGGAGCCATGAAAATGGAGTAAAGAAGGAGACCTGTATTGGAGGAGAGAAATCTGGATGAGCTGAGGTAGTTCTGAAATGAGGGACTGAGGACAGTAATGTGATGGTTGAAATAATCTTTCTTTTTTTTAAATAAACCAGGAATCTGGAGATTGCTAGGGTCCATTCAACAGAGGGGTTTGCACACATTTTGGTGAATTTCAGCTACTTTTCTCTGCCTTTTTCTCTCAACTTTCTAAGAAGAAAAACCTAAAATTCACTACCATGTTAGCAATATCTGGATTCGCTACACCCCACCCTATTTGAAGAGAAAACTGCTTGAATTACCAAATATGATCCTGAACACCTCCTTTTCTGACAAACTATCAAAGTTCATTAGTCATTAAAGTGGGGAAACTTTAGTCAAAAGAGTAATCCCATAATAAAAATATTTTTTTTAATATATCAAACATACTAATCAGCCCTCTTCAAATCAGTCAGATATTATTTGTAACTGTTCATTATGTTTTTAGTTGTCTCTCATGTAACTTATTATAGCTTTCACTTCAGGCTGCTCTGTCATGTCACGGGCTGCCAGGCAACAGAAGTCTTGTCAGTTTGTCTGTAGTGAACTACACTGCACTTGCATGAACAAATTCTGCAAATCTCTCTTGTACCTAGGATATTTTAGTAAACATATACACAATTTGTTTATAATAGTAATAATATTAGAAGATGGCTAAAGGCTAACTGTACTTGGTCAGACTTGATATTATGTGTTGCTGGATCTCATATCACACGCAGCACAAGTCTATCATCCACTCAATCTTGTTCCCATGTTTTATGTTCCAGATACAGACCATTTCCTAGGCTTCTACAGCATCATCTATTACTACTGACAACTCACAGTATCAGCACTGCTAAGACTGTCCTAAGTGCAGTGATACTCAGAATAGTTACATTGTGAGATTCCATATTAATTCTCTCTCAGTGATTCTATATCAACTTTGTAAAGTTTACAAATCAAAAGATGATTTTTCTAATTGCCAGTTCTTTAAAAACTCAACCTTGGTTCCCAAAATCACAATGAGCATTTTCTGCCTCCTACTCAAGCACTCATAATAAAGATTCTAAAATTAGAATTTGGCTGTTTATTGTGTTTATGCATGAAACATCTCACTTTTCCATACCTAGCTTTGCAATGCTACAAAGAGTCTACACTTGTTTTTTGTCACTAAGATAAACAGATACTGCATGCCACGAAGATACATAGGAAGCAAGCGTACTGTGGAAGGCGACATGTTAATAGCAACTTTTTATCATCATAACTATATTTAAAGGTACTGTAAAGAAAACAACATCTTTGTATTTCTATAGTGCAATCTGAAAAATTCCACTGACACTTGTCTGAGGTATAATTTTTTTAAAAGGTGAGTTATATCTATTTTTTTCTTATCATAATTATTATAAGACTGGATGATTAGATTTTGTCCCTAGGCTAATAAATTTTCTGATGTCTAAATATGGATTTAGGTGTCTAACTTTCCACATTAAAGTCTGAAAAATGATAATGTAAGTGCAAGATAGTAATAGAACTGGGAACAGAACATAGACCTCGTGCCACCATGTTCTCAGTTTTAACCACTAAACAAATCCTCTCTCAATAAAACTCAGTTGGAATATACAGTGTTGTGCCTTATTTATGGTTTAAAACTTACTGCAAGTCTCTAATGTTATAAATGCAAGCAAATCCCTTAAGCATGACAAAATATACTTTATACATAATACTGTGTCTAACAGTTCAACCAAATTCCAAACAGTAACGTTATTATGAGGCTTCCTGCCATCAACAGAGAATTAATCTCTGATTATGCACAGTAGAACTATACAATTAAAATAATAAGTTTTAATGCAGAAAGACAAAACACTTATAAAAAACAAAGAAGGGTAAATTACTAGCAGGTAATTTGGCAATTCTGAATATACCATTTGACTAAATCCCTACTCTTGAGTTCTGTGCTCTTGTGAACACCTTCAGTTATAGAAGAGATAACTTGGGATATCAGTAGCTGAGTCTCAGGCTCAGACCTAGGGGCTCAGATGTTACTGGGAAAATTATTTATGTTCGCGTAGTATATCCAACATACTAGACTTTGTCCATAAACACTGCTCCAAGAGCTTACTATCTTAAAAAAACACCCCAAGCAACATGCAAATGACAAAACATAATCAAAATCTATTGATCAAATTGTTTAAATAAGTAACAATTATCTGCAACTGCCTCTCTATTTGGCCATTGGGAGTTAGCTAATTTCTCTGAGACATCACAATAGAAGTGGGCCTTGAGGAGGAATTTGATGTAGTAAAAAGTTAGAGGCTTTACAAATCAATTCAGTGAGGTTGTTCCAGGGTTAAGAGAAGGAGTATAGGGAAGTATAAATCTGATTGGGAGAGAAGCAGACAAATGGCTGATTAAAGATGGTATTCTTAATGAAGCAGAGGGGATGGAGGGAACTCAGTAAAAGACAAGAGCAGATAAATAGGGAAGGGCAGAGGTGTCAAGAACCTTGAGGTACATGTTACAATGACACACCAAGTGCCAGTGCCTCAGTGTCCCCAGAATATTTCACCTCAATTCTGGAAAAGCAGGATACAAAGAGTCCCCAAATTCTAAATGTAGTTTTCAAACAACAGGCATATGACAAGATGAACACCAAAAAGGAGTCACTGACAATCTTTCACTTCCAAACTGCTGGTAAGTCTTGCCCACATGCTCGGGGTTTAGCTGATCGCCATATTTGGGGTCGGGAAGGAATTTTCCTCCAGGGCGGATTGGCAGGGGCCCTGGAGGTTTTTCGCCTTCCCCTGTAGCGTGGGGCACGGGTCGCTTGCTGGTGGATTCTCTGCAGCTTGAGGTCTTCAAACCAATTTTGAGGATTTCAATAACTCAGTCCTGGGTTAGGGGTTGTTATAAAATTGGATGGGTGGGGTTCTGTGGCCTGCCTTGTGCAGGAGGTCAGACTAGATGATCATATTGGTCCCTTCTGACCTATGAGTCTATGAGTCTATGAGTCAAACTCTAAGACTAAAACAGACAGGTAAGCAGGAATCTAGTCAAATAATTTTGAGAGCAGCCAAACTATAAATATATATATTTTTAAAGACCTCATATTGTCTTGATTCCTACTCCTGGAGACAAATAAGCCCAGACAGGTCTCCACAGAAATGCACTTTCCAAATACAGCGATCTAAAGAAGCCATTTTGTATACCCAGAAGAATCCATTAGACTTCGCAACAAGGAAGGTGAACAGTTTCTTCGGTGACCTGTCTACCATTTTGAGGGGCAAAGTTTCAGAAGACTGATCAAGGGAAAAAGGTAGTAACAATGATGTAAAATATATAGATGTGGAGTTAAAATTGATCGTAAAGTAAGGGGTGAAGGCTCCATAGAAAGTACAGGGGCTAATATGTAAAGTATCAAAAACTTATACCCTTCCCCCCACTCCTTTATATGCTATCTAAATTGATATTATACTCTGTCTTACTATGCTTTTTTATTGTCTTGGGTTGCTAGCATTTTGACAGCACAGCCTATGATGCTGACCAATATTGTCTCATCAGTCTGTCTGTCTATACCCATCTGTTCTCTCCTGTCTCATACTTAGACTGTGAGCTTTTTGGGGCAGACACAGTCTTTTTGTTCTGTATTTGTACAGTGCCTACCACAATGAAGTCCTGGTCCACGACTGGGGCTCCTAAGTTCTACGATATACAAATAAACTAACTAACTAAATAAACAGATGATGCCTGTAAAGAGCCTAGAACACACAAGTGAAGATTTTCAGCTGATGTAAATCAGCAAGCTCCACTAAAACTAATGGTCCTATATAATAGCCTTGCAGCCAACAACTTCAAAAGAACTGGATAAGGAGCTCCCTCGACAATTAATGTTGATTTTCAATACGTTTGCAAACACTGAAGAAGTTTCTGAAGACTGGAAGAAAGCTAATGTGCCAATTTTTTAAAAGGGTGAACAGGACGACCTGGGTAAACAGAGGTTACTTCCCTGTAACTGGAGTTCCTTTGAGACGGGTGGTACTTACTTGTATTCCACAAGTGGGTACGCATGTGCACAATGTGCCTGCTACAGAGATTTTTAGTAAGCAGTGTTCTTCGGTATGCTCATGTTCAATTTTTCTCCTTGTGCTCTAAACCGAGGATATAAAGGGCAGGGCGGAACACTTCTCCAGTTCCTTTTTTTACTGCAAATCTAATCATAATCTACACCACAGCGGATGGAGGAGGGGTAATGGAATATAGATATGGACCACAAGTCATGAAGAACAGCCAGTTACAAATGAGTAACCTCTATTTCTTCTTCTAGTGATGGTCCCTATGTATATTCCATGTTTGGGAGATTAGTAAGCAGAGTAAAACAGGAGGCGGGTGTGAGGATGCAGATACCATGGATGTCTGTAGTACTGTCATTCCCACAGCTGTACCTACAGTAGAAGTCTGGACCAATGTGTAACATTATGATGTGACAGTCTATACCATGGGGGAGGGCCCTGTAACCCCCATGTTCCTCATTTATATATCATTGTGATCTTGCATATAAAATATTCTGTGTTAAGTATCAGGGGAAAGGTTATGATCTGCTAAAAGTCACTGTTCTAGCTAAATATGTATATTGTCAGTACATATGAAGTTATGAGATTGTATTGTATGGTTGTCACTAAAACATACTGTAAGTTGGGGATTCTGCCAGATATTAGCTTCCCAGAGACAACAGCAAGGAAAGAAACAAATGTCCTGGTGGGGTGTGAAACAACGCATCAACAACCATTGTCCAGCAATGGGAGCTACAATTCAATGACTCACCTGCATAAGGCCAAACCAGGGGAATTGCTCAACCTTGCCTGGGAACTCAGCAATGCCCACTAGACATGCCTGGACTTATGTTCTCCAAGCGAATAGACTAAAGGTATAAAAGAGAACACAAGGGACCCACTGCTTGGCCTTTCTCCTACCCTTACCTATGCTGCAAGCAACAACGACACTCAGAAGACTGAAGACTCCAACAGAGGAGACTGGCCCAGGTTTAAGAGACAAACCTGTATATTAAGGACTGAAATATCTAGTGGAGTGAGAAAAACTGCTTAATCTAGATGTTGCCCAGTCTAATAGGGTTGAGAGTTTAGACTGCATGCTTACATTTTATTTTGGTAACTAACTCTGACTTTTTGCTTATCACTTATAATTACTTAAAATCTATCCGGTGTCGTCAATACATTTGTTTACCTGTTTATCTTTTCCCAGTGAGTTTGCCTGAAGTGTCTGGTGAATCTGCTCAAGTTTAAAAAGGCTGGTGTACATCCACTTTTCATTATAAAAGAATTAATAAATTTGCGCTGCTTATCTTGAGCAGTGCAAGACAGTATATTCCTGAGATACAAGGCTGGGAACTGGGGAGATTTGGCTGGTGCCTTACTCTGATTCATGAGTGGCTCTGGGAACATTCATGCTATCTAGCTGGGTGTGGGGCTCCACATGTGGTTGTGCTGAGTGATAACAGCACCTGGAGGGGTTTGCTGCTTGTCACTAGCAAAGCATTGTGAGAGACAGCACAGGCTGCAGAGTTAGGGGGCACAGTGGTCCCACAGTCCCAGGGATCCCATCACACATGTAAAGGAGTGTATGGAGTTCCAGGTAGCCTCCCTTCATAATCCTAAGTAGGGCACATCTCGCAGAGATGCTTCAGAGGTCACTTGAGCTGTGGTGGAACAGGTTCTCACCCCGTCCGTGTCAGGAATTTGAGTTAGTTGGTAACAAAAGATGACGGAGCGCAAGATCCACTTAGGGAGTCTCCTTGATTGCTCTGCTAGGGTGATAAAAAGTCTAGGTGTTTTCCTAATTCTTTTGTTCTCAGTAGGTAAAACACCAGTCCCTGTCAAACGTCTAGAGAGTGAAACCTTTTCTCCTCATCAGAGGCATGACGTTTTGGAAAAAATACTGGTAATGGATGATTTGATTCATGTGAAACTCCAGTTATGATAGGGATGAATTTTGGATGGAGGCGTTTCTCTTTATGAAAAATGGTATATGGTGGATCTGCCATGAATGCTCCCAGCTCGCTCGCCCTCCTGGATGATGTGATTAGGAAGGCAACTTGAACCAAGAGACTGGACCAAGAACAGATAAGCTAATGGTTCGAAGGCAGGTTTGGTGAGAAGGGAAAAGATGAGATTGAGATCTACAGGACAGGTGAATGTCTATGGGAAAGTATCTCTCATGATGAGAGCCACAAACCATGTTCTGTCTCCTAGATGGGAGATTATAGATGTTAATGTGTCCATGCAGAATTTTAATTTCCAGAGGAATACATTTAGTTGACATAGATTAAGAATAGGTCTCTATCCCTCTTTCTTTTGGGAGACCAAGAAATATGGGTAATAAAATCCCTTCCCGTTATGTTGGGATGGCAGCAATTCTATGTCCCCTTTCTGAAGGAGAAAATTTACCTCTTGACAAAGAATCTACACATAAACCGGCCCCTGAGAACGGCCCGAGAAGGAGGTTTGTGGTGGGGGAAGTGTGACCCTAGACACTGCTATATTCACATCCTACACACTATTGCAATGATATTTGTACAAAATATGCCTTATGAGCTATCAGTTGAAAACTAACACCAACTGGTCTATAATACCATTGTAAAATACATGTAACATTATATGTAGGGCCCTACCAATTTCATAGCAGTGAAAAACACGTCAGAGACCGTGAAATAAGCCCTTCCCCATGAAATCCAATGTCCCTTTGTTCCTAAGAGTGCCCCAACAAAGGGGACTCTTAGCTCCAGCTGCACTGGGGAAGGACAGGACTTGTCCATACCCTGCACAGATGCCAAGGAGGGTTGGGGGAGACCTGACCCAACCCCTAGTGCCTCACTCTACTGCAGGACACTCTAGGACTGGGCAGCAGCCCCAGAGTTTCCTATAGCTGGAGGAGGTTTGTGGATTTGGGTCCAAACTTCCCAGTGATGCTGGGCGTGCCTAGTAAAGGGGGCTCCTAGCTGCTAGTCCAGGCAGGGCTGGGGCAGGACAGGACTTGCTCTTTCCCTGCAGGGCTACTCTTGGGTATCTCTCCCAGCTGCAGATAGCTCTGCACCCCTTCCTCCCCACTCTGTTCAGCTCTGAAGGCTGCACAAAAGTGAGGATGGAAATCCCATGACCGCCCTACAACAGGTTTACGACCCCCCCCATACCTTTTTGGGTCAAAACCCCCACGATTACAACATTGTGAAATTTAAATATCTGAAAATGTGAAATTTACAATTTTCAAATCCTATGGCTATGAAATTGACCACAATGGGCTGTGAATTTGGTAGGCCCCTAGTTACATGTAAAGCTATAAATTCTCTCTGTGTGATGTTACTAAAACATATTGAAAACCAGATGGCCTAGCCTAGGTAAAAGTATTAAATAGGTTTGTCCTAAATAAAGGAATGTGGGTTTACCTCAAACTACATATTAGCAGTAAAGAAAGCCATCCAGCTAAAACAGTGGGGGTTATTGCGAGAATGAACCTGAGACAGGGAATTAACATGGCTCCTGCACCCCAGACAGACACAGGAGACTGAAACCCCAAGGCGGCCTTTTTGACTTTTAGAACAAAGCCAATTCCTTTGGGAATATAAGGGACAGAATGAGATTCCATCTTTATCCTATACTTGTGCTCCAAGTGTTGGGTCCTGGCCAGTGGGTCTTGTCAGACATGCTGGACAAAGAATGATTGGTGAGAAAACTACATTGAGTAACATCTGTTGCTCATTTAGTTCTTACACATTAGAAAGTGTATTTTTATTTTTGTTTGATTGTAATCCATTCTATCCTTAATCCCTTCTATTTGGTATAATTTAACCTATGTCCTTTTGTTAATAAACCTGCTTTATTTTTACTATAATCCAACTCAGTGCTGTATCTGAAGTGAAAGGATTGCTAATTCAAGTTAAAGCAATAAACTCTACTTTTGTCTTTTTAAACGACCAACAAACTTTATTACTTCCTTGAGTGTTCCTGGAGAAGACTGGATACTTCAGGGAAGATGTTTTGGGGAAAATTTTGGGACTGTGGGTCTGTTGGGGTCACCTTGCAAGTAGTAACCAAGCCTGGTGCAGACCACGGTGGGTCTGCCATGTTATACAAAGGCTGCTGGAGTCCGAGCACTGAACCAGTGCTGCACAGTACACAGACACTCAGGAAACTACATGCTTGTCTGCAGGCTGTTGGTGGCTGGGGTGTGAGCCACGGTGACAGAGCATTTAAGACACCCCAGGTTACAGGACATGCGGTGACAGCCTCTCACTGGTCTGGGCTGAACCCCAAAACATTATAGGACATGTGATACACTTGATTGTGTAGCCAGAGCGGATGATCTCCAGCATCCACTTCTCTGTTGTTATTGCCTCCCAGTTGGCATCAAAGTGGGCAAGGCAGCCACCAAAGGTTGTGGAGGCAATAAGGCATCAATACTGGTATGGGGTCCTTGGGAGTGCCATCAAGAGAACCCATTGGACAGCTGGTGAGGTGGGCAGCAGGTGTAGAGGTGGAAAAAGCTGCATATCTAGATCTTTGAACACTAAGTCTTTTGTGTGCAAGCTTATAAGGACACTGGTGGCTGAACACCTGAGGGGGAGATCTGGGCCTGTAGGTTTACTTATGATGTTTCCTCTCTGAGGCTGAGGTGTAAATGGCCTGATAGCGGAGGGTTGCCCTAGAACCTTCAAGAAAGTGTATAGACTTATTGGTCTTTTTCATTAAAGAAGTTAGACTCATCAAAGGGAAGGTCCTCGATGGTATTGCAGACCTCCCTGAGGGACCCTGAAGATTGCGACCACGATTCATGTCTCATGACTACAGCTACAGCTTTAGAGGCAGTATCAGCTGCATCTACTGCCACTTGGAGTGATGTCTTGTCCACCAGACTGCCTTCATCAATGAGGGCTTGGAACAGGTCCCTGCCTTCCTGAGAGAGTTTATCTTTAATGTCTAGAAATTTTGAATAGTTCAGGAAATCATATTTTGTTATCAGTGTTTGGTGGTTAGGAACTCCGGAGACTAGATGCTGAAAATATTTTCCTCCTGAAGAGCTCGAGGTGTTTAGCACTCTCATAAACAGATAGCTAAGGTTAATGCCTCTTTTACCTGTAAAAGGTTAAGAAGTTCACCTAGCCTAGCTGACACCTGACCAGAGGAACCAATGGGGGAACAAGATGTTTCAAAAGGAAGGAGGGAAGTTTCTTTGTTTAGTCAGTTTCAGTTTCAGCCGGAGTGAAAAAGATCAAGAAATCAGCCTCTTATCAGAGTAGTAAGTTTTAGAAAGGGATAAATAGGTTTATGTTTATTTTCTTTGTAACTTGTCTTGGTGCCACTAAGGGAATTATCAAATTGGGTATTCTTGTGTGTATTAAGATTTTTGCCAAGGGGAACATCCTGTGTTTTTTATCTGTTGTTTGTGAGGTCAGCTGTATGCTGTCTCCCGGAGGCTTTTTTCTTTTACCTTTCTTTTCTTTAATTAAAAGCCTTCTTTTTAAGAACCTGATTGATTTTTCCTGGTTTTAAGATCCAAGGGGATTGGATCTGGACTCACCAGGAATTGATGGGGGGAAGAAAGGGGGATGGCTAAATTCTCCTTGTTTTAAGATCCAAGGGATTTGGATCAGTGTCCACTAGGGAATTGGTGGAGGAGTCTCTCAAGGCTACCCAGGGAGGGGAAGGTTTTGTGGGGAAAGGGAGTGATCCAGATACTCAGAAATTCTGGATGGTGGAAGCGAGACCAGATCTAAGCTGGTAATTAAGCTTAGAAGTGTCCATGCAGGTCCCCACATCTGTACCCTAAAGTTCAGAGTGGGGGTGAGACCTATAACAAGCACCTTTGTCAATTAAGGTAGTCTTGGGGTGCTGTGCCTTAGACCTTTCTATAGCCACTAGCACCTCTATGGTGTTGGGTGCTTGGTAAGTAAATAAAATCTCTATACCTTTATCTGGCACAAAGTATTATTTTCATCCTTCTTCAGGATAGGGGCACCCGAGGCAGGGGTATGTGACACTGCTCTGGTGAGTTCCAAAATGTCCCAATTGACTGGAAGGGCCATCCCAGAAGGACCAGAAGGCTGAAGGATGTCCACTAGACCATGTTGTGTGTTCTGGACCTCCTGTGGTGGTATCTGGAGCTCGGTTGCTACTCTCTGTAACCCTAGTATAGCTTGTGACTGTTGGGCAGTGAGAGAGATAATGCAGCAGCCACCTCATGAGGTGAGGAGTATGACACGTTTGTCAGAACCAGCAGATCCATGTAGAACAGCATGCACTCACTGCCACAGCGCCTCCTACTGGTCAGCTCTTTCCAGCTTCGGAGTTAGCTCTTTCCAGCCTTGGAGTTCCTCTTGCTGGCTGGTTTCTCTCCCATGGTTATTGGCCCTGTTGTCTCCACTCCCTCTGGCCCCATGTCCTTCCCAGACCCTGATGCCCTTATCTTGGGGTGCTGCCCCACAGCAGTGCCCCACCGTCTGGGTCTCCCCTTCCCAGGGGAACCCCCTCCCCCTATGCCCGCCTTGCCTCAGTGGCAAATGCCAGTCATCATCTACCCCCTTTCTCTGGGTCAAACTGCAGTCTGTACTGGCCACTCATCATTGGTAAGGGGGCTGGACCTGCTGCCTTCCCCTGCAGCTCCACTACTTCCTTAGGCCTTCCTGCCCAGCCTCAACCTGAGAGGTAGCCAGGCCTGAGCTCCACAGCTCAGCCTGCCCCTTCCCCAGCACTGCTCTATCGAAGGTACCCTGTCTCTCTCAGGCAGCTAGATCCTTCTAACCTTTCTCTCCTAGCTGATACTAACTGGCTCCATGGGAGTCTTCAGAAGAAGTCAGGGTGGATTGTAGCGGGGCGGTTACCCCGCTTCTGGGATAAAAGGAGTGAGAACAGCTGAGGGAGGGTGGCTAGGTAGCTGGCCACAGGTGTGGCCAGCTCAATCAGGGCACAGCTGGCCCTGATAAGAGGGCTGTGAGTAAGGAGCTGAAAAAGTCTGTGCCCTGATTGAGCTGGCCACACCTGTGGCCAGCTACCAAGCCAGCCTCCCTCAGCTGTTCTCATTCCTTTTATCTCAGAAGCGGGGTAACCACCCCGCTACAACCCACCTCAATGACTTCTTCTGCAAACTCCCATGGAGCCAGTTAGTATCAGCTAGGAGAGAAGGGCCAGAATGATTCTTGCAAGGATCCAGGATGTCTTGTTATATGGATCCCACAGGGTACAATAAGCCAAGAAAGAAGACCTGTCCGGAGGAGGAGGGCCCCAAAGCATCAGGTACTAGGGGTTCTCTGGTTAGCCATATCCTGAAGCTGGTGGATGATTCCAATACCTTTGGTAGGTTCTGTCCATGTTTTCTTCTGCTGAGAAGAGATTCATCTGGAGCCTCAGATTCACTCCATGAAATAATAGGCTCCTGCTCTACCTGCCATCGATACTGGTGAGAGGATGCTCTGAGTTGTGGACACAGTAGGTGAAGATCCCCTTCTCCTCCAAGTGGTTTCTTCAAGCATAAAGATGCCTCTATGGAGGACCAGGCCCGAAGAGAAGAGGAAATTGTGGGTAGGAGAGTGAAAATATCCTCCATTGAGGTAAAGTTTGGAGAGCTCTTGAGGAAGGCACTGGCAGATTCTGGGGCATCCGATGGTCTAGTATTTGGAGGATCCCCAGAGTATATCAGATCCTCCACTGAATGGGGGGTCCAGTGTGGAACTCCCAGATAGGACCGATGTGAACCGATCTTATGGTTTGTGGGACTGAGCTGGAACTAATATCAACAAATCCTTCTACTTTTGTGCTTTACCTTCTTGAATGGAAGGTTCATGTGACCCTAATTCCTTAGGATGGGCAGGCAAGGATTCAACCGACTTAGACCAAGGTAGATAGGGATCCTTTTTCTTAGAGGCAGATCTGGATGAGGACTTGTCCTTATGCCAACCGTCATGTCCCCATCTCTTGTGAAAGGGTTTCTTAGACTTAAGTATTTTAGCCTCTACTTCAGAGCTCATACTAAGAAGGGCGCTGCACGCAGTTTGAGGCCGTTGCATGGCGGGAGCAGGGGCATCTCTTCAACCTGGATCCAAATGGGAACTCATAGCCTGCTCCATGAGGTGCTTCTGCAGGTGGGGCCCTTGCCTCTCACACATTCAGGGAAGAAAGGAGTGGCAGATACTATACTTGATGGCGACGTGAAGCTCCTCAAGGCAATAAAGGCTGACAAACAAACATTCCTTAACACACCAATCCCTTCTCCTGCCGCTGCATCCCACGCACAGTTACTAGCCCTTGGTTAATGAAGACCCAGAGTTCAGAGGTGCATTCATGAGGTTTCACTTCCTGCCCCTGGGGGGTGTTGTATAATGTCTTTGCTGCTGCAGGCACCTCTGCAACTGGCTCACAGTTGCTGCTGTTTCTCTGCTGTTGCTGACTGCTGATGCCTTTCTGCTGCCTGTCTGCTACCGCTGGCCACTGCGGTCTCTCTACCCCACTGGCTGCTGCTGTCACTGTTACTCTGTTTCCATGCACTGCAAGATCACATTCTGAGGTTCCACCACTTTACCTAGCTCTTAGTGATTGCAAACTCCTGGATTTCAGAAGGTAGTGGAGAACCTCATTGCCAGTGTAGTTGCTATGTTGTCTTTTCCTGCAGCACTGTTCCTGCACAAAGTCTGAGGCTTAGCCCCTAGAACTGCTAAGCAGTGATATCAGCTCCAGGAATCACCAACTACAAAAAAGGACTTTCAATTGAGTCTAATCAACTCTGTTTTTAAAAGCTGGAGAGGGGCAGGTTAAGTGGTGTCTAGGACTCTTTAGGCAGTGTCCATACCATCATGCAGAAACACCTTTTCCCAACCACTCTCTCCTTACTGGGATTTGGCAACCCTAATTAGCAAGCAAGGTTCAGTTTAGGATGATCCCCCTCAATCAGGGCATGTTAAGCACAGTTGGCTGCATTTTACTTGGACAATAAGTATAGCAAAATTTCACTACCCCGGCATTCAAATATTAAAGTGATTTGTAACCCAAAACCAGACAAAACTGATAATTTTGGCAAAGCAGCTCCATCTACTGCACACCTAGGCAGAGCAGATATGTCTGTGCAAATATAGTCTGCTCCCAAATCCCGCCCCTCCACTTCATCACTGGATGTTACGGGAGAGCTCATCCAGATTCTTGCATACATTCTAAATAGTAAAGAAATAATAGATTAGCTTGAGACACAGAGGAATCGCTTTCACCTCCACTAAAATACAGTCAGGTCTGATAAATGCAGTGACTGTTAACAGTGCACATCACCATTAAACAACAGATTTAAAGAAAGGAAGTCAATAATAACTTCTCCAATTTAAAACTATAAGGTGAATTTTACAAGAATTTAAATATCTACTCTGGAATTCAGACATGAGTCCATGGCGGATATCCCATTTCTTAGAAAGTGTGTCACTAACTCTTTAGGGTATGCCTAACTGCAAAAAAAAAAAGGATGTGTTTTGAAATTGGTTCAGCTAACCTGTGTTAGCTAACTCGGACTGAGATAACAGTAAAAACCTGACAACTCTGCTTAACTCGGTTTAGCAGCTCATGTTAAAATCTATATGGAAGCCTGAGGTCGATCTTGAACTGCTAACTCAAGTTAAAAGCCAAGTTTCCATGCCTTCACTTCTGTTCTGACCTGAGATAGCTAATGTGGATTAGCTAACCTGAGTTAAGAATCCTCTCCCTTTTTCCTTCCAGTGTAGACATCCATCCCCTTAATAAACACATGAAAGGGGGATCAGAACTTTGAATGTCTTCATTTTTATATGCTTAAGCTCTCAACTAGTGAATAAAGATGCATTAACCTATTTATTCCTACTGATAGATAATTAAGATATTTTGCTTCAAGAAGAAATCATCAATGTATTGTTCTATATATCTGTTGTTTATTTGGTTCTCAACTGTCTTCATAAACAGAGTTTGCATTAAAGCAAGATAACAAAGTGACAGAAAAAAATATTTCTCATTGCTCATAATATACTATTTACAGACTATTAACCAGTGGAAAATGTGTTATGGCAACAACTTGCCTAAGTTTTAAATATTAGTGTGTGACATTAGAAAAAATAAAGAGACATAAGGAATGTCAGAACATTTTACATTAAAGCAAATAAAAACAGAGTAAAATAGAAAGCAGAGATTTGGTTACATAATTTCCATCTATGTTAATATGACTAACGTGGCTGCATCACTGTATATTGTTCTTATAAAGTAGTCAAAATAATTATTTACTTCTGAATACATCTGGAACTTCAGGGCCAGGAGTTGTGAATGCTGCAAATTCTACATATTTCACCTTTGAGGGAGCACCTCATATGTGACTGAAAACCAATGCCTCTGGATAATTAAACAGAATTTTGTGGTGCAAAAATGCACAAAAAAAATTATTTGGCATTCCTTGAGTTATGAGCAAAAACAATGGGATTTCCATCCTATCCTATCCTCTGATTAAAGAAGTATGATCATTGTGATGTGAAGTCTTAAAATATGAGGAACAGGAGGTTTTAAAGATTATATGTGGGAATCCTGAAGGATCTATTCTGTATATGCAAATTCCTCTTTTCTCCTCACCACCTCTATTTTCTAGAAATATTTAAGGTCTATGTAACTTGCACAAACTTAATTCTTTATGATATTTTAATGCTCTGCTCCACAGTAATTTCTCTACAGTGCTATAGCAGCAAATGACTCCTTACAACATTTTTTCAATTCTCTGAGCATTGCACATTTCTGCACTACTCAAAACAAATAAAACCCAGTTAAATTAATTAAAATTCTATATGACAAACGGAAAAACATAATTATTTGATCTAAGAATAAACCAGCGTGTTCATCTATATCAAAGCCAACAGAATGAATACATCTGGTGATTTAGTGTACCTGGAGCACACCAAACCAACATTGTTAAGTCATGACTCGTGGCTTCTACAAATATGATTCAGAAAGGGTTCTAAGTAACATTATTCTAATACCAAAATTCAAGGAAATTGCATAGAATGAGAGCAGAGGGAGAGATTCCATGGTTTTCTAAAACCAAGTAATTCCTTGAAAAGTTTTGTTTTCTTCCTTCATTACTATCTGACTGCAAAGAACAGTGGGGCAAATGACTAATACTCAAACCCATTATCATAGTACTCTGCAATTAACAAGTCAACTTAGTCTGAAGTTCCAAGATTTTTCACATTATTAGCAAGAGAAATTAAATTACAAGGGATTTATGCCAAATTGCAATCTTTCCTCACATGAAAAATGGCAGATTCTTTCTTATTCATGCTTCATAGTATTCATTGTCCACAAACATCTAAACCACATTTCCCTTACAAATTTAATTCAGATCCTTTTTCAAAACTTTTTCAAAATTAAAATGTTGTTTACTACTATAATCAAAATGGTACAGGCAGGGGCGGCTCTATGTTTTTTGCCACCCCAAGCATGGCAGTCAGGGAGCCTTCAGCAGCTTTTCTGCGGGAGGTCCACTGGTCACGTGGATTTGGCGGCGTTTCTGCAGGAGGCTCACCGGTCCCGCGCCTTCGGCGTACCCGCCACGGAATTACCACCAAATCCGCGGGACCAGCGGACTTCCCGCAGAAACGCCACCGAAGGCTCCCTGACTGCTGCCCTCAACAACTGGCACGCCCTCCCTCCCCCCTCCAACTTGCCGCCCCAGGCACGCGCTTGCTGCGCTGTTGCCTGGAGCCATCCCTGGGTACAGGAACAAACCAGATTTGGTCTATCACATGTTAACTACACAAATTGTGGTGGTTGTGAGGTATATCCTCATGTACGACACTAATAATTAAGAGTGTATAGCAGGCCCACATTCCTGAAGTTTATTCATTTTTTCCCCTTTAAATATTAATTTTGAAAGGAAACAACAATAACTATACTAGTGTACTAAAAAAGTCACAAAAGTAAACAAATTGCACATCACAATGTAGTCTGTAAATTGTGAAAGAAGGAGTTCATAAAATAGAGTATTTTCTTAAAGAAAAAAACATGTTGATTTGAAGTAGCATTTCAGCCACAAGGCTTTCCTTGAGCTGTGGGAAAAAATAAACAAGGGAGAGGACAATTACATAAGCTTGCTCTACTTCTAAAGAAGTCTTTACATTAGAAACACAGCCTTTCATCTTATTTTCCATATTTTAAAATCAAAATTTCAGATGAAAACTGCTCTCAAAGTAGCATAAGGCACAGAATACAAAGCCTCAGCAGTCATACAATTCTTATATAAGCAAGTTTTGCCTCTCAAAAACAGTTTTAGCAAATGTGCCAATAATCCCCAAATTAAAAAATATTAAACTATCACCATCAAAGGCTCTATTTTCTCCTTATTTATAACCCCAGGCAGATCAGTTTTCAAGACAGTTTGAAGAAACAAAAATGTATGTAGTTTTCTCACATAAATTATACAAATTTACCAGTCTCAACGTCAAAGGCAAAATTCCCCATTGACTTTATGGGGAGCAAGACTGGGCATATAGCTGTGCTTTTGAAAATTTTACCCCAAGTGACTTTAAGGGCACTTAAGCACTTGAACAAGTTATGCAGAGAGTTTTTAGAATTCCTGGCATTGGAGGCGTTTAAGAACAGGCTAGACAAACATCTCTCATGGTCTAAGCATACTTAAATGCTGACTCAGCCAGAGGAATGGACTAGATAGCCCCTCGAGGTTCCTTCCAGCCCTACATTTTTATGATTCTATATTCCCTGCATTGTTCAATGGAACCAGGCACCAGGGGGCTGTGAATATTTTAATATTCTATATAAGTTCTTATATTGTGCTCATGACCCTAGAATCTGAGTGCATTGTAGTGCCTCCCCTCAGCAACACAGGCTAGCATGAGCACTCAGACTAGTCTTTTGTTCACTACTCTGGGTCTCTATGGAATATCAAGTCAAATTCAAGGTCTCAGTGCTTATCTTCAGGGAATTCAGTGGTCTGGGCCCAGGATACATAAAAGTTCTCTTACAGCACTGGAATGACTGCCATGATTTCCAAATGCACTCCTTAGGTATAAAAGAAGGTCCACCTCATCTGTGCAGAATACAGAGCTTTTCCACATCAGCAACAATCACAGGGCACATCTGATGTATTCCTAGAGCAAGGCACAAAAAGCTACAGTTCCCCAGCTTTTCACCTTCAGCCCAGACATGCTTCCATTTTAGCTATGGTGCTGAGCTTGCACAAAGAGACTGCTGGTGGCTACATGGTAGGGAGAAAGGAAGATGCCACACATAGCTGCCTTCACGCTTCACGTGGGGCTCTATCAAAGATAATATGGATCAACACTACCAAGAAAACTGATTGTCAGATTTGTTTATTCAAAAGTATTACCAAACACAACAAAACACAGGCAAATAGAATGAAGTGTGCTAATTTTCTGTCCTATGTGTTCTGTTATTTTGATGACTGACAGATATGATAAAACCAGCAACTATACAGGTTGAACTAGGAGAATACAAAAAACAAGAAATTCTCTTTGATTCAATAATAAAAAATTTGCACATGGTAATTTTTGGTATGATGGAAAAAATAAATTTTTTGCAATAAAATGTGTTTGTTCTTATAGTAATGAAAATAAATGTAATGTATTTAATAAGTAAATGATTTGGGATAGGCTGCACTATATGAGTTGAAACAAGAGAAAAAGTCATTTATGACATTAATCTTACTGCAGTTAACCTGCTTAAAACTACATACTGAAATAAAGTAAATTTTATGTCCAAGCAACTACCCCCTTCAATTCCATTTCCTCATGCTTTATTAACACTTTATTATTACATTATAAAAGGAGGTTAATATTGCTGTTACTTCTTCTAATGATGGATTAACTTCAATTCTGTTTCAATAAAATAGTGTTAAACTGCAATTCCATTGCTGCTTTCTTATTGTGCAAATCCCCCGCCCCCTCCTAGTCCCCATCCAGCATCAGGATGGCAGTGAGTATTTATAGGGCCTGGGACAACATGTCAACTTGGGGCCCTCTTACAAACCCACTGCTGGAGCAGCCTGGTCCGCATATTGTCTGTCTCTGACTTTGTCCCCTGTAGCCCTTCCCACTCCCCACTGGGAAATACATTCCTTCCTTGTTTTTGACTGGTCCTCCTTGATGTTTCAATTCCCCTGTCACCAAGGCAGCTCTTCATTCACCCTACATTCACTCACAGCCAAGCTCCTAAGTCACCGTGGCATCCTAGCTCTCTCACTTTTCTCCTCCTGTTGTTGATGAGCCTAAGGGAACCTACAGCCTGCTTTATATGTCCATGGAGGGACAGGGTAGAGAGCCAGGGGACTGTAGCCCCAAAGAGGAACTACTTGCTGCTGCCACAGGAGAATGGAGAAGAGCGTGAGGGCCTGTAGGATCTCTCTCTCTCCCCTCACCTCTACCCCAGTTTTTGCAGCATGGGAAGGTGGAGAGAGCAGTATTTAGTAACTCTGGGGACATTATTGCAAGTGCTGTAATATTAGATGTTTCTTAATGTCACGATTTTTAAACACTTGGCATTAGCAATACTGAGACGATGTGGGAAAACACAGAAAAGCAGGTAGTGCTACACTCCCTGAAGCACTGGTGAAACAGGGCGCAGTTCTTGCAGGTGGCTTGAGAAGACATCCAGCAGCGAAAAGAGGCAGAACAGCCAGCCAGCTCAAGCAGCGGTACCAGTATTGAAAATCCTAAATATTCTATCATCATAAGTCAGGCCTCCAAAACTCATGATATTGGCTTAAAAATCACGAGATTTTAAACAGTAGTAAGTTATTGATCCTTTCTAGTCACCTTCTTGTTGAACCTTTATGGTTTGTGTTTTCAAGCACTTCTCTGCAAGCATCAGTCCTTGAATTTTTTTTCTTTTTTCAATGAAAGCATACATTCTCACATAATCACAGGACTCCACGATCTTGGGCTTTAAGAAAAACAACAAATATCATGAAATTCATGATAAAAGCTCTAGAGTTAGCAACACTGCAACACATCTGTCCCAAAAGTCTCTGCCAGTCCTGGCACTCCATCAAGCTTTGGTCCAATTCTCACCATATTTCTCAGTCCAGTCATAAACGCTACTTTAAGTGCTCGTGCATCCTATTTAATTTCGGATAGACCCATTTCTCTGCAGCCAGCAACTTCCTCTTTTTAATTACCTATAGTTATGGATTATGTGGGTATCTCAGATTGCATTCTATAATTCATAAGATCGTAGCATTCAAGAATTTCAAAGAAAAGATAGATTGCAATAGAGAAGCCAGTGTCTAAAAGAGGAAGCTGAAGAATAAATAATTGCAAAACTAGAGTGGAGTTGTGATAACTGTGTCTACAAATTTACCCTAAATGTAATATCAGTTGTAAAAAGTATATTAAATTTCATAAAATGAATAACCTATAATAACCTAAAATAACAAATGTTGATTGAAAGTACATCAAGTTGCTTTCAATAATGAATGTTATCAAAAAGACGCAAGAAAAAAAGATAGACTAAATTAGTAAGAACAAACAAACAAAAAGCCACTGATATGATCCAAAGGACTATGTTGAAATCATGCTTGGTAAAAACAGAAGATAGGGAACTGGAAATTAATTAACCATTTGTTGGATTCAAAAAAAAGGTCCTGCATCAGTTTCTACTCAGGCTATTTAACTAAAAGTCCTTTCTTTGTCTATTGGTCCCTGGAAAATCCAGCATACATGAGCCTCTCTCCAGGTGGCGGTACCTATCTGGAGTTGCTACAACCTGAGCGAATTTCCCTAGTCCTTGGAAGTCCATGGTCCTTTCAAATGGAATTACACAGCCCCTAGTCCACAACATAACGTAAACGCAATTCAATAAGGTTTGTTCAGAATATTGCAAGAAATTGCCCTGTCATAGGCATGACGTTGGAGCCAGAAACGCCAAAGAGGAAACAGCCCTTCAGACTTATGCAGCACTGGACATGGTGATTGCAAACACACTTTCAGTGGAGGAAAAGCCACCTCATAACTTATGCGAGTGGAGGACACAAGTCTCAAATAGATTTATTTTTTAACAAGAAGAAATAATAGGTCATAAATTAATTAATTGTAAGGTAATGCCTGGCGAACATTATGAACCAGGACAGACTTATAGACTTCAGAATATAGAGATCTCAGAATCATCTGAACCCATGAGCACCAGAAATGTGTAAGTGGTAGAAACATAAAGATAGGAATGACAAGATCTTTAAACAAAAAGTAATGCTGACTACACAGTGGGATGCCTGGAGGATAACTGGTATAAACTAAATTAACATTGCTGTAAATGGCATATGAAATCCTAGGTGTTGTGAAACTAGTCCCACAAAGGGTAAAAAGGGAGACTTGGTGGTGGAATCTTCTAAAGAATGCAGTGAGAAGAAAAAGAGTAACTTAAAAAAAATGTCAGGGCAGTGGCTTGAGCAGTGACAAGATGGTGTATATGGAGGCAAAAAAGGAGGCCAAAAGAAGTGTTGTAACAGCTAAAAATTTGGCCTGTGATGAGCTATATAACCAGCTAGGACAATATGTCTGAGGGAGAAAAGACCATCTCACTATGGCTAGACACATATCGACAAACGACATGAAAGAGTTTGCTTATATTAGAAATGAACATGATATATTGCAAATGAATGGTGAAACAATCAGTGAACTCTGGAGTAATAACTTTGAAAGAATGAAGAAATCTAGTGTGATGAACTAAGAAATGTAAGTCAAGTCTGATCAATCGGATACAAGAGGAAGAGGTTGTAAAGGCACTTAGAAAAATGAAAAAAGAGAAAGCACCTTGTTCTGATGAAGTACCAGTGGATGTGCTGAAGTCATTGAGAAGGGAAGTCATCAAGTATTTTACAAGTCTGTTGTATTATATTCTTCAGAGAGAATGATGGATGGAATGACATAAAAGCTTTATGATGTCCATTTTTAAACGTAAAGGAGATATTACACTGTGTGCTAAATATCATGCAATTAAGCTGTTGTCACATGCTATGAAAGTATGGGAGAAAATTATTGAAAAGAATCTGAATGGAACAGTTGAAATTTGGAAGGCTCTGCGGCATTATGCCCCATATTCTTCATAGTAATATTACTATGATATGAATATGGCATAATTATGATGTATTTAGTGCAAGATAAAGCATGTGAGATATCATTGGAAATGTTATGATTTTCTGAATATGATTATCATATTTGTATGCATGTATCATTTTTGTATCTGAAGTTAGGAATATTGTCTATGCCCTTATTACAAATGTGTTTACACCTGGGGAATGCCCGCCCACTAGACAGAATGCAATCAGTCTAGATCAGTGTTTCCCAAGATGAAGTTGGGATGACACTTGTGTAGGGAAAGCCCCTGGCGGGCTAGGATGGTTTCTTTACCTGCCGCGTCCGCAGGTCTGGCTGATCATGGCTCCCCCGACTGCAGTTCACTGCTCCAGGCCAATGGGAGCTGCTGGAAGCAGTGGCCAGCATGTCCCTTGGCCTGCGCTGCTTCCAGCAGCTCCTATTGTCCTGGAGCAGTGAACTGCAGTCGGGGGAGCCATGATCAGCCAGACCTGCGGACGCGGCAGGTAAATGAACTGGCTGGCCTACCAGGGGCTTTCCCTACACAAGCGTTGTCCCAAGTTTGGGAAACACTGGTCTAGATTGCTGGCTGGAAAGGGCCATTAGGAAGAACAATAGGTCTTAGAAGATGGTAATCTTTCACCAGGAATGCCTTCTTGGGGACGCTGCAAACAGACTCTGAGTTATGACTGCAGGGCCATGTGATCAAGTCACCTGATACCAGACACCATGATAATATTAGTATTTTTCCACTGACCGGGGGTGGAAATCACACTGGAAGACAAAGGATTCCCACAATCTGTAAAACCTATTTAAGGCAGGGGAGTAACACAATCATGGTTCATTGTTTACTGCATCCCTGTCCAAGATGACTGCTGTAAACATCTATGAAACAAAGACCAATCTGGGGGAGAAGGACTGAGCCCAGGCTGGAAGGTTGTCTAGCCTGTGAATGAAATATCTGAAGGTTTAAGCTGCAGGCAAGTGCAGCTGGCTTTCAAGAATCTCCACAATTTTCCTAAAACAACATTTACAGTGAGAAATTATTACTTGTATCCAGTTTCTTTAGTATCTTAAGCTTAGATTGCATTTTTGTTTAAATTGCTGGGTAATCTGCTTTGATCTGTTTGCTATCCCTTCTAATAACTTAAAATCTATCTTTTGTAGTTAATAAACTTGTTTTCGTTTTGTCTAAAATCCAGTACGTGGAATTCATAACTGGGGAGCAAAAAGCTGTAGCATCTCTCTCTCTTCACAATGAGGGAGGATACAAATTTCTTGAATTTACACTGTGTAGTGCAAGATGGTATAATTTTGGGTTTATCCTCTAGAGGGGTGAATGCACTTCAGTACTGGGCAATTCCTTAGCTGAGTCTTCCCATGCAGAGCTGATTTCGGTATCTGTGTGTTTCTGAAGCTGCTTGTGTGCCTACCTGTGTGCTGGTAAAAGTGTGAGACCAGAAGCATGTCTGCAGCTAACCACAGCATTACAGGGAGAAAGGGAGCCCAGGCTAGTGGGTCAGGTGGGCTCAGTGGTATGCAGTCCCAGTTGGCAAACCGCAGAAGGGGGGGGGAAACCCATCACAGGGTCAGTATGGATTTATGCCGGGAAGGAGTACATCTGATGCCATATTTGCTTTATGAATCCTCATGAAGAAGCTCAGAGAAAGGAGACAGTAACTAGGCATAGTCTTTGTGGACTTGGAGAAGGCATACAATTGTGTGCCAAGAGAATTTGTTTGGTGGAGTTTACAGGTGTGCCAGAAGGATATGTCCATCTTATCCAGGATGATGATGATGATGATGATGATGATGATGATGGAGTAACTACCACAATCAAAACCAAATGGCAGCTACAGCCGAGAATTTCCCATAAACAGTGGCCAGCACCTGGAGTCACAGTTAAGCCTTTTTTTTGTTTGTGATTGTCTTGGATGTGATCACTGAGAATATACAAAGGCAATCATCTTGGAATTTGCTGTTCTCAGATGACTCAGTGATACATACAGATGACTAGGAGACCCTGCAAACCAACTCTGAACAGCAGGACTTAGAATGAATGTTGGTAAGACTGATGCTATGATAACTGATGGAGGAGGACCCATCATAAAGAACATTACAGGTAGAGAGCTTAGAAGAGTTAAAGAATGTAAATACCTAGAATCAATGGTTGCTGACAATGGTGCCCTCCTGAGCAATGCCCAGCTGTACGCTTAAACTGTTTAGTGCAAATATCAGGAGCTGATCCTAGTTCTCTGTAATAAAAAGATGCCAATAAAGTTAAAAGGTAGAGTGTATAAAAATATAATTCAACCAGTCCTAATGTACGGAGCAGAGACTGGACCAAGAAAACAAATCACTATGCTCTCCACCTCCACCACAGTAATGAAAATACTGAAGGTGGTCAAATGGTTAGACACTCCATGACAGGAAGTGAAATGAAGTTGTGACGGCCTAATGGAGGTTGACCCAATTGAAAATAAGTTCAGGGAGGCTAGGCTACGTTGGTATGAACATGTACAGTGGAGATCTGAGAGCTATATTGGTAGGATGACCCTTGCAATGATCGTGGATGGAAGATGACCAAGGGGGAGGCCAAAGACTCAATACACAGACTGGATATCAGCAGACCATAAAGAGACCAATTTGCATGACAGCGAGGTGTACATTCATGAGTTTTGGAAGAAAGCTATAAAAAAGTCAATGCCCAGGAATAGAGAAATGGCAAGAAAGAAGAGGAAGACAACTGTACCTTATATTTCTCTAGTCACTTCCATCTAAACACATCAAAGCAGTTACAAACATCAGTGAATGCAGTCTCAACACTGCTTGTGAAGCAGGTAATTTTCTCAATTTTAGAATAACAGATACCAGAAAAGGAGTGGGTGGGTGAAATTCTGTGGCCTGCATTGTGCAGGTGGTCAGATAAGATTATCATAATGGTCCCTTCTGACCTTAAAGTATATGAGTCTATGATGTATCATCATACTATGGCTCACAACAGTCTTACCATTAAGATGTATCTGAACAAAAAACAAGATATGGAACAAATTACTACCTAAATGAAACCATCCTAGGTCCAGTCAAAGAAAGTTGAGCCTTAGCAGATCTAGTACTTGCAACACATAAAAGAACATAAACGAACAGACCCACAACCTCAGATCCAAAACACAATGCAAACATAAAACAATTCCTGCATTCTAAGGAAATATGATGTTATCTATGTATGTTCTGAAAGTGTAACTGCTTACTCAGTTGTGTACTTTCCTGTAATTATCCCTTTGAAACACAAAACAATTGGAGAAGAAAGATTTATGCTTTACAGTTCCCTATATAAAGGAACACTTGTTCCCAAAACTGTAATATGCATGAAAATTTACCATCACTCAAACCCCATTTAGACACTACTGGACAATTCTGTATTTTGCAATCCTTTAAGCAGAATACAGTGAAATTATGCATTTGTACTGCTGTGCTGAAGGCCCGAGGGAAAAACATAAGCATAAAATGCTGGAAGAGAGCTCCGACTTATATTTTTTACTTATTTTTGAAAACGATTTCACTTAAATGCCATTGAATTGGTAATGTATTGTGCAATGATATGCATTAGTAGCTCAGCTAGGATTAAATATGGAAGGATTTCATAACTACAATACATTTCAGGACTTGCAAGAGCAACAGGCCTTTATATGATGGTGCAAAATTAAAGATTTGGTTTAAACAGAGCTTGAAAAGTTCAGATTGGCAGACACCTGGCCCCACCAGCAAGGCTGGACACTCAGTGGGTTCCCAGTCTAATATCTTGATTTATTTTTTCAGGGCAATAACATAGATTTCAGTGAGACCTAGAAGGATCATCCCTCCTTGGAGCCTAAACAAGGTGATTAATAGCCTCTATACTTGACCCTTTGAACCCCTGGCATTAGAATCCTTATTTTGGCTCTCACTAAAAGCAGCCTTTTCCATAACTATAACCTCTTTTTGGAGAGCGAGTGAGTTTATGGTTTTCTTTTGCTGGCAAATATTTCTAGTTTTCCATTATAGAAATTGGCATATTGGATCAGATCTATGGACCACCTAGTTCAGTCCTGCATCCTGCCACCAACAGGGGCCAGCGGTGGGCCAGCTTGTACTCTGCCCTGGTCCCGAGGCCCGCCGGGGATATCAGTTGGCGGCTCCTTCATGGAGCCGTGAGCACGGGCGTGTACTTGGCGCGGTTCACATCTGTCCCTAGCACCTGCCCTTTCTGTGGTAAGAAGGAGACCTTGGCGCACGTTTATTTGGAGTGCGCCAGGTTGCAGCCCCTGTTCCGGCTCCTCCTGAATATTTTCCTGCGTTTTTGGTTGCACTTTTCCCCTCACCTTTTTATCTACACGCTCCCCATCCGTGGCCCCACGAAGTCGTGGGATCTCCTTCTCAACCTTCTCTTGGCCCTGGCCAAACTGACCATCTACAACACCAGGGAGAGGAGGTTGGCCGACGGGATTTCCTGCGACTGTAGGGCCTATTTCCGTTCCTCCGTCTGCTCACGCATCCGGGCAGAGTTCCTCTGGGTGGCGTCCACTGGCTCCCTTGACGCCTTCGAGGAGCAGTGGGTGTTGTCCGGGGTTCTCTGCTCGGTGTCCCCATCGGGTTCCCTTCGTTTAGCCCTATGATCTCACTCCTGATCCTGTTTTTTTCATTAGTTGTCCCCCGTAATTATTTGGTGTCCCAGACCTGTGGGTCCTCCCCTTAGGCTGGGGGGAGGCCCTTTAGAAGTGGGCGGGCTTCGCCCGCCCACCCCCGCTGGATGCCAATAGGACCAACAGGGGCCAGTACCAGGTGCCTTAGAAGAAGATGCAAGAACCATAGAGCAGGCAAATATGGTATAATATGACCCATAAATGTCTCAATATAATCCCTAATAGTTAAAGATTAGTTTAAGCCTTGAAACTTTCCAGGCTTCCCTTCCAAAATCTTCGTTTTGCCTTAATTGTTATAACTGGATATTTCTGTTATCCTTCTTTTGAGAGACAAGATGCATGAGCTAATATCTTTTATTGGACCAACTTCTGTTGGTGAAAGAGACAAGACTTCAAATTTACACAGAGCTTTTCTTCAGGTCGGGACCAACATGGCCACAACACCACTGAAAACAATCCCTCTTGAATGTTTTTAAGTTATTGGCCTCAGTGACACCCTCTGGCTGTAAGTTCTGCAGAGCAATTATGGTTCAGTGGAAGAGTATTTCCTTTTCTCAGCTCTGAATTTGCTACCTTTCAAATTCATGGAATGTCTCCTTGCTCTTGTTTTGTAAGACAGGGAGAACAAAAAGTTCCTGATCTACCTTTTCTACACTATTAATAATTTTACATACTTCTATCATGGGGTGGAGATGGCCCAACATCTACATGAATATTTTGCCTCCATTTTCAATAAGAGTAATGAGGAGGCTGGGGACAGCACAAGGTATCTAATGGCAATTAGCATATGGAAGTAGAATTACCACATGAGGTGGAAGCCAAACTCACACCACTTAAAATGGGACCAAATCAGGGGCCCAGATAATCTGCTCCCAAGAATATTAAAGGAATTGGCACATGAATTTGAAAGCCCAATAGCAAGGATTTTTAATGAATCTAGAAACTCGGAGGTTGTACCCTATGACTGGAAAATTGCAAATATAGTATCTATATTTAAGAAAGGAAAAAAACTAATCCAGTAAACTACAGGCTCATTAGGTTGACCTCAATTGTATTCAAGGTCTTAGAGAGAGTAGTTAAGGATATAGAGCAAGGGTGGCTAACCTGAGCCTGAGAAGGAGCCAGAATTTACCAATGTGCATTGCCAAAGAGCCACAGTAACACATCAGGAGCCCCCTGTCAGCTTCCCGTCCCCTCGCCCCCGGCATCTCCCACCTGCCAGCAGCACCGCCGATCAGCACCTAACCCTCCATTCCTGCGCCTTCCACTCACCGTGATCAGCTGTTTTACTGTGTGCAGGAGGAGGAGGAGTAAGGGTGCGGCAGACTCAGGAGATGGGGTGGAGGCCTTGGGGGAAGGAGTGGAGTGGGGCTGGGACCTGGGGCAGAGCAGGGGTTGAGCAGTGAGCACCCTGTAGCACACTGGAAAGTTGGTGCCTGTAGCTCAAGCCCCAGAGTTGGTGCCTATGCAAGGAGCTGCATATTAATCTCTGAAGAGCCGCATGTGGCTCAAGAGCCACAGGCTGGCCACCCCTGACACAGAGGTAAACAGCAATTAGGATAAAATACGACTTGATTTTATGAAAGGTAGATTGTGCCAGAGCAAAGTGATCTTTTTGAGATGATAAAAAATGGTTACTCACCTTTCAGTAACTGTTGTTCTTCGAGATGTGTTGTTCATGTCCATTCCAAGCAGGTGTGTGCACGCCAGCCAGAAGGTTTTCCCCTAGCAGCGTCCGTAGGGTCGGCCTTGACGCCCCCTGGAGTGGCGCCACCACAGCGCCCTATATAGGGGCCCGCCAACCCTCCATCCCCTCAGTTCCTTCTTGCCAGCACTCCGACAGAGGGGCAGGAAGGTGGGTATTGGAATGGACATGAACAATACATCTCAAAGAAAAACAGTTACAAAAAGGTGGGTAACCGTTTTTTCTTCTTCGAGTGATTGTTCATGTCCATTCCAAGCAGGTGACTCACAAGCCTGAACCTAGGCGGTGGGGTCGAAGTTCACTGCTGACTGAAGCACAGCACGGCTGAAAGCTGTGTCATCTCTGGCCTGGTGCGTGATGGCACAGTGCGACGTAAACGTGTGGATGGAGGACCACGTGGCAGCTCTACATATTTCCTGAGTCAGGATCTGGGCCAAGAACGCTGCGGAGGTGGCCTGTGCCCTTGTAGAGTGGGCCGTGATCGGAGGAGTAGGGACCTTGGCCCGGCGGTAACATTCCTGGATGCAGGCCGCAATGCATGAGGAGATCCGCTGAGACGAGACTAGGAGCCCCCTCATCCTATCTGCCACAGCAATGGAGAGCTAGGTTGATTTCCTACACCATTTGGTCCATTCATTATAGAAAGCGAGGGCCTTGCAGACATCCAGGGAATGCAGCCTACGCTTTGTACCCAAAGTGTGTGGTTTTGGATAGAACACCGGGAGAAAGATATCCTGACCCATGTGGAATTGGGAGACTACCTTCGGAAGGAACACCGGGTGTGGCCTGAGTTGGACCTTGTCTTTACAGAAGACGGTGTATGGAGGCTCAAATGTCAGCGCTCTGAGTGATAGCGACAAGGAATGCGACCTTGTATGAGAGGTATAGCAGAGAGCACAAAGCCAGGGGCTCGAAGGGAGGCCCTGTGACGGCGGAAAGGACCAAATTGAGGTTCCAGGTGGGGGCTGGTTGTCGAATATGTGGAAACAGCCTGTCCAGGCCCTTGAGGAAGTGACCAACCAGCGGGTTCGCAAAATCCGAAGTACCCTGCTCTCTTGGATGGAACGCTGAGATGGCCGCTAAATGAACCCAAATTGAAGAGAGGGAAAGCCCTAGCTGTCTCAGATGAAGCAAATAATCCAGGATAAAAGGGATCGGGGCCAGCAATGGAGCCTGTCCCCACTGTTCAGCCCAGATGGAGAAGCGTTTCCAAATTAGCCAGGTAGATGGTTTTCTGCCACCAAGCAGGACTTGCCTGACCTGTTGAGAGCATTGCATCTCCATGGGGTTCAGCCATGGAGCATCCAGGCAGTGAGGTGGAGCGATTCCAGATTTGGGTGGCGGAGGCAGCCCTGATCCTGTGTGATCAGGTCCGGGAGCAGAGGCAGCATGAGGGGTGCTCAAGTGGACTTGTGCAGGAGTGACGTGTACCAGTGTTGGCATGGCCACGTCGGTGCTATCAGGATTACGCGGGCGTGATCCTTGCAGATCTTGAGAATCACCCTGTGAACCATGGGAATCGGGGGGAAAGGCGTAGAGCAGACCGTCTCCCCAGGGAGGAGGAAGGCATCCGACAGAGACTCCGGACTGCGACCCATGAGGGAGCAGAAACATTGACACTTCCTGTTCTCTCTCGAGGCAAACAGATCTATCTGGAAATAACCCCAGAGGTGGAAAATTGAGCGTACTACATCCCGGCGAAGGGACCACTTGTGATCATGGAATGAGCAGCTGAGGGCATCCACCAGGCCATTCTGTTCCCCTGGGAGGTAGGATGCTGACAGGTGAATTGTGTTCCGTAGGCAAAAGTCCCATAACGCGAGGGCTTCCCAGCATAGGGGAGAGGAGCATGCACCCCCGTTTACTGATATAAAACATCGCTGATGTGTTGTCCATGAGGACTGAAACACATCTGCCTGCCAGATGGGGTTTGAAGATTAGGCATGCCAGATGCACCGCTCACAGCTCCCTGACGTTGATGTGCAAGGAGAGATCTTCTGGACACCACAAGCCTTGGATCCTGAGGTTCCCTAGGTACGCCCCCCACCCTCGATCCGATGCTTCCGTCACCAAGGAAAGGGAGGGCTGGGGGCTGCCGAAGGGCACTCCCGCACACACTTCTTGCGGGTTGAGCCACCGCAGAAGGGAGACCAGCACCATATGGGGGAGCATCACCACCAAGTCTAGGGCGTCCCTGGTCGGGTAGTATACGGTCACCAACCAAGACTGGAGAGGACGCAACCTGAGTCTGGCGTGGCTCACCACATAGGTACACGCTGCCATGTGGCCCAACAACTTGAGGTAGTTTCTTGCTGTGGTGGTCGGGGTGCATTGGAGACTGAGAATGATTCCGGACATGGACTGGAACCTGGACTCCAGTAGGTACACCTTGGTGTGGGTCAAGTCCAGAACTGCCCCTATAAACTCTATCCTTTGAGTGGTAGACAGAGTGGACTTGGCCTCATTCAGCAGGAGGCCGAGCTCGAGGAAGGTCGGTCTGATGAAGAGCACCTGAACCTCCACCTGTGCCCTGGTACGGCCCTTTATGAGCCAAGCGTACAGGTAGGGGAATACCTGAATCCCGTGCTTGTGCAGGAAGGCTGCCATGACTGCAATGCACTTTGTGAAAACCCCCGGGGCTGCTGACAGGCTGAAAGGTAGCACTGTGAACTGAAGATGGGCATCAGCTATGACGAATCTGAGGTAACGCCTGTGATGGAGGATTATGGCTATATGGAAATACGCGTCCTTCAAGTCGAGGGCGGCATACCAGTGCCCTGGATCAAGGAGGGAACGATCGAGGACAGGGAGACCATGTGGAACTTGAACTTCTTTACAAACTTGTTCAGATGCCACAAGTCCAGAATAGGCCTGAGGCCCCCTTTCGCTTTCGGTATCAGGAAGTAACGGGAGTAGAAACCCCTGCCCCTGAGTTCCTGAGAAACTTCCTCCACCGCCCCCTTGTTTCGAGGAGAGACTGCACTTCCTGAGTCAGAAGTTGCTCGTGAGAGGGGTCCCTGGAGAGGGACGGGCAGGGGGGCTGGTGGGGCAGGAGGGAGGAGAACTGAATAGAATATCCCTTCTCTACCGTGCGAAGCACCCAGCTGTCTGATGTGAATCAGGACCAGGCACGATAGAAGGGGGATAGACGTGACCCAAAGGTAGGAATGGGAGGATCCAGAGTTCTGACTGGTAGATCGTCCTCGACCATATCATCAAACTGGAGGCCTGGGCCCGATGGCAGCCTTGTCTGGCAGGATGACTGGCCCGAGGGCTGACGTTGGTGCCTCCTCCTGCCATTCCTGCCTCGCCTATGCCCGGAATCCGGGCAGTTCTGAGGCTGGTATGGGCGCGAGGCCGTTTGCGGCGTGAACTGCCTGCACTGGGTTACTGGGGTGTGCAGGCCCAGAGAGCAAAGAGTAGCCCTTGAGTCCTTCAAGCTATGCAATCACTTGTCCGTTTTCTCCGAAAATAGCATTGGCCCCTCGAATGGGAGGTCCTGGATGGTCTGTTGGACCTCATGAGGAAGGCCTGAGACTTGAAGCCAGGCTCCCCGTCTCATGACCAGGCCAGCTGCCAACGTGCGCGAGGCTGAATCTGCCACATTCAGAGCTGCCTGGAGGGATGCTCAGGATATCAATTTCCCTATCTCGACCAGAACCAAAAATTCCGTTTGTGCCTCCTAGGGAAGAAGTTCAGCGAACTTAAACAATGCCAAGCATGTATTGTATCCAAACGGGCTCACTATAGCCTGTTGATTGGCTATATGCAATTGCAGCCCCCTCGTTGAATACACCTTTCTGCCAAACAGGTCCAACTTTTTGGCCTCTGGTTTTGGATGTCGATCCCCGGAACCCCTGGTGCCCCCTCTGGTTGGCAGCATCTACCACCAGGGAGTCCAGGGGAGGATGCGCATACAGGTGCTCATGGCCCTTGGAGGGTACAAAGTAGCGCCTCTTCATCTTTTTGGCTGTGGGGGCCAATGAAGCCGGCGTCTGCCATAAAGTACGAGACGTGTCTGCTATCGTCTTGATCAATGGCAGGGCTACCCTGGATGGGCCCGAGGGGGCCAGGATGTCCACTACCGGGTCCATGTACACTTCAATCTCCTCCGCTTGGATCGCCAAGCTCTGGGCTGCCCGCCTAAGCAGCTGTTGGAGCACTCAGTTGTCCTCTAGGGCCATTGCTGTTGCCGTGCCTGAGACAGCCTCGTCCGGAGATGAAGAGGAGGAGATCACCTGTAGCAGTCCCTCCTCTGACCTGTCCATGCCTTCAGGGGCCTGTGGCACATGGTACTGTGGTTGTGGGGCCGGTACGGGTTCAAGATGCCGCACCGTGGCTGGTACCAGGGTCGACAGTGAGCGACGAGGCGTCGGGCGGTGCATGCGGTGCCGGAACCACGGTCGCCGCCAGTGCCGATACCTGGCTAGGGGGCGCTGGACTTTGATTCGGCACACCCCTGAAGGATGATGGTGCCGGTGGATGAGGCAACTGCGCCGGTGCCACCGATGTCAAGGAGATCGATGCGGACCTGGAGCTAGGACCAAACGCCTGTCCCACCGACTGATAGTAGGCCCAGGGGGTCCAGAATGGCCGTTGGGAGGGTGGTTGCCATTGCTGCTGCCACGGCGGCGGGTAAGGTTGATGGCTTGCCCGTGAAGCTGACCTCCTGCTCCTCGATCTACTGGAGTGGTAGGATTCCACCTCCGTGTCCGAGGTCTCCGAATAGGAGGACCTAGGGGGAGCAGTACCCACTGTCACCGGGGAGCAGTGCCGCAGGGACGGGGAACACTCCCTCTGCCCCAGTGCCGCCCGGGTGGTGCGGAGCGGGGAGCGAAGCGTCATCATGGCTGGCTTGACCCGTGATTGTACTGGGGGTCGGGCCACGGCTGGCAGCTTCATGCGGCAGTGCAGAGAGGCCGGCACCGGGAGGCTCAACAAGTCAGAGGCCGCCCCAAACACCTCTGGCATTGATGGGAGACGCACGTCCTCACTGAGGTCCGGGGATCTCAGCCGGTCCAGACTTGACCACCTTCTCTCCGGTGCGGGAGTCGACGAAGCAGCTGGAGGATGAGTCTGGGGCCCAGTCTGTCCACTTTTACTCATGGACGGTGTCAGCCTCTTAAGGTCCTGGTGGAGTGATCGTTCCCTCACCGGCCTCTTCTTTTTAGTGGGCACTGGAGAGGGTGAGCGGTGCAGCACAGAGACCGATTTCCTGTGACCAGATTCCCTCCAGTGCCGGGATTTGGATGCTTTGGTCTGGGCCCCAAGTCCTGATGCCAGTGCCAGGGCGCTACGCACTGAAGACGAGGTGCTAGGTGCTGGCTCAGGGTTGGAGGGTGGCCGCAAGGCCGCCTCCATCAGGAGCACTCTAAGTCTCTGCTCTCTGTCCTTAAGAGCCCTGGGATGGAAGCCCTGCAGATACTGCACCGGTCTCTTTGGTGGCCCTCTCTGAGGCACCTCAAGCAAGCTGAGTGCGGGTCACTCTTTGGCATAAACTTCCCGCAGTCCCTGCAGAGTTTAAACCCTGGGGACCGGGGCATGTCCCAGCGGGGCGACGAGTATGTTGGGGGGAGCCCCCCCAACAACTATCAACTATGTACAACTACTCTAATCTAAAAACTAAACTATATACATGAATGAGACGCTACTAAACTTGCTGTAAGGGAGCAAGGTTTCAGCTAGTCGTCACCCGCGGTAAGAAGAAACTGAGGGGTGGAGGGTTGGCAGGTCCCTATATAGGGCTGGCGCCACTGCAGGGGGCACCGAGGACGACCCTACAGACACTGCTAGGGGAAAATCTTCCGGCTGGTGTGTACGTGGCACGCACACACCTGCTTGGAATGGACATGAACAATCACTCGAAGAAGAACTGATTTTCTAGACAAAGGAAATGCAGTAGATTGAATCTATCTGGATTTCAGTAAAGCATTTGATATAGTTCCACAAGCAAAATTATTAGTTCAATTGGAGAAGATGGGGATTAATACAAGAATCAAAAGGTGGGTAAGAAATTGGTTAAAGGGGAGACTACAATGGGTCATACTGAAAGATGAATAAGTTTAGGCTTGAAATTAGATGAAAATTTCTGGACTATCAGAGGAGTGACATTCTGGAACAGTCTTCCAAGGGAAGTATTAGGGATATAAAAACTAACTTGTTTTAAGATTGAGCTTGATAAATTTATGGAGTGAATTGTATGGTGAGATTGCTTAAAATGGCATATGGTCCATTCATGACTGCAGTAATCTAATTTCTCCAATGGACAAAGATGGGACACCAGATGGGAAGGGCTCTGAGTTACTAAAGAGAATCCTTTCCCAGGTATCTGGCCAGTGGGTCTCACCCATATGTTCAGGGCCTAAATGACTGTCAAATTTGGGGTTGGGGAGGAATTTCCCACCCAGTCAAATTAGCAGAAACGTTTCCCTGGATTTGAGGGGTGTGTATAACCCAGAATGTGATCAAGCTAATTGCAACCATATTATGTGCATTCAGACACCCTGAAGTAATGAAACAGAACACCACATAGCTAAGGGTTAATTTGGAGACAGGCTTTTAGAAGCAAGGTCATATCTAGCTGGCAGTTTCTGCTAATCAGAATGGGAAGAGAGGACAAACATGTAAATAATTGAGACTATTGTCTGTGATTGGAACAACACATACAGCACTTTTACCTCTTGACTGCAATGACTGGAGAAGAATCTGTAGGTTTGGATATCCTGCTTGACTGAGAAACTTTTCAAACTGGTATTCTGAATATCTGTGTCCAGTAGCGGTATAAAGTCTCACAGAGATTCCATTCTGCCGGCTCCTCCATTTGCATGCTCAGTCAACCTCTAACGTGAGCTGGTCTTTGATACATAGTCTTTGATACAAATCCACATCAGATTTTTCTCTTCCCATATGTAATTGGGTTCACTAACCACAGATGCACCTCTTTATGACCAGGCATGGCATAGTGGCTGTCTCTCTGCCTGGCACTTCCTGCCAACGGTCTCTCTGTCACTGTGGTGGTCTCTCTTCCCGCAATTTGGCCCTTTGTCCACCCATTCCGAGGTAACAGAGAATCCAACCAAGTTATAGCTCAATGATCTTACAGCAGGTCTTCCATCTGTCTCTTGGTTCTGTAGTCCTTATATCCTTTATCTCCCCATAAGTTGAAATCATATTGGCTCAATAGGGCTTGGTGATTTGCCACCCTGAGCTGGAAGCTCACCGATTAATAAACCTTCCTGCCAAAGGTGTCCAGTCTCCTGGCGTCTTTATCCTTGGGGGTGGGCGCGGGTTGACCATGCCTCTCTCGGTGCTTTACGGACTCCACCACCAGAGAGTTGGGTGCTGGGTGAGAGTACAAGTAACTGTGCCCCTTTGCTGGCAAAAAATACTTTCTCTCCACCTTTTTAGAAATAGGTTCAAGGAGGCTGGGGTTTGCCTGGTGGAGAGGTAGGGCCACACGGCCCAATGCCGAGGAGGACAACACATCTAACAGGGTGTCCAACGGCTTCTCCATCTCCTCAGCCTGAAGCTGGAGATTTGAAGCCACCCGCTTAAGGACCTCTTGATGAGCCTTAAAATCTTCCTGTAGGGCGGGTGGTGGCACCGCTATGGATTCCTCCAGTGCCGGTGATCGGATCAGTTCTGCCCCCAGGGCATCTGGCGGTACCAATGGTTCAACCCTCAATTCCGAGCCTGGGTGTGGTGCCGCTGGTTTGGTATCAGTTGACTTTTCCCGGTGCCGAGGCAGGGACGTAGAGCATACCTGTGACACCCCAGCCACTGAAGGGGTCTCACCGGTGAAGGTAATTGGGGCCATGGTGCCCATGACACCACTGCCCTTGCCAAGGCGCCCCTTGCCATTGACCTGCTTAGGGATCGAGCAGAGCCTTTTGATCGTGGGGGGAAGCACGGCCAGGGATGGGCGGCTGGATGCCGAAGCCGAAGTCGCTGAGAAACGCACGGTGCTGTATGAGCGTGGGGAGCGTCCATGGCCGTGTTGGTGCCAACCTTGAGATTTATACCTTGATGACCAAGATGTGTACCCATCGGAGGTGCTGCTTCTAGATTCCCCCCAGCGACCATGGCTACGACGCCTGGGTGCCGATGATGGTCGAGGGGCATTCCGAGCATTACGTCTGTCGGAGCAAACACTCGAATCTGAGCATCGTTGCCGACGTGTTAAGACCTGCTCCTGTAGCTTTGGTGGGAAGAGGAGCGTCAACACCTCTTGTCTCGGTGCCCGCAACCTCTGTCGGTAGTGGAGAACCCTCGAGACTCCCTCTCAGGTGAATCGGCCAACGGAGTGTAAGTCTGGTGGGGGCTCTGGGATGGCCCCTCAGAACAGGTAGGTATCTTGTCCTCAGAGTGGGAGCTATGCCGTAAAGGGAGGGTTGATGAGCTCCCAATGGTGGCTTCCCTCAGGATCAGGGGCCCATCTCAGGTGGCATACCCAGCACCGGAAGGGCGAGGATGTCACACGCTGCTTGTGCTGCCTCCAGCATCGACTGCATTCTCACCGCAGGAGAGGCACACACGGACGGGACTGGACTACTCTGCTCAGCGCAAGTCGGAGGTCTGGTTCCTGAGGGGGATCGTAGGCTGCCCAACTCAGGTCCAGCCTCACCCCTGTCCTCCTCTCAGCGGTGCTGAGTCTTCTCTTGCTTCTTGGCGGGGGAGCGGTGCCGACTGGTGGATGGAGGCTCGCACTGCACCGATGACATGGTGCCCAGCGCCGAGTCGGGGCCAATGCCATTAGCAGGGCCCAGAGTCGGATATCTCTTTCACTCTTCGTTCAAGGCTTGAACGATCTGTAGATTTTACAACGCTTACTTATGTGAATCTCGCCCAGACAGCGAAGACACTGAGACTGTGGGTCACTCCTGGGCACAGAACTGCGACAGGAGTAGCACGATTTGAAGCCTGGGGCATGGGCCATGCCCCAAGCCAGGAAACTAACTAGAGAAGCAATCTATGAAGAAGAGTTGTACTACTAAGGCTAGAAGCGCTACAGCAGAGCTGGAGCACGAAGTTCTGACTACTTTCACTGGCGGCAAGAAGGAACTGAGGATAGGGGGAGTGCGCAGCTCCCCGTATAGCGCGATATAGAGGTGTCATTGTAGGGGTCGCAGCGGTGCTCCCCCACTATAGGTACTGCTAAGGTAAAAACTTCTGGCACTGGTGCATGTGGTGAGCACGCACACCTACTGTGGAATAGACATGAGCAATCACTCGAAGAAGAACTGTAAGAAAACATGGAGTAACAATAACATTAAAACTGTACCAAACACTAATTATTCTTGTTATGCAAATGTATCAGTGTTTTTTATTGTACAGTACATGAATTAGCAGCTGAATTAGAATTTCTTGCCACATGGGCAAAAATCTAGAAACTATGCCTGACAAATGGATATCCTGGGTCTCAAATAAACAAAGAAATAGTATCAATATGGCAGTATAGCTTAAAGAGCCACATAGAGTGCACTGTTTGGAAAAGTCATAGACCGTGTGTCAGAAAGTTCAAATTCTGTGTTCTTGAGCTCTTGACCCATGCAGTAATACATTTACCCAACTCAGCTATATTAGAGGCTTGGTCATTGGAGGAGAATGGGTGAGATGTTGCTGTGACGTTATTGATATAAACTTGGACCATATAGAACATGGTTTGCAACCAAGGTTCTATAGTGGCACCAAATCCTATGTAAAGGGGGTCATATAAGGTCTTTAAGGCCAGGTTATTGGTTACTGGTTATGATTATGCTGTCTGTATGTCTGTATCATTATGTAGTTGAAGTTATGAGTATTGGCTGTATACTGTCTGTATTTCAAATTGGTGCTGCAGTTCTGGGAAACACCCCAGACAAGTTGGTGTTAGCTCTGCTTAGCCTGCTTGATGGCCCATTAAGGACCATCAGCTACACAATTGACCCATTGAGAGGAGGCAGATACGCCTTGTAACTCAGCAAAGTATGCAGGGACTTGTCCATGTGACTCCAAACTCCATTTTGCTGTAATTTTCCACAGTAAGAACAAAGAAGTGTTCTTACACCTGGAAGTGCCTATATAAGGCTGATGCCTCATCTCCATCCTGTCTCCAATCCTGCTTCCTACCTCTGGAGGGACTTTGCTACAAGCTGAAGCTCTACACAAGGGACTGATGACCCATCCCAGCGGGGGATGTTCTCCAGAGACTTGATTTAAACCTGCAGTTTACTCCATCACTGCTACAAGCCTGAACTAAGAACTTTGCCATTACTGTATGTAATTGATTCCATTTAAACAATTCTAGCTCTCATCTCTATCTTTTTCCTTTTATGAATAAACCTTTAGATTTTAGATTCTAAAGGATTGGTAACAGCGTGATTTGTGGGTAAGATCTGATGTGTATATTAACCTGGGTCTTGGGCTTGGTCCTTTGGGATCGAGAGAACCTTTTTCTTTTACTGGGGTGTTGGTTTTCATAACCATTCATCCCCAGGACGAGCGGCACTGGTGGCGATACTGGGAGACTAGAGTGTCTAAGGAAATTGCTTGTGTGACTTGTGGTTAGCCAGAGGGGTGAAACTGAAGTCCTTTTTGTCTGGCTGGTTTGGTTTGCCTTAGAGGTGGAAAAAACCCAGCCTTGGGCTGTGACTGCCCTGTTTGAGCAATTGGTCCTCAATTGGCACTCTCAGTTGGGTCCTGCCAGAACCGCATCGTCACAGTTGCTTAGTAGTAAATACATAAATATATAAATATGCAAGTACAGTAAAAGCTTTGTTATCCTGCATGTTGGGGGAATGGGGAGTGCCAGCTCCTCAAAAATTCCAGTTAACTAAGAGTTATACTTACCAATGGAGGAAGGGAGTTTGGGTGCAGGAGGGAGCTCAGGTCAGGGGGTTGGGGCACAGGAAAGGTTCTGGGGTGCCGGATCCAGGCAGTGCTCACCTTGGGTAGCTCCCTGGAAATGGCAGCATGTCCCTGCTGCTCCTACATGGCAGAGACACAGCTCCCATTGGCCACAGTTCCTGGCCAATGAGAGCTGCGGAGCCAGCACTTAGGGCAGGGGCAGCGTATAGAACCCCCATGGTCGTTCCTCCACACAGGAGCAGCAGGGACATGTCGCTGCTTCCAGGGAGCCACATGGAGCCAGGCAGGGAGCCTACTGGCACTGTGCCAACCAGACTTTTAATTTGTATTGGGAGATACCAGAAATGCAGGTTTCTAGAGTTTTCCGGTTGATAAAGTGCTAGATAATACAGTTTTTACTGTAATTATAATTTAGAACATACAGTGTTTCTGTCAAAAATAAAAGGTTACTGGGACATCATGAAATGATGGGATTTAAGTTGTTTCACAGATAAAGCGTATTATAGGAAAAAAGACTTAACCTTTGTCTGTTCTCTCTAGAATTGTATTTTAATGACGGCATTCTGTGCTTTATTTCAAATGGTACTGTTACAATACTGTTGGGGGGTGCAGGGCTCCAAGTAACTGGCAATATGGTGTGGGGTCAGAAGTTTACATTCTCAGGCCTACGACTGCCTTTCGAGCTAAACAATATGTTCCTTTAAAGTTAGCATGAGTACATGTAATCATTTATCATTTTCTTGTGTTCTTTTGTTTATGGTACAAGATGTAATCGATCAAGGGGGGAGGGTTAGTAGTATGGGTTAAGGATATAGTTAATTAAAAGATCCGGTAGTTAATGAATTGTAAATGATGAATTGTAGCACCTGTGAACATCTTTGTAAACAAGTAAGGTATATAAGACATGGCAATGAATAGTGATGTGTGCATGATCTGAGATTTTACATCTCCTTGCACCTTATTTGACTCAAATAAAGATACTTGCTTCTCCACTCCGGTGTGGTCATTGGGGATAAGCATACCGGGCAAACGAACCCCAACTGTTGCACCCCCTGCAACAGCTTTGGCGACCGCGGCAGGACAGTCTGAGGCTGAAAAATTAGCCTTGCCCGGACCCTCTCTGGTGGCCGACGGACTGAGACAGTCACTGATGCCCAGCGCGCACCGGTGCTTTCACCGGGGGCCTCAGCGAAGTCTGGTATGGTCGACTCCGGGAGGCACAACGGTGCAACGCCCCAGAAGGTGGAGAAGCTTTGGTCCCGAGCGACGGTGAGGAACCGGTCTCGGGGATAAGGTAGGATAAAAGTTAAAGGGTTTAATCTGTCACCTGCTAAGACCTGGGGATGCCCAGGGTCTCCCGGTAAGGAATGGGACAGGGACAGTCACAGGATAAGGTAGCGTGCACGCCTTTAGAATGCATTCTGGTTGCATTCTCGGTAATTGGAAAATCTTTGGAATGGATCCACTGACTAAGGGTAAACTAAAAAGGTATTGTACAATAGACTGGTCTCAATATCAGCTAGAGGACCAGGAACGGTGGCCACCGGAGGGTTCGATTAATTATAATACGATCCTCCAACTTCTTTTATTTTGTCAATGAACTGGTAAATGGAATGAGCCTATGTATGGTCAGATATTTATGTCATTATGGAACAGAACAGATATTTTGAAGCAGTGTAATTTGATTCCAACAGGCTTAGGGGAGAGTTGTGAAAATGTTTAAAACTCATTATTTACTGTAATAGCAGGAGCGGAGTCACATTCAGCCACAGCACCCCCACCGTATGGTGACAAAGTCCCCTCAGCCCCGCCAATTGAGCCCGCCACAGGTTTGTACCCTTTAATTACTGAAACTCGAATCGCTCGCAATGCTATGGCTACTCAGGAGTTAACCACTATGCAGGTGTACTCTCATGTTCCTTTTAATCCTGTGGATCTAGCGGCTTTCAAAGCGCAGGCAGGGGAATTTTCTACCAACCCCTCCCGATTTATTTCAGTTTTTGAAGGCTGTCTGGTTAGTCATAAACCTGACTGGGATAACTGCCTGGTACTTCTGTGAACACTCCTCTCTGAAGTGGAGCGAAACCAGGTTTCAGCTAAGGCACGGGCAGAAGCAGAATGAAGATATGAGCAAAGTCTTGATGCTTAGAAGGAGGCCAGGGAGGAATTACAGAAAATTATAGATAAATTCCTGCAGTGTGGGGTATTACAGGAGTGTCACTCAGCTTGGAATACCCCTATCTTACCAGTCCAGAAACCGGACGGCAGTTATCGATTGGTGCAGGACTTAAGAGCAGTCAACGAGCGGGTTAAGACTCTACACCCCCTCGTCGCTGCTAGCCTCTGTGGGGGGACAGTATTCATGTTTCTCAGTTCTTGATTTAAAGGATACCTTTTTCACAATTCTGGTGGACACAGAGTCCCAGGAAATTTTCTCCTTCAAACTTGAAGACACAAACAGGAATAAAAGGTAGCTGTGATGGACAGTGCTGGCACAAAGATTTAAGAACTCCTCCACTCTCTTCGGTCAAGCTTTATCTCGGGACTTGGAAAAATGGGAAAATAAGAACAAAGTCCTTCTCCAGCAATACGTTGATGATTTATTAATAACAGCAGTGGGACTAGAAGTATTTCTCCAGGCAACCGTAAGTCTTTTAAACTTTCTCAGGCTGCGGGGGTATCGCGTGTCAAGAAATAAAGCCCAACTTGCCCTCCCCGAAGTACATTACCTAGGCTTCCAGATCAGACAGGGGGAACGCCAGCTTTCAAGGGGGAGGCTTGAAGCTATTTGTCGAGTTTCTACTCCCCGAAATCGCAAGCAGCTCAGAGCATTCCTGGGAATGGCAGGATTTTGCCGCATATGGATTCCAGAGTTTGGACTACTAGCTAAGCCATTGTATGAATGTGTTAAAGGAACCGATCAGAAACCATTTTACTGGACAACAGAGGCAAATAATGCCTTTACCTTAATAAAAAGAAAATTGATGGAAGCCCCAGCCCTGGGTCTGCCCGATCTTTCTAAGCCCTTTCAATTGTATGTACATGAAAGAAAAGGGGTGGCCCTGGGACTACTTACACAGTTATTTGGCTCTTGGAAACATCCAGTGGCTTAATTCACCAAACAATTGGATCAGGTTGCTAAGGGGTGGCCGGCATGCTTACGGGCAGTTGCAGCTACAGCTCTGGTGTTAGAGGAAGCAGAAAAACTAACTTTGGGGAGGGCTGTTCAAGTATACACTCCACATATGGTCCAAGCCTTACTGGACACAAAGGGGGGTCTCTGGCTCACCCAAGCTCGGGTAGCCCGGTATCAGGCTAAGCTCTTAGAGAACCCCGAAGTTACCCTGCAGGCTTGCCCCTCCCTTAACCCAGCCACCTTGCTGCCAGAAACAGAGGGCCAAGAGAATAACTGCTTGGAAGTTATAGATGCCCAGTATTCCAGCCGTCAGGATTGTCATAAACAGATAGCTAAGGGTTAATGTCTCTTCCACCTGAAGCACCTGACCAGAGGACCAATCAGGAAACCGGATTTTTTCAACTCTGGGTGGAGGGAAGTTTGTGTCTGAGTCTTTGTTTTCTGTCTGCCTGCTTTCTCTGAGCTTTGGAGAAGTAGTTTCTACTTTCTAGTCTTCTGTTTCTAAGTGTACGGACAAAGAGATCAGATAGTAAGTTATATGGTTTCTTTTCTTTGGTATTTGCATGAATATAAGTGCTGGAGTGCTTTGATTTGTATTCTTTTTGAATAAGGCTGTTTATTCAATATTCTTTTAAGCAATTGACCCTGTATTGTGTCACCTTAATACAGAGAGACCATTTGTATGTATTTTTCTTTCTTTTTATATAAAGCTTTCTTTTAAGACCTGTTAGAGTTTTTCTTTATTGGGAAATTTCAGGGAAATTGAGTCTGTACTCACCAGGGAATTGGTGGGAGGAAGAAATCAGGGGGGAGATCTGTGTGTTGGATTTGCTAGCCTGATTTTGCATTCCCTCTAGGTGAATAGGAAAGTGCTTTTGTTTCCAGGACTGGGAACGGGGAGGGGGAGTCACTCTGTTTGGATTCACAGAGCTTGTGTCTGTGTATCTCTCCAGGAGCACCTGGAGGGGGGAAGGGAAAAAGGATTATTTCCCTTTGTTGTGAGACTCAAGGGATTTGGGTCTTGGGGTCCCCAGGGAAGGTTTTTTCAGGGGGACCAGAGTGCCCCAAAACACTCTAATTTTTTGGGTGGTGGCAGCAAGTACCAGGTCCAAGCTGGTAACTAAGCTTGGAGGTTTTCATGCTAACCCCCATATTTTGGACGCTAAGGTCCAAATCTGGGACTAAGGTTATGACATGGTGGCAGCGGTGGGATATAGACAGAATCCAGAAGCCAGTAGGAATATTATATTTTTCTTTTCTCTGCTAAGGGCTTTTTAGCAGAGAGAAACAGTTTGGTTTTAAAAGGGAACCAGAGAGAATTTTTTTTTCTGCTCTCTCTGGCAGTTTGTGGCTTGCATGTTAAGCAAGAAGCCATTACCAGACTGTTAAGGGTCTTTTGTCATGCAATAGCCCTCCCATTAGGAGGCAAGTACCAGCACTATATGCATGCAAATAAAGTGGTTTTTCAGGTTTACTTAACATTGAAGATTAGCTAAAGGCACTGTTGCTAGGCAGACTTCAGGAGGCAACAGAGAACCTGCAGTTCAGAAGATAAACACCGGAGGGCACCCCAACACAAGAAAACAGGAATCATGACTTCTAAGGCAAAAATTGAGGCTGAAGAGCAATTCAAAGAAGCTGAACACAGGCGACAAATGGAGATGAAAGAAAGAGAAGAACAAATCAAAGAGGCAGCACACAAAAGAAAACTAGAAGAAGAAGAGGTGGCCTACCGAAGGAAACAAGCAGAAGAAGAGGCGGCCCACCGCCGAGACATGGAAAAACAACAAAAAGAGAATGAAGAGAAGGAAAAACAGAGAAAACATGAACTGGAGTTGGCAAAAGCTGGGCTACCTGTGCCAGCCAACCCTAACAACCCGGCACCAATTATTGCTCCACAGCACAGGAAATTTCCCACCTACAAGGCAGGTGATGACACCGAGGCCTTCTTGGAAAATTTTGAAAGAGCCTGTCTTGGGTACAACATCCCCGAAGACCAGTACATGGTAGAATTGAGGTCACAGCTCAGTGGACCTTTAGCAGAGGTGGCAGCTGAAATGCCTAAGCAGCAAATGAATGACTATAAACTTTTTCAAACCAAGGCCAGATACAGAATGGGGATAACCCCAGATCATGCCCGTCGGCGCTTCAGAACCCAAAAGTGGAAACCAGAGGTGTCATTTCCCAAACACGCCTACTACATTGCAAAAAACTATGAGGCCTGGATAACAGGAAACAACGTTCAAACCGTGGAAGAACTGCACCTCCTCATACAAATGGAGCAGTTCTTGGATGGTGTTCCTGAAGACATCACACGGTACATACAAGATGGAAAACCCAAAGATCTCGCTGAGGCGGGGGAGATTGGAGCCAAATGGATGGAACTGGCAGAAAGCAAGAAAGCTACTGTCAAGGGGAACGATTACCCCAGGGGGCACACAGACCATAAACCCTACAACCGAGGACAGCCAAAGACCCCACATACCACCCAAGTAAAGCCACAGACACCCTACTCTTCCACCTCACCAGTCTCCAGTAACTCACCTCGGCCCAGTGACCCATCAGATGGAAGATGCTTTAAGTGTAATGAACTGGGACATATCAAGGCCAACTGTCCCAAGAACACCATGCGAGTGCAATTCATTACACCACCATCACACCAAAGATCCCCAGGCCCGGATGCCTCTCAAATACCCTTGGAGCGAAGGGAAAATTTGAGAGTGGGCGGAAAGAAGGTTACTGCGTGGAGAGACACGGGGGCACAAGTGTCAGCTATCCACCAATCCTTCGTTGACCCCAAATTCATCAACCCAAAGGCCAAAGTTACAATTTACCCCTTCATGTCACAAGCTGTAGACTTGCCTACAGCTCAACTGCCTGTCCAGTACAAAGGCTGGTCAGGAATGTGGACTTTTGCAGTCTATGACAATTATCCTATCCCCATGCTGCTGGGGGAAGACTTGGCCAACCAGGTGAGGCGGGCCAAGAGAGTGGGAATGGTTACACGTAGCCAAACCAGGCAAGCTTCCAGACCCATTCCTGTTCCTGAACCGTCCACAGACGCCCCGTCTGTGTTACCAGAGACCCAGACAGAGGTAGTGGACCCGGATTCCATGCCTAGCACTGAAACAGCCACAGCATCTCCAGTCCCAGGCCCGGAACTGGAACAACAACCAGTACCAGCAATTGCAACCCCATCTTCAAACTCAACGCCAGAGGGCACCAGCGAGCCACAACTGGCAGAAGCAACAGACAGCCATACCCAAAAGGCTCAGCCAGAGCCTGAAATACCCTCAGGTGCACTAGCGGAGAGCAGTTCACCAGCAACGGAAACAACCCCATCACCTACATCGCTTCCAGAGGGACCAAGCCCAAGTCCACAGTCTGAGGAAGAACTGGTGACCCCAGCCTCAAGGGAACAGTTCCAGACTGAGCAGGAAGCAGATGACAGCCTTCAGAAAGCGTGGGCGGCGGCACGGAGCACCCCACCGCCTCTCAGCTCTTCTAATCGATCCCGGTTTGTTATAGACCAAGGACTTTTATACAAGGAAATTCTTTCTGGTGGACACCGGGAAGAATGGCAGCCGCAAAAACAGTTGGTGGTTCCAACTAAGTACCGGGGGAAGCTCTTAAGCTTAGCCCATGATCATCCCAGTGGCCATGCTGGGGTGAACAGAACCAAGGACCGGTTGGGGAAGTCCTTCCACTGGGAGGGGATGGGCAAGGACGTTGCCAAGTATGTCCGGTCTTGTGAGGTATGCCAAAGAGTGGGAAAGCCTCAAGACCAGGTCAAGGCCCCTCTCCAGCCACTCCCCATAATTGAGGTCCCATTTCAGCGAGTAGCTGTGGATATTCTGGGCCCTTTCCCAAAAAAGACGCCCAGAGGAAAGCAGTACGTACTGACTTTAGTGGACTCTGCTACCCGATGGCCGGAAGCAGTAGCTCTAGGCAACACCAGGGCTAACACTGTGTGCCTGGCCCTAACAGACATCTTTGCCAGGGTAGGTTGGCCCTCCGACATCCTTACAGATTCAGGGTCTAATTTCCTGGCAGGGACCATGGAAAAACTGTGGGAAACTCATGGGGTGAATCACTTCGTTGCCACCCCATACCACCATCAAACCAATGGCCTGGTGGAAAGGTTCAATGGAACTTTGGGGGCCATGATACGAAAATTCATCAACAAATTCTCCAATAATTGGGACCTAGTGTTGCAGCAGTTGCTGTTTGCCTACAGGGCTGTACCACATCCTAGTTTAGGGTTTTCACCGTTTGAACTTGTGTATGGTCACGAGGTTAAGGGACCATTACAGTTGGTGAAGCAGCAATGGGAGGGGTTTACGCCTTCTCCAGGAACTAACATTCTGGACTTTGTAAGCAACCTACAAAGCACCCTCCGACACTCTTTAGCCCTTGCTAGAGAGAACCTAAAGGATGCTCAAGAACCCCGAAGTTACCCTGCAGGCTTGCCCCTCCCTTAACCCAGCCACCTTGCTGCCAGAAACAGAGAGCCAAGAGAATGACTGCTTGGAAGTTATAGATGAGCAGTATTCCAGCCGTCAGGATTTAAAAGATCAACCTCTTCCTAACGCAGACTATGAGTGGTACACGGATGGCAGTAGCACTGTTGTAAATGGACTTAGAAGGGCGGGCTATGCCGTGGTGTCTCTCCATGAAACTGTGGAGGCAAAAAGCCTGCCCCCCGGGACTTCAGCCCAGCTAGCCGAAATAGTGGCTTTAACTCGTGCGCTTGAATTGTCAAAAGGGAAAAGGGTTAATATCTTCACAGACTCTAAATATGCTTTTGGTGTACTACATGCCCACACAGGTTTATGGAAACAAAGGGGATTATTGACGGCTCAAGGCTCCCTGGTCAAGCACGGGTTACAAATTCTTCAGCTTTTGGAGGCCGTACAACTCCCCTTAAAGGTAGCAGTAATGCACTACAGGCTCATCAAAAGAAGGATCACAGTATTAACCGAGGAACACTGCTAAGACTGTGGCTCTTAAACTTGTTAAAGAGATTTTTCCTAGATTTGGCCTGCCTCAATGGATGGAGTCTGACCAGGGAACACACTTCACCTCCAAAATTGTCCAGAATGTCTCGGATATCCTCCAGCTCAACTGGAAACTTCACACCCCTTGGAGGCCACAGGCCAGTGGAGTGGTAGAATGTACTAATCAGACACTCAAAAGGCATCTAGCCAAGATATGTCAGGAAGCGTCTTTAAAGTGGCCTGATGCCCTACCCTTGGTTTTACTCCGCATTCGAGCTCTTCCTAAGGGAAGAACTGGTTTAAGCCCCTTCGAGATTATGTTTGGAAGGGCATGGCCTGTGAATGGTACCCCGATCCTGCTAGGGGAATGGGAAGCTGGGTGTGGATATTTGTCTCAGTATATGTATTCTCTGTCTGCTGTTTTATGTTCTTTTTACAGGTACATTAAGGACTCTCAGCCACTCCCTTTGGATGCACCTGTCCATTCCCTACAGCCAGATGACTTCATCCTTGTCCATACCTGGAAGGACAAACCTCTCCAGGAGAAGTAGAAAGGACCCTATCTCGTTTTACTGGTGTCCCACATGGCAGCTAAAGTAGAGGGACACAAAAGCTGGATTCACTACTCCTGATTAAAAGCTGTACCTCCACCACAGAATCCAGACCCCGAGCAGTGGACAGTCCAGCCTACTGGGACCAGAGCATCGGAAGATTTGGGACTCAAGTTATTGTTTAAACGCAAATCACTCTAATTTGGCCATGTTTTTAATACTTGTATGGGTGTTTACTGTTTCTGGACAGCTGGCCACTTTATCCTTCCACTCCCCGGAAAATAACTGGTGGGCTCTTTTAGCTGTCACAGCCTCTAATTCTTCCCATTTTTGTGTAGGGAGTGGTTACACTTTAGGGTCTGTATTTACTATTTGTTTTGTGGAGGTGGCTATGCCCTTGCAAGAAATTCACAAATATACTGAACTTGCTGGTTTCAATATTAAATTGACAGCTGGGCATCTGTCTCGGTTTGGCTCTATCTCAAATCCTAAGCCCTATACAAACCAGCATCGTCTTCAGATTAGGCTAATGGCCGTGTCCTCAAATGTTACTTCCTGTTTTACTATTGTAGGGGCATGGAAGGTCGTACTAATTTAACCAACCATGAGATGAATTGTTCTGTTTCCCCAACCCCGACTTCTTATTTTTATGCACACTTATACCTTCCCGTGGGTGGTTTTTGCTCTGCAGACTAACCGCATTTACCTATGTCCCAGCTAACAGTTCGGGAGGCCCTTGTTCTCTCGGACGAATAACCATGGGGGTTGTCCCTGGCCATGCTCTAGTATTAAAGACATCTGGACCTATCCGAGCCTGGAGGGCTCGGTGTGGCCTGCCTCTGGACGAAACATGTGATTCTAAGGTAAACTTGGTGTCTAAATCTCAGGCCATAGCCCTTGCTACTTCATTGGTCGGAGTCCCAGGCCTGGCCTTAGATGCAGAGCTCCAGCTTGCTAAAGTGGTCTATGCCCTCGCCAAATCCATTAATCTAACTTCCACTTTAATCTCTGATTTGGCCTCGGAAATCACAGGGGTCCGAGAAGGGGTACTCCAAAAATCGCGCTGCAATAGATTACCTCCTCTTAAGGCATAATCATGGCTGTGAGAAATTTAAGGGTCTCTGTTGCTTTAACCTTTCTGATCACAGCCAAAGCATTGAAAATAGACTGGCTAAGTTGCGTGACATTGTCACTAACATAACGCAAAATAGTGACAATAATTGGTGGGGTTCTTGGGGTTTTGGTAATTGGTTTGGGTGGCTTAAAAGCATTTTTACCTCCCTGCTAGTAGTGATAGCAATTGGTTTGCTCTTCTGCTGTGGTCTGCAGTTAGGAGTGCCTTGTTGTAAAAGTTGTCTTTCTGCCCTCCGTCAGCCAACAGAAATGTACCCCATTAGGGCAGTCTCGCTGCCAATATCAGGTGGCTTGCCCTTTGACCTTATTCTAAGTAATGAATATGAGAAAACTCAACGAAAGACCTTTGAGTATTCTCAAAGGGGGGACTGTTGGGGGGTGTAGGGCTCCAAGTAACTGGCAATATGGTGTGGGGTCAGAAGTTTACATTCTCAGGCCTACGACTGCCTTTCGAGCTAAACAATATGTTCCTTTAAAGTTAGCATGAGTACATGTAATCATTTATCATTTTCTTGTGTTCTTTTGTTTATGGTACAAGATGTAATCGATCAAAGGGGGGAGGGTTAGTAGTATGGGTTAAGGATATAGTTAATTAAAAGATCCGGTAGTTAATGAATTGTAAATGATGAATTGTAGCACCTGTGAACATCTCTGTAAACAAGTAAGGTATATAAGACATGGCAATGAATAGTGATGTGTGCATGATCTGAGATTTTACATCTCCTTGCACCTTATTTGACTCAAATAAAGATACTTGCTTCTCCACTCCGGTGTGGTCATTGGGGATAAGCACACCGGGCAAACGAACCCCAACTGTTGCACCCCCTGCAACAATACTATCGTTTCCAAGCTAGTGTATTTTTTCAAAGTAAATTAAATATGTCCCTGATACTTACAAGTTATTTCTAATTGCTTCAGTTCCCCCAAAGTAAGCTATTTGGACAAAAAGATATACTGGACATTTTCCCCAGTATAACAGTATTTTCACTAGGTCTTTTAAAAGGTCTTAAGAAGAAAAATCACATCTCGAAATGACATCATTATACTGGCAAAAGTTTCTAGTGTAGACCTGGCCTACAAAACTGACATCCTGATCCTGATTACTGACCTAGCCTCTGAAACTGCTGTAAATGATAATGTTATGTAAGTTCTGCTTCAAGTTATGTTCACTAAATTGCAAGGAGTTACCTTGCAGATACCATATTAGGAAAAGGAACTTTGCTAAGGCAAATCTTCTACATTGCCATATTTCTATTAGAATGAGCCTTCAACATTTTCTGCACTAGAACATAAATCATCTTATTATAGCAAGCTTCAATTCACTGCCTGAATTGCCCAGATAGTTGTTGGATTTCCTCTTGGTTTTTATCCTGTAAGTGATATAGAAGAGATGACAACGTTTTTCATTCTCTCAATGTAAAGATGAAAAACTAATTTCATATGAAACTTCTGTTGAATTGTGCTAGAAGAATCACATCCCAAGGGAAAAAAACTGGAAGGAAGAGCAATAAGGTGAATTAGATGGAACCACCTTAGAAAGAATTTTAGGGTTAAGAACTTTTTTGTCTTTATGGAAAGCAGGGAAAAGAGAATAAGCTATCAGGGATTTTAGGGGAGTACAAGTTACCTTCAAGGAAGAGGAGTAGAATGAACATTTCCTGAATAGTTCAGGAGAAGGATCAAAATTTAATGAGGTTCAGATTAATGTCCCAACACTGATTAGAGAATTTCACCCGTGGATAAAGACAAAGGAACCTTTCATGAAGTGTTTCATCAGAGGGTGAGCAAATGGAATTTTCTCTTCCAGTGACTCTCAGAAGGCAAAACAGGCTCTAGAGAAATCTTAACAGATGTTACTCTACAGAAGTGAATGAGTGAGAAGTCCAAGAGGACTTCCAGAGTGATAATTTACAAGATTAAAGAATATTCTGTGCTTCCTCAGATGCAGAAGTGTCATTTGGTCACAGCATCCCAAGATCCACAAAGCGAAGTAAAAAGAATGAGGAGTACTTGTGGCACCTTAGAGACTAACCAATTTATTTGGGCATAAGCTTTCGTGGGCTAAAATCCACTTCATCAGATGCATGGAGTGGAAAATACAGTAAGCAGATATATATATATATATATACACATACACATATACACAGAGAACATCAAAAGATGTGGGTTGCCATACCAACTCTAACAAGACAAATCAATTAAGGTGGACTATTATAAGCAGGAGAAAAAAACTTTTATAGTGATATTTCTCAATGCCAATTCCCCCCCTACTGTTACTCACACCTTCCTGTCAATTGTTTGAAATGGGCCATCCAGATTATTACTACAAAAGTTTTTTTTTCTCCTGGTAATAGCCCACCTTAATTGATTTGTCTTGTTAACAGTTGATATGGCAACCCCCAACTTTTCATGTTCCCTGTATATCTGTCTATCTATCTATCTATATATATGCATCTTCCTACTGTATTTTCCACTCCATGCAGCTGATGAAGTGGGTTTTAGCCCACGAAAGCTTATGCCCAAATAAATTGGTTAGTCTCTAAGGTGTCACAAGTAGTCCTCGTTCCTTCTGTTGATACAGACTAACAAGGCTACCACTCTGAAAGCTAAGTAAAGAAAGGCTGAGTCTAGATTGCGAGGGTGTTTGGCAAATGGGAAGAAAGAGGCTGTTCCAAGTGTGTGACATGGGCATTTCACTTAGGGCTTGATTCTGGCTTGCCTTTATGCAGGCACACAGTGGAAAGAGAGAGTATGTCAGTAAGGAGCCCCTACATAACTTGCATATATGGCTTGGGCAGGAGCTGGAAAGAATGGCACTTACTACATGTGGGGAAACAAAAGGGGTTCTTATTACAAGTTTTGCAACTTAGCATAACTTGGAAGCCTGGAAGACTGAAAATCTCACTTTTCAGGTTGTTGGGTTTTTTTTTACCCCTTTTCACCACCATTTTTCTTAAAATAAAATTAAACAAAACACACCACACGTTAGTAAATAAAATGCAAAAACCCAAGTCAACACAATGTTAAAGACTGCACCGTTAAACCCTCAGTAAGTAGGAAATGTCAATGCTAAGGCTGAATGTGCAATCCTAACTTGACTCCCATGTGTGTATGCATTATGATACAGGGCCAAACTATACTTTCAGTTACATCCAGCTATATCCAAAGACACTTCAATGACTTGTAACAATATTTTCACTGGGTTGCCTGAAGGAATTGAAACAAGGACCTCTGGATCTCAAAGCATTACCTCTGCTACTTCGAATAATTAGCCAAACCCAGTGGCCCAGACCAAATAACACTCACACCTTTATATGTGATCCAGCTCCAGTGGAGGGAGGAGGAACCACACGACAAAGAGCCACCCTATGTTACCAAGTGTTATATGCTCCCTATAGCCGAGGAAACTCATTGCATGCTCATTCCAGATTTATTCTGATGTGAGAGCAGAATTGGGCCAACTGCCAAAAGATTCATTACGGCATTAGGAAGACAGGCCACATGAAAAGTGCTAACTTGCCATTTTAAAAATAGTTGAATTTTCTTAGAACAATTCAGCAGTTTGCCCAGATCTAGCTTCAACCAACAGTATTTAGCATTATTTCTGAGTACAATTCTAGAAGAATCAAAAGTAGGACCCCAACTGAATATCCTACATGTTGTGCCCAAGTATTTAAGGAGTCTCAAAACAATGGGTAATACTACAGCTCAGACAGTGGTAAAATGATTTTGATATGATATTTTTTCCATGCAACATATTACAGATTAGGCATGTCACAGAGTAAATTATTTGATATGCAGTAACAAGTAACATATTTATGCACAATATATTAGAAAACATCCCAAAGAAATTCCTAATTTAACTCCTTCACCTATTCATGGGCTGTTTATTGCCCTATTTTATATCAACAAGGATTACAGACATATGCCCAAGTCACAATATCTGGAGACGAGAATCCCAAATGGGGTTGCAGGGTTTCTACCAATCCCATCATTTTGAACCACTGTTTCAATCCTGAACCTCTCTACTTTCTATAAAAAGTCTCTAACTTCTACTCAATTCAACACAAGGAGATTCTCTAAATACAATATTCTCAAACCTTAAGAACATTATTTATCTCTGCAATTCTCCAAAACTCAGTTAGACAGTCCAGGAGGTCAAATCTCTTAGGGTACGTCTATACTACGGGATTATTCCGATTTTACACAAACCGGTTTTGTAAAACAGATTGTATAAAGTTGAGTGCACGCGGCCACACTAAGCACATTAATTCGGCGGTGTGCATCCATGGTCCGAGGCTAACGTCGATTTCCGGAGCGTTGCACTGTGGGTAGCTATTCCATAGCTATCCCATAGTTCCCGCAGTCTCCCCCGCCCCTTAGAATTCTGGGTTGAGAGCCCAGTGGCTGATGGGGCAAAAATCATTGCCGCGGGTGGTTCTGGGTAAATGTCGTCAGTCATTCCTTCCTCCAGGAAAGCAACAGCAGACAATCATTTCGCGCCCTTTTTCCCTGGATTACCCTGGCAGATGCCATAGCATGGCAACCATGGAGCCCGTTCAGCTTTTTTTTTTTTTTTTTTTTTTTTTTTTTTTTACAGTCACCGTATGATGCCGCGGACAGAGGCGATACTCCAGCGCTACACAGCAGCATTCATTTGCTTTTGCATGATAGCAGAGATGGTTACCAGTCGTTCTGTACCGTCTGCTGCCAGGGTAATTTGGCAATGAGATGATGGTTATCTGTCCTTCTGTGCTGTTTGCTGCTATCATGGGTGTCCCTGGCTGAGATCGGCCGGGGGCGCAAAAGCAAAACTGGGAATGACTCCCCGAGTCAATCCCTCCTTTATGGTTTCTAAAAATATAGAGTCAGTCCTGCCTAGAATATGGGGCAAATGTACTAGAGAAGCAGTGTATCAGAGAGTATAGCTGCTCTGTGTCAGATCCCGCAGAAATGATGAGCTACATGCCATTCACAGGGGGTGCTCCTGCAACAACCCCATCCATTGCTTCCCTCCTCCCCAACCTTCCTGGGCTACCATAGCAGTGTCCCCCCCATTAGTGTCATGAAGTAATAAAGAATGAAGGAATAAGAAACACTGAGTTTTTAGTGACATAAAATGAGGGGGAGGCAGCCTCCTGGTGCTATGATAGTCCAGGCAGGACATTAAGAAGTGTGGGGGAGAGGAGCCCAGCATCCCACTGCTATGATAGTCCAGGCAGTACAGAATCTTTTCTTTTCATATGAAAGGGAGGGGGCTGATTGAAGCTCAGTCCCAAGTTGCTATGATGAAGACAGTTACCAGTCGTTCTGTACCATCTACTGAGAATGACCAGGAGTCATACCTATTTTCACCCAGGTGCCCCCGGCCAGCCTCACCTGAAGCCAGCCAGGAGCACTCACGGGTTGATAAGAAGGATGGTTACCAGTCCTACTGCACCGTCTGCCACCGGGGAGGGGAGAGGAGCTGATCCTGCTCTTCACTGCTGCAGCATCGCGTCTACCACCAGCATTCAGTAGACATAGGGTGACATTGAAAAAAGTCAAGAAACAATTTCTTTCCCTTTTCTTTCACATGGGGGGGGGAGGGAGTAAATTGACGAGCTATTCCCTGAACCACACCGCACAATGTGTTTGAACCTACAGGCATTGGGAGCTCAGCCAAGAATGCAAATACTTTTCGGAGACTACTGGGGACTGTGGGATAGCTGGAGTCCTCAGTACCCCCTCCCTCCCTCCGTGAGCGTCCATTTGAGTCTCTGGCTTCCCGTTACGCCTGTCACGCAGCACTGTGTAGCTTGGAGATTTTTTTTTCAAATGCTTTGGCATTTCGTCTTCTGTAATGGAGCTCTGATAGAACAGATTTGTTTCCCTATACAGCGATCAGATTCAGTATCTCCCATACGGTCCATGCTGGAGCTCTTTTTGGATTTGGGACTGCATTGCCACCCGTGCTGATCAGAGCTCCACGCTGGGCAAACAGGAAATGAAAATCAAAATTTCAAGGGGCTTTTCCTGTTTACCTGGCCACTGCATCCGAGCTGAGATTGCTGTCCAGAGTGGTCACAGTGGTGCACTGTGGGATACCGCCCGGAGGCCAATACCGTCGATTTGCGGCCACACTAACCCTAATCCGATATGGTAATACCGATTTTAGCGCTACTCCTCTCGTTGGGGAGACGTACAGAAACCGATATAAAGAGCCCTTTATAGCGATATAAAGGGCCTCGTAGTGTGGACGGGTACAGCGTAAAATCGGTTTAACGCTGCTAAAATTGGTTTAAACGCGTAGTGTAGACCAGGCCTTAGTTAAAGAAAAACCTGAGCACTGTGGACTATCCCCTAATGGACATTTTAATTAGAGCCAAGTGTCAGAGGGGTAGCCGTGTTAGTCTGGATCTGTAAAAGCAGCAAAGAGTCCTGTGGCACCTTATAGACTAACAGACATATTGGAGCATGAGCTTTCGTGGGTGAATACCCACTTGCATCCGACGAAGTGGGTATTCACCCACGAAAGCTCATGCTCCAATACATCTGTTAGTCTATAAGATGCCACAGGACTCTTTGCTGATTTTAATTAGAGGACATTTTTAGAAGGTTTTCATACTGACCCCTCACTGTCATACCCTCCCACTTCATTGAAAGACATTAACAGGAATAACATTTATAATTTTTTTTTAGCAGCCCATTTTGATTTTTCACTTTCCTTAGGGACAGATGTTCTGCAGAGACTCCATTCATACTATGATGAAATTCAGAAACTGTCTCAAATTACTGATACTGAAACTGTCATGATGTACAACAAACGACATCTTTTTTAAACAGGAATTGTTTCTATCTACCACAATTCATTCTCATAAAGTGCTAAACTGCAGAAGAAACTTTGATGTTTATCTCCATCCCTTTTGGGCATGCAAACATGTTTATTTAAATCAGCAGGAGAAATGAGTCACTCTACTGCTAAATAATTCAAAGATTTGCAAAGGCTGATTCTTTGAAAACCATGGGCAGCCTGTGTTTAAGCAGTCATTGTTGGAAGAGGCCCGCTGGAAGCAGGAAGGGGAAAACTACCCTAAAAAGTTTTTTTGTTTTTTTTTAAAGATGGAAGAAATTAAAAGTAATGGCAACCAAAGTTAACTAGAATAGAGGGGATAAAAGGAAAAGGAAGGAATATAAACTTTCTATGAAGCTGAAGGGGCGCTGCTGTCACTCCAACTCAAACCAAGGGCAGTAGAGAAGGAACTGGGGGCCAATTGGCTGCGCATGCTAGGTAGCCGCTGTATCGTGCTGCTCCAAGCGGCTATGCATGTGCAGCCAGCTGGGACACTGCTACTACAAATCTCTGAATATAAGCACAGGGCGCCAAGACACCTAAAGTGGAGCACCAACAGGAACACTGCTCAAAGAAGGAGGAGTGGATTTGAGATATCTAGATCTCTCTGCGGCAGCCTGGATGACCAGAACGTTTGATGCAGAGTAGGTAAAGAGAAATTCTGCTCCCTTAGCTGGAACGAAACAGCATTTCTCTGCCCTCTTGGGAATACGGGCACCCGAAGCTGGTGTATGACAGACTGTGCTAGGAGGTTCCAGAATAGCTTCATTAATCGGAAGTGTATTTGACTGGATCTAGTGGTTTCTAGGATATGTTCGTGCTGAGGGTCCTGGACCTCCTCTAGGGAGATCTGGAGTCCCTTTGCAACCTTTCACAATAAATCCAGAAACTGTTTATGGTCATCTGGAAAGGACTGAGATGCCACGGTGACTGCTTCTTTGGGAAATGAAGACAATTTTTTCTGTACTGAAAGAACCAGTTCATATTCTTCCTCTTCTGTAGGGTCAGGAGGAGGCTCTGACAGTTCCTTCAGAAGGGAATGGTAGAGTGATTCTCTAGGAGAATGCATGGATTCTATACATCTTGCATACAGAACCCTGTTTCCCATTATGGCCTGTATGATGGTTAAGGAGGGAATCCCCTAAGTGATAAATGTTGAGATGGAGGTTGGTACCAGGAGGCTCTGGATCTCCTATCTGGACTAACGTGTTTCCGAGGAGAAGAAAATTGCTCCTTTGGTGGCCCTAATTCTCCCAAGGAAGAGAAGAAAGGGTCCAGTTCCAATGGTGGTACCAACAGTTATAACAGAGGAAAGGCACAGCTGGCAGATAGAAGAGGAGATAGGCATCTGTCAAAGGTAGCGTCCCCGGGTGGAGTCACAATCTTCCTAGTGAGAGAAGGACCTGATGAAGGTGGAAACTGAGGCTTCGGTGTAGCATTAAATCTCTGATATCCCTGGAGTGTGAGGGGTCCAATCCACTCATGTCAGATGGGTTGGAGAAGGGAGGCTTCATGAGGCTGGAGTGTTAAGATATGACAATACCATCAGTGGTAGAAGCTCTGATCATGCCAGAACTGATGGAACCTGGCTTTTTGACTTGGACCGTACCAGTGGAGTGGACATGGCTGGTATGGGGATCCGCTACTGGTAAGCCCTGTTCTTATGAACTTTAAAGTCATGACCCTGGGACTTAGTATGTCCATATCAGACATCTTCAAAGCAGAGTTAGGGAGAGACCTGCTTTTATGCTTGGAAAGGCAGAGTATGCTTGCTCAATGGGGGCGTGGGGATCCATAGGTATGGATTCCCCTGACACAGAGTTGGACCTTGTGGCAGGAGGCATGCTCCGTATCAGTTCAGGCCAACACACTGGGGGGGGAGGGGAAGAGGTGTTCTTTGTCTGGGTCTGATTGAGGCTTCATGGGCTTCTCCATGAGGTGTTTTCTAAGCCAGAGTTCCCTCATCTCACAGATCTGGCTAAGGGGAAATGTGGCAGATATTTCACGTAGCCACGATCTGTGCCTTCCTGAAACAGTATAAACAATGCTGGTGATCATCACTGACCAAGAAGGAACGGGGGCAGGACACACATTTCTGAAGCCCGGAGTTCTGAGCACAGTAATAGCGGAGGTGGGAAGTCCCCAAGGCAGGGAATCTAACTAACTAGAAAAAACTCTGCTAAAGGTCTATAAAAACTATTACATATGTACTCACTATAAAGAATTACATACAAGAAAGACACTGAGGCAATCTTTGAAATATTTACAGATAGGAGAAATTGAAGGAAAGCCCTGGGCACTGGATACATGGACACCCAGGCCATGCGGCAGTAAGAAGGAACTGGAGAGGGGGTTGGTCCACTCTGCACTTCATGTCTTTGGTTGGAAACACACGGAAAGCAAGGGCTCATGCACGGACCAGACACGGTTTGCAAAAAATTCTCTGACTCCAAGTGCATGGAGCACAGCCACATAGGGACCAGCACTCAAAGACGAAAATATGGTTTCATTTAATACAAGGAAAATTTATTTAACAGATTAGGACCTTTAGCAGTTCATCTTTTTAATGCAAATTTATTCATTTCACTTGTCTTAGATTTAATTCCTTTCAATATTAATTGAAAATCTATTTAAAAAAAAAACTTTGAAAATCCAAAATAAAAAACAAACTACGTGTAGGGGAAATGTTACTAACCCATTTACTCTTTTAAACAAACTATTTGAAAATTTTTACTCGGCTGCCAAGACTTCATTGCAGGATTGTTTCGTTATAACAGGGTGCATTGGAGAGGATTGGCCGCCCACAAACCCGGAGTGGGAGGAACCCCTCATTGAACCCTGGTGGGCAGAGCCAGCCCACACTCAACCCTCCTGCCAGAAGTCAATGAGTGGGACTGGAAGTACAAATGGCATGCCGGAGAACTCAGTTGAGAGGCAGCCACCAGAAGAGCCAGACGCCTCCTGTGAGCTTCGCCTCCTGTGAGCTCCTGAGCTGGGAGGCCGCTGCAGACCCCAAGGGAGCCAAGGACTGGCCAGGATCGCCAGAGCCATTTACAGACCTGAGTATGGAGGAGCTGCAAGCACGGACAGAGGCCTTCTTCCCCAACAACCAAGACGACCCTCTACAGAGCCAGGTACATCCTGAGGGGGAGTTGGGAAGTGGCCCCGTTGATCCAGTGGCAGACGGCTCTATCAAAGTTAGGGACATGGGCCGGGATGCAGTGGAGTGGGGGAACTTGTGACCCCACCCCCCACCACCCCAGTCCATGGGCGGCAGTCACCCCCTCTCTCAGGCAAGAAGCCTGCGATTGTCGGCCCTCTGCCAGAGCTAGGAGGCCCGACTGTTTGCTACTCAGCCTGCATGCTGGCCTGAGCCCTCAGACTCTCTAGTGCTCTGCCCTGATCAAGGGCATGTGCTAACTGACTGTTTGATGCCCAGCATGAGTACAGGCCTGAGCCTGAGACTCTTTGTTGCCCTGGGGCTCCGAAACTGAGTTTGTTGTTTGGCTCTGATCACAGGCCCGAGCTCACATTCCCCGTTACCCCACTGATTCCCCAGGTGACCTCTGGATTGGCCACCCACAGACTCGGAGGGAAAGGAGACCCCCTTGGGACTGTCACCTGATGTGCTGAAACTACCTCTGAGCCCATTTTCCCTGTCAGCTTGGGACTCCAGAACCCTATCTTGTTGAGCCAGACACGCAAGCCTGCTGCAACACACACCCAGAGTCTGAACCACATCACCAAAGCTGCAGACTTTAACTGAAAACCACTGAGCAGGTACTCCTGTCTCCAGCACCCAGAAACCCAACTCCCAATGAGATCCAAACCCCAAATAAATCCATTTTACTCTGTATAAAGCTTAAACAGGGTAAACTCAAATTGTCTGCCCTCTATAACACTGATAGAGAGAGATGCACAGCTGCTTGCTCATCCAGGTATTAATCACTTACTCTGGGTTCAATAATAAACAAGAGATTTCATTAAGAATAAAAAGTAGGATTTAAGTGGTTCCAAGTAACAACAGACAGAACAAAGGAAGTCACCAAGTAAAATAAAGCAAAAACACGCAAGTCTAAGCCTAATACATTAAGAAACTGAATACAGGTAAATCTCACCCTCACAGATGTTCCAATAAGCTTCTTTCACAGACTAGACTCCTTCCTACTCTGGGCTCAATCCTTTCCCCTGGTACAGACCTTGTTAGTTCCAGCAGGCATCTTACATGAAAAGCAGGGGATTCAACATGACTCTGTCCCCCTTTGCTCTGTTCCACCCCCTTTAATAGCTTTGGCACAAGGCTGGAATCCTTTCTGTCTCTCTGGGTTCCCACCACTCCATCTGAATGGAAAAGCACCAGGTTAAAGATGGATTCCAGTTCAGGTGACATGATTACATGTCCTGTGAGACTTCATTATCCACTTGCTGGCACACACATATATAGGAAGTCCTACAAGTAAACAGAGCCATTTATAACCAATTCTTCTGGTTAATGGGAGCCATCAAGATTCTAAACCAGCATTAATGGCCCACACTTTGCAAAATTACAACAGGACCTCAGAGTTATATTTCATATTCCTAGTTTCAGATACAAGAATGATACATTCAGACAAATAGGGTGACCACACTCAGTAGATTATAAGCTTTGTAATGATACCTTACAAGAGACCTTTTGCATAAAGCATATTCCAGTTACATCATATCCACACTTATAAACATATTTTTATTAAAAATGTGGAGTGCAACATCACAGAGCCACTCCCCCCAACAGACTACATAGGGGTAACATTGTGTGTGGGGAAGAGGCACAGGGAAAGAAGAGAACAGTTAAGATTTTATGAAAACAAGTAGAAAATTTCCCTGACTCCATATATTTTGATGGAGAGAGTTTAATAACTGCTTCCATAGATGTCATAAGTCTCTCTCTAGGTGTTAAAATTCTTCTGTTGTCAGAAGGGTGGCTAGACATATGGGCTCCCTAGTAAGTTAATAGGGCTGCAGTTAGAACATATGAGTTCAAATAAGACACAGGTAGGGGCTGCTTTAAGAAGGGAAGCATGTTACTGCACTAAGTACTCTTCAGGATTCACAGCCAAGGTTTATAGAATTCTAGGAAGAATATATCAGGGAAATGTTTTGTGAAGGGAGATCATATTTCTATGAGAAGCCATGGCATATTAAATTATGTTCTTCAAACACTATTGTTAGAATGGAATGTTTTTTTAAAGAAGCAAGAGTGAGTTCTCTTAAATCCCAGTATCCATTGCTGCTTCTCACAATAGCAAAAATACTATATCTAGAAAGAAAATTTACCTCACAGTATTTCAAACTTTTCAGCCTGGTGTTGATTCAAGAAAACAGTCTTTTTCCCAAAGAAAATGAAAAGGTACAGATATAATATACATTATGGGTTATTTAAACAGAGCAGCCACTTAGCTTTTTTATGAAGATTTTTTTTTCACCAACCACATAATTAACTCAAAATATAAGAGTATTTAAATATTTCTGCATTTATATATATATATATATATATATATATAAATGAATCAACACATTTGAAGGCAAGCAACTTTGACTGAGATAATTTTACATGGATGGAAGTTCACATCTTTATTCCTATTGTCTAACTCACAAATCAGAAGATAGATGCAAATCTTACAAAAAGAACAGGAGTACTTGTGGCACCTTCGAGACTAACACATTTATTTGAGCATAAGCTTTCATGGGCTACAAATAAGCTTATGCTCAAATAAATTTGTTAGTCTCTAAGGTGTCACAAGTACTCCTGTTCTTTTTGCAGATACAGACTAACACGCCTGCTACTCTGAAACCAAATCTTACAATGCATCCTAATTATTTAAGGACTTCTTAAATTAATATGCACTTGGCCTTTCAAATAAAAATCTGTGTAAAGAACACTAATAAAAATGCTGATCCTATTCAGAGAGTCTGAGAGATATTAGAGACGTGCAAAGCAAAATATGTAAGTACCATGATCACTATTATCAAGTAATAATTTGCTAACAGTTATCACACTTGATACTTGACACACAACAGTTTTTTCCTCATGCTTGGGATATGTCTGCGGGCTAGCCTGTCTGATGTAGACTGAATCTAGCTAGCACAAGTAAAAACATCAGTGAAGACACTACAGCACTTGCTTCAACAAAGGTATTAAAAATGCAGCACAGACCCTGACTCATAAGTAGAGCCCTACCAAAATGTGTCACGGACCATGAAATTTGGTCTTTCCCCATGAAATCCGATCTTTTGTATGAGTTTACCCTATATTATACAGATTTCACCAGGGAAAATAGCGTCTTTCAAATTGGGGGTCCTGACCCAAAAGGTAGTTGCAGGAGGGTCACGGTATTGCCATGTTGACTTTTGCCCAACAATTTATGTTCTTCTATGTGCCTGACAATTTTATTCCTTACTATTGTTTCAACTAATTTGCCTGATACTGACATTAGACTTACCAATCTGTAATTGCCAGGATCACCTCTAGAGCCCTTTTTAAATATTGGTGTTACATTAGCTACCTTCCAGTCACTGGGTACATAAGCTGATTTAAAGGACAGGTTACAAACCATAGTGAATAGTTCCAGAATTTCACATTTGAGTTCTTTCAGAACTCTTGGGTGAACGTCACTGGGACCAGATGGCTTGTTACTGTTAAGTTTATCAATTAATTCCAAAACCTCCTCTAATGACACTTCAATCTGTGACAATTCCTCAGATTTGTCACCTACAAAGGATGGCTCCGGTTTGGGAATCACCTTAACATCCTCAGCTGTGAAGACTGACGCAAAGAATTAATTTAGTTTCTCAGCAATAACTTTATCGTCTTCAAGTATTGTCAAATAAAAGTGAAGGCTCCAGCATGGCATTGAGGAGCACAGGCCACTGGTGAGGAAAGGAGAAGTTTGCAGAGCTTCCTGTAGTTGGGGGAAAAATCTGGGGATGGGTCTGACCCGGCCCCGGATGCCATGCAGGGTAAGAGGAAGTCGCATCCTCCCCATCCCAGCTGGGACTAGCAGCTGAGCCTGACGCAGGGTAGGAGCCATCAGTCAGGTCTTCCCCACCCCCGTCCCTTGCCCCAGAGTGATTTACCTCTCTGCTGGCTGCCCTGGGCACCTGTAACATACTGCTGGGGAGGGTCACATGACCGCTCCTGTGGCTTCCCTGTCAGAAAGTCATTTTTCTGTGGGGAAACAAAGAAATCTGAGGGGAACATAAATTCTGTGCATGCACAGTGATGCAGAATTCCCCCAGGAGTAACACGATCTACTGTAGATGGCAAATAGACTACTAGTATTCAGGCTTAATAGAGAAGCAAAGCCACATCAGCAACACATGGAGAAATTCCTTTTAAGTCAAGGGAAGTTTCAAGCATGGCTCACCTGGAGCCTCTGGCCCTAACACAGCAGATACAGTAATCATAGATAAACAGACCATAAAAGAAAATTAAAAGAAATTTTCTAATATACAAGCTGCCTTTCTTGCTTTCTGTTCCCTTTGACCACGGGATCAGGCCAGCCATTTCTCAAAATGCTGTGTGGCCAGAAAACTGGAATGAAATGTAGCATCAATGAAAACAAGAATGTTACCACGAAAGTTAATTTTAAAAGAAAATCAGCTCAACAAGTCTCTTCTTAATTTATTTAATACATTTTTGTTTCTGACGAGAGACAATGATTTAACTCAGAATTTATTTTGCTAGGGCTCTCTCTATTTTTGAGCACCAATTAGGTTAAGTTTTGAAAAAGCTGATACTATGCTATAGGAAATAGTTACATTTACGAACTGTGTTGAATAATCCTTCAGAGTCATTTATGGAAAAGTTCTTAAAGGTAGCCCTTGCTAGTTCAAGGTAGTTCATATGTTTGTTATTAAACAGAGATAATCACACACAGATACCATAAGAATCCTTAAAATGTTGAATGATCAATCAATAAAAATCACCATCAGTTTTTGGCAATGGAAATTTTAGACATCAGAAGAGTTGAGACCATCCACAATTTCAGATGTAGTCAACAGCAGCCGCAGATGCTCACTACCTCTAAAAGTCACTCCCAGAATAATTTGCTAATATTATTCCACAGGTTCCCAAGATGCCACACGTACAGCAATCATTTCTTAGATGGAGTTAATGGTGTGCAACACAACACTTGTTTCTACATATAGTGGAATAAAAAACAGTGTTCTCACTGTACCTACCACATACAACTGTTTCCAGAGGATAGCCCATTCCTGGAGCGTTGCTGTGACTTCAGTCACTACAGAATCTTCAAGTGGAACTACTGTTTCATATTGCCTGTAAAAGAGAGAAAAATATTGTTTACAAAGGCTCTCATTAAAAGGTAGAAACAACAAAAATGACCTGAAATCCATGTGAGCAATATATAGCGAAAAGGACAATTATTACAACTTGCTCTCCAAAAACTGATCAATTAGACTGCCTTTCCAGAGGGCTCTAAATTGAGCTCTGAAGCCATAGGAATGTTTACACTGTTTTCTTTTTATATCAAATTTTACTTTGTGACACAAAGACATATTATTTATATTACAAACAATTAAAGAAAAATAGGTACTTTGCATTTCTAATTTCTATAGATTTAGTCTATTAAATGTTAAATATTTCTAAGAATTTTTAAAGACAGTATTTTAGCACTAGTCCTCTGCTATGCTGACCACCGTTACATATCATCTTCAGGAAGCAGCTCAACTGTCACTCCATTATCTCTCACAGGAACCTGCAAGGAGAGGGAGTATTTTCTAATTATATGAGGGCACTATTTAATTATAATTGTAGTAAAGTTTAGTATTAGAGTCTTCTTGATTATGATGCACTAATATTCCTTATGCCCCATCCAATGTCCATCCCACAGCCAAAGTAACCAGATTGTGCCTGGGGAGTTCCACAGGACTGAGTTTTCTCCTCAAGACTATGTTGATCCTCGCCCCTATGTTCAGCACTCAGGCCAACAAATCCATTACTCTATGGATCCACTAGCTCTTTACCTTCCTCAGCTCAGAGAGCATTTAATGCAGTGGGTTACATTGTCTCTGTGTGGGTTTCCTGTCCACCAACTAAGCAGAAGTATCACACTAGTTCCACTGTGTTCAGGGTCTTCCACACCCATAAAGCAAGCAGCAAGATTCCTTCACACCCTCTGAACACACAGTATGGTAATAATATAATGTGATGTAATGTAATAACCTGCTTTTTATATTATCGGAGCCAGGGGTGGCTATAGGTATTTTGCCACCCCAAGCACAGCAGGCAGGCTGCCTTTGGCAGCTTGCCTGCAGGAGGTCCCTAGTCCTGCAGATTCGGCGGCATACCTGCGAGAGGTCCGCCGAAGCCGCGGGACCAGCAGACCCTTCACAGGCAGGCCGCTGAAGGCAATCCGCCTGACGCCTTCGTGGCGACCGGCAAAGCGCCCCCGTGGCTTGCCACCGCAGGCACGCGCTTGGCGTGCTGGAGTCTGGAGCCACCAGTTCCTTTACTTAGCCTTTTAAGTGGAACAAATACAAATGCTAGGTATTGTACAACAACTGGCAAAAACTATAAAAGTAAAGTGTATCTCAAGCTTCTACTATTCCAGCAATTAAAAAACAAAAACAAAAATCTGTGACAGGCATCAGTGTTTCTGAAATACAAATGCTAGATTGTGGAATTTATTCACAGATCTGAGTAGAGGAGTGATGTAGGAGCTACACTGACTCTAAAGAATCTCCAGAAGAAACTGCTTCAGGAGGCACAATCCCAGTACTTCAAAGAACACTAGAGGCATGCTACCACTTGCCCTTCCTCTTGGATGGTACAGTTTTCTCTCTGCTCTCTGCACCTAGCCAGCTCTGTGAACTTTTGCAGCAGGTAGGGCTATGGTTTCTACTACTCCCCACCACATTTCAGCTACTTGTCTCCCCCACACCCATGCGGGATGTGAAAGACAGAGAAAGAAAGCAAAGTCATTTTTCCCCTTACCTTCCCCTTGTGTATTCATGCTAGCTCCAAATAAATAACAGAAATTGAAGATTTATCTAAATAAAAAGACTGAATCTTTTTACATGTAAAACTAAATTCTCAAAACAAACTTTCATTTGGTTTTCCCATCATCTTTGCAACATTTAATTTTAATCCATTTATCCAAGAGTTTTATAATTGTGCCTCACTACAAACTAAGGCTAATGTTAGAAAATGGTTACAAAATTGAGTGAATACGTCTTTCTCTAAATACTCAGGGACTAGAAAACTAGCACACACAATGACCCTTACAGCATTCCTAGCTTTCCCCAAACTCCCATTTAAATCAATGATTTAAATCAATTCATATTCGCTTACTGATTTGGGATATTAAACAGGATATTTTCCCTTGTTCTATCATCTCTTTTACCCCATCCTATCCAGGAACAGAAATTATAAACTGCAGATTCAGCCACCAATGGGTTAAAGGAGGCCGATGTACCTTACAGTGGTGGTTGGTGCACATAGCAATCAACAAACGTCAGCAAAGACTGATACAATTGTTAATGCCAGATGAAGGTGTGAGATGACCAGCTAGTCTCCTCACAATTTTCTGAGGCAGATGCTTATGCCCTATGAGCCAAGAAGTTGTCACACCTCTTGTTACCTGGGGTTCTTTCAATCCAAAGCTCCTGGTAACTTTACTCTGTGCGAGGAGGTGTCAGGAAATAAATCAGGGGAGACACGGCCGACCGACCGATAGATAGCTGGCACAACCAGGACAACACAAGAGTGCTTTCACTTAAAGCTAAACTTTACTTAGTCTCAAGCACTTACACACGTCCACAACAAGTCAGTAAAACACCCCCAACCCTTGATAATTATCAAAGCTGTGTGGCTTTCAAATGATACAGCAGCAGCCCGTCTGCTACTGGGGAACACAAGATGCATCCAAAGGGAGAGGCCAGTCCCGAAACGAGTCCCACCTGTCTCAAGCTTTTTCCCCTTATTTATACATTAGTAATTAAAGAAACCTTGTTAAATAAGCAGTTTCAAACAAGAGGTTCCTTCTGATTATTGATTAACCAGGTGTGGGTTTTTCCAGAACTTGCAGCCTTGAGACCTCAATAGACATTCCTGGGGCATATCCTCCTCTTTGAAAACGCATGTATCAGCAAATTTAACCCAATTCTTATCAGGAAGGACGCGGGGTCATGCCGCTCTTTCGGAGGCACCCTAAACCTCCTCCTCCCCTCCTGCCTTGGTCAAGCTGAGACTTGCTTTTAACAGCCTGCTGACTAGGATGTCTAACAATAAGCCATAGTGGTTTCAGGCACTTTACTGGTTTGCCAAAGTCTCCCTGTACACTCTTATTTGATGGTATTTAAAATTTTGGATCTGGCCATTTGGCCTAGTCATTATAGTGGAGTGGTAGCTTTCCTACAGTTGAAGTGGAGAGTGGCTTCCTGTTTAAAAGATGACTATATTAAATACTCTAATAAATATGACTATATTAAATACTCTACAGCCACATGCTGGTTCGGTTTGTCTTGCAGTTTGCCGTAAATCATAGGGGGTGCAAGGAGCACAGGGTTTGTGGTACAATTATGAGGTCATTTGAGAGAAGGGTTTTCGAGATACAGCTCCACCTACAAAAAATGTGTTTATAAAACATGGTTCTTATAATGTTTTTTATACACACCTGGAGCTAAAATGATGGCTCTGTTCCCCCAAAATTGGTATCATCCCTTCTAATTTATTTTAGCGATTGATCAGCAACCATTGCCCCTTTGAGGAAGTAATAGCGAAAAGATACTGAGGACAGAATTTGTTACTCCAACATGGAGTAAACAGACTAACTAAGAGACTGAAACGTACACGATGACATACTGTGGCCACTGAAACTGAGCTACAATGAAGTACTATAAGTTTGAGCTCTACCCTTGGCAGCATTTGTGGAATGTGTGTTTTACTTGTTCATTGCTCTCTCTCTCTGCATTCTGCAGGGGCTGCTTTTGGATACATTGATCTGAGATCGAAAGTTTTGGTTTAAGAGCAATATTTTAAAATGCTCAAAAATCAGCATGCACACCTGATTTTTAAATTATTTATTTTATTTATTTATTTTTACTTCAGAAATATTGTCAAGGAAAATAGCTGTGATTAAATACAGGGGAGATGAAACACTAGTAAACAAGGTAATACAGTCATGACATGTTTACAGCTAAGATTTTGTCACGGATATTTTTAGTAAAAGTCATGGACAGGTCATGGGCAATAATGAAAAATTCACGGAAGCCTGTGACCTGTCTCTGACTTTTACTAAAATATCCATGACAAAATGAGGCACCTTGGCAGCTGTGGGCAGGTTGGGAGCTCCAAGGTCCCCCTCCACTGGCAGCTCCAAGCTGCAGAGGTCCCACCTGCCTCTGGGGGTACCCTCTGCCACTCGTGGCAGCGGGGGTATCCCACAGCTCTCTGCCTTCGCAGGTGGCAGAGAACCCTGCAGATCCCAGCCAGTGCTGGCTGAAGTCATGGCGGTCTTTGGAAGTCACAAAATCCATGACTTCCGTGACCTCCATGACTAAATTGCAGCCTTATTCCTGTTCAACAATTTCCTATGTGACTGAGTGAGATCAAAGCAAAGCAAGTCACTGGGTCAACTGGTCAAGGGGTCAAATGATACAAAGCCCTTCTAACATGAACTGCTCATAACATTTTCAGATTTTCATAACTTTTTGGTGCAGAGTTGGAAAAAAGAGGGAGAATTTCAGGGTGTATTGGTGCATGGTACTGTAAATCCATACCTCCTTGTAGTGGGGCAGCTGCCCCACTACCGCAGAAAAAGTGTTGAAAGCAGCCCTGGAGACGGCTGTGGCTAGGATAAGCAGTGACAGCAGCTGAGGGAGTAGCTGACCACAAGTGTGGTCAGCTCAGTCAGGGCCCAGCTGGCCCTGATAAGAGGGCTGGGAGCCAGGCGCTGAAGAAGTCTCACTCCAGCCTTGGAGTGGGAAGGGCTAGCTGCCTGAGAGCAAGGTACCTGAAGCAATGCAGTGCTGGGGAAAAGGACAAGTGGAGCTCCAGCCTGGTAAACCTCCAGGCTGCAGGCCTTGTTGAAGGCCTACAAAGGTACCAGGGCTACAGAGATGTAGCCCAGGGTTAGGCAAAGGCAGCTGGTCCAACCCCCTTGCCAACGATGAGTGACCAGTACAGACTGCAGTTTGCCGCAGTGAGAGGGGGCTAGGTGATGACTGGCAGTAGCCACTGAGGCAAGCTGAGTATAGTGAGTTGGGGGTTCCCCTGGGAGGGGAGACCTAGAGTGAGAGGGTACTGCTGGGACAGAACCCCAAGGTAAACAGGCACTGGGGTCCAGGAGGGAAACGGGGCCTGAGGCAGGCAAGCCACTGGCCCACAGAGGGTGCTCCAGAGCTGGAGTTGAGCTAATTCCCAAGATGACCAGCAGGAGGCGCCATGACAGTGAGTCTTTGACTTTGCTACACTCCTCCATTTCTGTCCCCCGCTTCAAAGCTTGCCCTCACTGACTCCATTTCACACCTTGCACCATTCACGCATCTTCTGCTTATCTCCTGTGAACAGCTGAGTGCTGAAAGGGGTCATGGAATTCACTGTGAGGAAAAGACCACATAGTTATCATGACCACCTCCCCCTGAATTACGGGCACCTCATAGGAACTCTCCCCATTTTCCTCCTGTTGTGATGTGGCCTGAAAAAACTGCCAGTTCTGCAGGTGGAGATGAAGCACAGTGGCATTTTACTTGGCTTTTCCCATACAGGAGGCCCCATATAGAGAAGACAAAGGAGCAAAATCTCTGTATCTGAGAACTCATGTACAAGGGACCCACAACCAGGGACTAAAGAGTAGACTTTCATCCAGCACAGTGCTTGTAGTTCCCAGCTGGCTTGTCTTTTACCAGTTTTACATTCTGTAGATTAAGGCAGTAGAGGATCCAAAGTGGCATTTCAGCATGAAACACTAGCTGTTTCTCTGGGTATGAACCAAGGAATGATGGGGAAGCCTAGAAGAGGAGGAGCTGGGAACAAAAATTCCTGTATCCTAATTGGACACCATGTGTCTGATGGACCAAATACACAAACACCCATTTATCTGTACCAATGCTGATCATGCCACAGATTAATAATAATGTGCATAACTCTGCACTGGCTTTTGTATGAACTCCTTGATTTCAAAGGTTTGTATAGGTATACCTGAAGGAAGAACAGAGATCTGTGAGTCTTGTAATTAATAATCTTGTTCTTAATGTATTTGAAAAGTTCATATTTGCCTCTGAAAAATCTTCTATAGTCCATTTATCATTTTAGGGTGCCTTCAGGATCCCTGTTAAAGAAGTTTCTTTATCAGCCTATAATAGACTAGTATTGCCTTTTATGGGGAACTGAGATTTACACAGTAAGTCAAAGATCATATCAGTGGCTCGCACTGACAATATAAACCAAAAGGAGAATCAAAAGGCTTGCCTGTTGGCAACAATTTGAGAACAGGGAATCAGGAAAGCTGAAAATCGTCTAGTTTCTGTTGGGCTCTTCCTAAAATGTCACTGAACTACAAAAGAGGGGTTGAAAAATAACCCAGTATACATTCAAGAAACCTTCTACGGGCAGGAAAAAAACCCAGACAATATTGTTTTACGTGACAATACGTAAATAATAATTTCACTGAATCTGAAGAAAAGGTTTCTTAAAGATTTTTTTTGGAAAATGGTTTGTAAGCTTCTTTCATTGCTGACAAGAAAGAACATTCTGCTAGATTAACTCTAACCTTCAAGAATGTGACTGAATTTAAAGAGAGTGCATAACAGAATTAGAGTTAAACCATTTAAACATCATGGCTCAGATTCCTATAAACTTGCATTCTATTCTTGTCTATACTTTCAATGAAATGTCATGTTGTGTCTGTCTAAATTTTAAATTGGTCAAATGTCCTGCTGTACAATCTAATAAAAGGTCTTTATTGGTCTACTTTATAACATCATGAACCCTTTTTTTAACCTGTAAATTGCATTTCTTCAATGGACAAGGTCAGACTCTAAATAGATAGGTTTTCATGTACGTCACACTTGAACAAGCATGAGTGACTAATGTTTAAATTCCAATGCAGGTTGTCTTGAGGCTCCCTTTAGCTCCCCCAGCCTTGAATGCCAGAATGTTTCTAATGAAATACACTTACAAGCTGGCCACTGAAAGAAACTAAGCTAAAATAAAACTGGGTTCAAAAAGAAATAGTTCTTACTAAAGGTTAGTTAAAAGGAATTTTTATCCAGAAACTGTAAATTATGATATACTGTGTCTGTCTTTAGATATTGTCGGGATTCCCTCCAAGACCTTTTCTACTCGGTTTACAGATGTTTACCAGAAACAGGGCATTAATAAGTGATAATTATGGGTATTAGATAAGTTAGTGTGCATATTTTTGTTACACATTTGTTTTAAAAATCCATGTTACATTTAATATTATATAAAAAACCTAGAGATTAAACTGGATGCCTTTTACCAATTTAAAACTAAATTAATAATTTGCAAATAAGCATTAAATCAGTAACAACTAAGGATTATAAGAGACTTGCAGCCTCCCTGAGGGGGGAAAAAACCCCACAGATAGCAATTCAGTGTACTATACACATTATATTCCATCCTAAAAGTACATTAAAAGAACATTAAGATAGCAATAGCAAGCCTTCAAAAGTTAGAAAATGCCAGTATTAAGGCTATCCATGCAACCTTAATTCTGTCCCATTGTAACTATGCATTACAGTACAATCTTTAATTACACACTCACGTAGGTCCCCTGCCTCTTTCGGTCAATGGGTACTTATTCAACACTTTTTAGTCTCCATATTCAATGTATGGCCCCAGGTCTTATTTAACAGATACTATCCAAATCCTGCACCGAACACAAAATTATTAATTTACTAATGGGCATTTCTGTAGTATTCTCATCATGGTAAGTGAGTGCTTCTCAAACATTAATGAATTCTCTAGCCTGCTTCTTGCTTGCATATATATATATATATATATATATATATACCTGCCCCTGGAAATTTCCACTACATGCATCCAACGAAGTGGGTATTCACCCACGAAAGCTCATGCTCCAAAACGTCTGTTAGTCTATAAGGTGCCACAGGACTCTTTGCTGCTATTAATGAATTTGTCTTTGCAACACCTCTGTGAGATTAGATAGCATAATCATCTACATTTTACAGATGAAAAACTGAGGCACAAAATGATTAAGGCCAGTACTGTCAAAACTGTCCAGTAATATTGGGCATCCAACTACAGGAAACTAAGGCCTGATTTTTCAAAAGCATTTAGCACTTTAGAGCACTTTATATGTTCAAAATACAGCTCCAATCGACTTCAGTTGCAATTGTGAGTGCTCAACAATTCTGTAAATCTGGTCCCAGATGTCTCTGACACAAAGGCCCACTGGTGGTTTACAACTCTGTGTTAGCAACTCTTGTCAGACCTGACATACTCATTACATCTAACACACTGTTGTCATGATAGATACCCAAAACAATATCTCACTGGAAAACTACTAACTCACTGATCATTAGTATTATTGCATGATATATGTATGAGGCATGTACAAAATTATAAATATGTGCTAAAATTATGTTATTAAAATGTGTTTGTCAAACAATGCATAAACTCAGTCTGCTTTAGATAAAAGAATGTATATATGCTTGTCTGACCAGCTTGGTCATTAGGAAGAGATAATGCAAATACATTTACATACAAGCTAACAAAGCTATCAAGCTAACAAGGAGGGGGAAGATAGCGTGTCATCTATACCTCACTAGGAGAGACCAACTTAATCTGAGAATACATTTCAAAGGTTTAGTGGTCTATAAAGACGGGGAGTCTGAACTTCAAATCATAGAATCATAGACTTTAAGGTCAGAAGGGACCACCATGGTCATCTAGTCTGACCTCCTACACAATGCAGGACACAGAATCTCACCCACCCACTCCTGTATCAAACCTGTGTCTTTAAACCATCAAATCATGGTTTTAAACCATCAAATCATGGTTTAAAGACTTCAAGGTGCAGAGAACCTTCCAGCAAGTGACCCATGCCCCACGCTGCAGAGGAAGGCGAAAACCCCCCAGGGCTTCTGCCAATCAAAAATGATAAGCAATTAAATATACTGATTTTATACAAAATAAAAATGCATCAATTAAGGTCTTTTAAGAAAGCCTGTGAGACAATGGTGATTCATATTATGGTGAAATGTACACATTAACACTATATGAGTAGTTATGGATACTCACTGATATCATGCTTCAAAGTCTGTGACCAAACACAAGGGAAAAACTAGTTTTCTCCTCCACAGGAGGGATCTGTCTCCAATGTAAATTAAACATTATGGAATCAAAACAATGGAAGCCCTATTTACATAGGAATCAGCAGGGGAATGGAAAGTCAACAGGAAGGGAAGAACAGCAGGAAGCCTTCCTTTCTTTTGTAACCAGGTCAAAGAACTTTGGGAGACATCAGCAGAAACAGAAAGCCATTTTAGCATGCACTACTGGGCAGATACAAGAAGCCAGAGCTCTTGTACATCTAAGAAAAGTGAATCCTTCAACTAACGAGATTGAAATCTCTGGGAACTGAATTTAGATGAGAAATCTGCTTAGGCAAAGATTGTAACTTGCTGAAATTAAATTTCAGTCTCAAAAGCGTATTTTTACTTTTTGTTTGTTTGTAGCCCTTTATTCCTTGCACTTGGTATCACTTAATCCTACATCTTCTTGTTAAATAAACTTTTACTTTTACTATGAACCAATTCAGTGCACCAGTTAAGTGAACAAGCTGCAGTATATTATGTCTTATAAAAAGCAACAAACTTAATAACTATTATGAATGTTTCGGGAGAGGGTTGGACACTGCAGGGAGACATCTCTGGGGAACCCGGGTGTTCGAGTTCACTGTTTGTTACCTGCAAAGCAAGCTTTGAACTGGCAGAATCCTGAAGGATAAGGCCCCATTGTCATGGAAGGACACGGTGAGAAAGGAATCCGCCAACCACCTTAACCCTAAGTAAACTAGACTTAAGATAACTAAAAGTAAAAATGAAATAACTATTTACAATTATTTAAAGATAAATGTCAAGTGAAAGAAGAAAAGACAGACACAGGAGTATTTCATTCCAGACCGTGAGCCGTAGAAAAGGAACGGAAGAGGTAGTCGGTCCACAACACCATCTATGCCAGTGGTTTTCAACATGAGGAGGCATGCAGGCACAGATTAATAGACACTGCTACTGAAGAACCTTTGGTCCCAAGTGAACAGAATGCATGCACATCCCACAGAGAATACCCAGAGGGACCAGTACTCGAAAAAGAACAACATCGGAACCTTTTAGAGGTATTGATGCGAAGCCTCTCTAAATAGGGATTTTGGAAAGAAGTGAGAATTCATCTTAGAACTGCCTAGCTCCAAACCATACGCACAGTAAACTAGGACAGCAGTTCTCAAACATTAGCAACCCGAGGACCCCCATTTTGATTTAAAAATTTTCACGGACCCCCCAAGTCACCCCATTCAGCCCCATGCTCCATCCCGACTCCGCCCTTCCTCCAAGACCCCACCCCTGCCCCATCTCCTTCCGCTCCTGCTCCACTCCTGCCCCTCCTCTTCCACCCCATCCCTGTGCCTCCTGCACACTGCCAAACAGCTGTTCCCTGGCATGCAGGAGGCACTGGGAGGGAGGGGGAGGAGTTGATCAGCAGGGCCCGCAGCCCCCGACATGATTCCACCCCTCCTTTAAGCGCACCCCATCCTTGTTCCTCCCCCTCTCTCCCAGCACCACCCTGCACACCGCTGAATAGCTGTTCTCTGGCGTGCAGGAGGTGCTGGTAGGGAGGGAGAGCAGTTGAGGGAGGGGGAGGAGTTGATCAGCAGGCCTGCAGACCCCTGGGGTACCCCTGTTTGAGAACTGCTGAACTAGGATATCAGTGAACTGGTTTGGAATGCAGGAATAGGATCCCTCCCTCTATCAGATCCTTCCTGCATCTCCCACAGTATCTTCCTGGCTGGCTGGGAGCAATTCTGATGATTAAGGAGTGTGCAATGCAGAGGAACAAATTCAGAAAAATTGCAACTTTCAGTGCATCAAGATTTGAATCTCTTTTCAGAAAGTGCTGAGCACCTGCCCTCTGAAATCAGGCCCTTTTATGGTGTCTCAAATTGGTCACTGAAAACTTGGAAGCACCTCAAATCACTAGATACTTCTGAAAATCTTGGCCAAGATTTCCACAGCACACCTAACACTAAGGCCCAGATTCTCAAAGGTATCTAGTCACTTAACTCCCATTGAAATCAGTGGGAGTTAGGTGCCTAAATATCTTTTGAGGATATAGACCTCAATAGCTTACATCTTTGCATTACTATAAGGTTTTAGATTATATGATGGCACAACATCTATACACATTCAAAATGCTACATAAAATATAGGCATCTAGGCTGACAGAAAAGTGATACCATAGAGCAACAATTTGATCATGATTAAGACATTTTAGTGGTTGTGGTCCTGGGTTTGCAATGCTTATTTTGGGGATAATTACAATATTATTTGAAATTTTTTTTACTCCATGTTACCTGATGTGTACTTTCAACTTTCACTTTAGTTTAATATAGGTTTTTGTCTGTGAATAATAACTAAATCCCTACTCTTGGATCTCAACTCCTTAGCACAAGAAAGGCTGGAACTTCCCTAGACCTCTAAGATATTTGGCCCTCTAAAGTACCAGTAGGCAAGATATTTGGCCTTCTGAAATCACCTTCCAATACCACAGTGCCTTCTAGAACATGCTACTTTTATATTCCTTTCTGAACACAGCTAAGGAGCCCGCCTATGCGACTGCAGCCATTTAGGTTAGTTCCAGCTCTCTGTTGCTCTTATTACTGGCTTTATTTTGGACAGTGTTTCTGTATCCCTTGATTGTTTTGCCCTGCACTCCTACAGTTCCTCAATATGCCAGAGCAATTCTTCACAGCAATGATCTCCTTCAGCATCTTCATAGCTCAGTCTTAGTTGCTAACACATCATGGAAGCAAGGAGATGTTGCCTTCAATGGTTCATACACCGATTTTGCTGCTTTGTGGGTCACTGATCTCATTGTTTCCTTTGGAAGTTTATATTCCTTTGGTACATAACACCACCTCAACGCTCCACCCAATGCACAGAGTTTTTTCAGTCTGTAATGGTTCAATGGACTGATACTTATCTTGAAGTGTCAATTCCCTCTTCTAAGTTATTAGCGTAGTTACCTTCTCTTGAAACATGTTATGTCAACAAAATATTGCATGAAAGGGGTCATAGAACAGCAAGGCCTTCTGTTCCCAAGTATTGACTGTGTACAGCTGATAATTTTTAAAGATGTGCCCTGAGTTATTGTATATTAATATCACACTCTGCTCTTGGGTGACAATACCTAGACTTCATCATCAGCACACTCTTTTACACACACACAAAGTAAAATTTTCAAAAGTGCCTGCCTAATTCCCTTTTGAAAAAACAGGGACTTTGGCTCTTCAATGCTTTTGAAAATTATACTCCTAGTTCAATTTTCAAAAGTAACTTAAGCACTTAGGAGGCTAAGAATAATTAGAAGTAATTGAAGGTCTGATCATAGCAAAATAAGAGGTGCTGGCTACATATCTGTTGTCCCTAAGCATACTATAATCAATAAAACAGTGAGCCCATGTATGTTAGAGAACAGTGAGCAGGGAGTGTGAATGGTTTCTTAAAAGTGTACATATTACTGATGACATCATCCATATGTTACTTTTCCAGTGCACAACCAGAGGAGTGTAGACACAGCCATTTTTATTCTTCCAATATTAAAAATACAATTGTGACATTTGATAAATGGAGATCAGAACCCCAGAGAATGACATTTGATTTTCAAGGTTCAAAGAGTATCATTAGGACCCTACCAAATTTACAGTCCATTTTGATCAATTTCACTCTCATAGGATTTTAAAAATCAAATGTCATGATTTCAGCTATTTAAATCTGAAATTTCATGGTGTAATTGTAGGGGTCCTGACCCAAAAAGGAGTGGGGGGGGGAGGTCATAAGGTTATTGTACAGGGGGTTACAGTATTGCTACTCTTACTTCTGCACTGCTACAGACTACGGCAGTGCTGCCTCCAGAGCAGGGGAGCTGGAGAGCAGCAGCTGCTGGCTGGAAGCCCAGATCTGAAGGCGGAGTCACTGCCAGCAACAGCGCAGAAGTAAGGATGGCATGGTATGGTACTGACACTATTACTTCTGCAGTGATGCCTGCAGAGCTGCGCCCTCAGTCAGCGGTGACCACTCTCCAGCCACCCAGCTCTGAAGGCAGCAAAGCAGAAGTGAGGGTATTGCATTTTGCAACCCTTACTTCTGCATTGCTGCTGACAGGGCACTGCCTTCAGAGCTGGGCTCCCTGCAAACAGCTGCTGTTCTCCAGCCACCCAGCTCTGCAGGCAGCACAGAAGTAACGGTGGCAAATACTGCAAGCCCCCTAAAATAACCTTCCAACCTCCCTGCAACTCCCTTCTGGGTCAGGGCCCCCAATATGGAAAAGGCTGGTCCCCCCGTGAAATCAGTATAGTATAGGATAAAAGCATAAAAAAGACCAGATTTCAAAGGGGTAGACCAGATTTCACAGTCTGTGACACCTTTTTCATAGCCGTGAATTTGGTAGAGCCCTAAGTATCATACACAACAAGATAGAAAAATTAATACATTTTGTAGGAAAGTTTTTTACAATATCCCTTCAAAATTCCAATCAGATCATTTCTCAGATTCTCTCCATTTACACAAATGAGGCAACTTCTTAATAATCAAGAAAAATACTCACCCTCTGTTACTGACGATTGCCTTTTTCAAGTGAATATAGTTAGCAGGAAAAATCCCCTGCAAGAGAGAATAATAATTCTACTTGTCAGAAAAATACAATCATAGCTTTGAACAGTTTTCATTATAAAAAAATTAGCAAACATTTCATATTTCATCCATGGTGCAAAACAAGCTCTCATTGTCAAAATCAATATTCAAATTATACTCACATCACGTGGCTTCAACTTATCTCAGAATAGGCCAATATGTTGATTTGACAATTATGTAAGTTATATAATCTTTCATTCTTGAAAAAAAAAAAAAAACTTGTGTATGCATCCAACAAAAATATCACAGCAAACAGATCAGAACATCTGAAAGCTCTATAATTCTAAAAAGCAACTTTCTGGTTTGAAATAGAATACTGGTCTCCAACAATACTTTCTACTTTTTCCTCTTTGCTCTTTACAAGAGTTTTAATTTTTGCTGTTCATTTAAAGAATATTTATGCTGTTATCTATTGTGGTTTCTCTGACTGTCAAATTATGGACTTAATCCTCAGAATGAACCTATTTTCCATCACACTCCACCCTTGAAAATGTATCATCCCTCTTTTTATCCTCTGATTTGACACTTTAAGGCTAAACTTTGTGATTGTATACATTACAGATGGTGCAGAATGCTGTTGCCAGGATAACAAGTTCTATAACAATAAAAAATCAACTTTACATCATCTGCAGTGGCTTTCTGGAATGTAGAAGATCAATTTGGTATTTCATATATAGCACAAAAGACCTGATCTTGAGAAATAATTATTCAGGACATGTGTAACATTACTTACTGGGGCATTCCTATTGACATCAATGAATTTTCCCACGAGTGAAGTTACATACATAGAATCATAGAACTGGGAGGGACCTTGAGAGGTCATCTAGTCCAGTCCCCTGCACTTATGGCAGGACTAAGTATTATCTGGACCCTTCCTGACAGGTGTTTGTCTAACCTGCTCTTAAAAATCTCCAATGATGGAGGTTCCACAACCTCCCTAGGCAATTTATTCCAGTGTTTAACCACCCTGACAGTTAGGAAGTTTTTCCTAATGTCCAACCTTAACATCCCTTGCTGTAATTTAAGCCCATTGCTTCTGGTCCTATTCTCATAGGTTAATTTTTCTCCCTCCTCCTTGTAACAGCCTTTTACATACTTGAAAACTGTTATGTCCCCCCTCAGTCTTCTCTTTTCCAGACTAAAGAAACACAATTTTTTCAATCTACCCTCATAAAAATGATTAAGGTCTAGAAAACATGACCTGTTACTCTTCTCTGGACTTTGCCCAATTTGTCCACATCTTTCCTGAAATGTGGTCACCAGAACTGGACACAATACTTGAGTTGAGGCCTAATCAGTGCAGAGTAGAGCAGAAGAATTACTTCTCACGTCTTGCTTACAACACTCCTGCTAATACATCCCTAAAAGATGTTTGCTTTTTTTTTTTGCAACAGTGTAACACTGTTGACTCATATTTAGCTTGTGATCCACTATAACCCTCAGACCCCTCTTTGCAATACTCCTTCCTAGGCACTAATTTCCAATTCTGTACGTGTGCAACTGACTATTCTTTCCTAAATAGAGTACTTTGCATTTGTCCTTTCTGAATTTCATCCTATTTACTTCAGACCATTTCTTCAGTTTCTCCAGATCATTTTGAATTTTAATCATATCCTCCATAAAATCATAAAATATTAGGGTTGGAAGAGACCTCAGGAGGTCATCTAATCCAATCCCCCGCTCAAAGAAGGACCATTTTGAAGCACCTGGAGGAGAGGAAGTTGATCAGTGCACTTGCAACCCAGCTTGGTATCACCTGCAAAATTTATAAGTGTACTCTCTATGCCATTATCTAAATCATTGATGAAGATATTGAACAGACCGGACTCAGCACTTCCAGCATGACTGTGATCCAATGATAACTACTCTCTGGGAATAGTTTTCTAACCAGTTTTGCACTCATCTTATAGTAGCTCCATCAAGGTTGCATTTCCCTAGTTTGTTTATGAGATAGTCATGTGAGACAGTATTAAAAGCTTTATTAAAGTCAAGATATACCACATCTACCGCTTCCGCTCTATCCACATGGCTTGTTACCCTCTCAAAGAAAGCTATCTGGTTGGTTCGACAAGATTTGTTCTTGACAAATCCCTGCTGACTGTTATTTATCATCTTATTATCTTAACTGATTGCTTAATTATTTGCTCCATTATCTTTTCGGATACAGAAGTTAAGATGACTGGTCTGTAATTCCCCAGGTTGTCCTTACTTCCCTTTTTATACATTGGGACTACTTTTGCCCTTTTCCAGTCTTCTGGAATGTCTCCCATCTTCCATGACTTTTCAAAGATAATCGCTAATGGCTCAGATATCTCCTCAGTCAGCTCCTTGACTATTCAAGGATGCATTTCATCAGGCCCTGGTGACTTGAAGACATCTAACTTGTCTAAGTAACTTTAAACTTGTTCTTTACTTATTTCAGCCTCTTCTGATCCTACCTCATTGTCACAGGCATTCACTACGTTAGACATCCGATCACCACAAATCTTCTTTGTTTTGGTTTTCACCAAGAAGTCATTAAGAACCTCTGCCATTTCCACATTTCCTGTTATTGTTCCCCCCTACCCTCATTGAGTAATGGGTCTACTCTGTTCTTGGTCTTCCTCTTGCTTCTAATGTATTTGTAGAATGTTTTCTTGTTGCCGTTTATGTCTCTAGCTAGTTTGATCTCATTTTGTGCTTTGGCTTTTCTAATTTTGTTCCTACATACTTGCGTCACTTGTTTATATTCATCCATTGTAATGTGACCTAGTTTCCACTTTTTGTAGGACTCTTTTTTGATTTTCAGATCATTGAAGATCTCCTGGTTAAGCCAGGGTGGTCTCTTGCCATACTTCCTATCTTTCCTATGCAGTGGGATAGTTTGCTCTTGTGCCCTTAATAATGTCTGTTTGAAAAACTGCCAATGTCTTCAATTGTTTTTCCCCTTAGACTTGTTTTCCATGGGATCTTACCTATCAACTCCTGGAGTGTGCTAAAGTCAGCCTTCTTGAAATCCATTATTTTTATTTAGCTGTTCTCCCTCCTACCATTCCTTAGAATCATGAACTCTACCATTTCATTCCAGTAGAACAACACTTCAATCTCCCTCGACATTCTATAGCAGATTTAAAAGTAGCCATACTTCAACAAAAAAAAACTTCAGAAACAGACTTCAAAGAGAAACTGCAGAGCTATAATTCATTTGCAAATTTAACACCATTAATTTGGACTTGAATAGGGCCTGGGAATGGCTGACTCACTACAAAAGCAAATTTTCCCACTCTTGGTATTGACACCACCTCATCATCTATTGGGAGTGGACCACATCCATCCTGATTGAATTGGTCCTGTCAACACTGGTTGTCCTCTTGTAAGGTAACTCACTTCTCTTCATGTGGCAGTATATTTATGCCTGCATCTGTAATTTTCACTCCATGCATCTGAAGCCGCAGCCAGCACATCCCTCGGCCCGCGCAGCTTCCTGCAGCCCCAACTGGCCTGGAGCAGTGAACCACGGCCAATGGGAGCAGTGATTGGCCAAACCTGCAGAAGCAGCAGGTAAACAAACTGGCCTGGCCCACCAAGGTGCTTACCCTGGTGGGCTGCATGCCAAAAGTTACCGATCCCTGGTCTAGTCTGACCTCCTGCACAACGCAGACCACAGAATCTCACCCACCCACTCCTGTATCAAACCCCTAACCTATGTCTGAGCTATTGAAGTCCTCAAATTGTGGTTTAAAGACTTCAGGGTGCAGAGAATCCTCCAGGAAGTGACCCGTGCCCCACATTGCAGAGGAAGGCAAAAAAAAACACCCTGGGCCTCTGCCAATCTGCCCTCGAGCAAAATTCTTTCCTGACCTCAAATATGGCGATCACCTAAACCCTGAGCATGTGGGCAAGACTCACCAGCCAGACACCCTGGAAAGAATTCTCTGTAGTAACTCAGATCCCACCCCATCTAACATCCCATCATACGCCATTGGGCATATTTACTGCTAATAGTCAAAGATCAATTAATTGCCAAAATTAGGCTATCCCATCATACCACCCCATCCATAAACTTATCAAGCTCAGTCTTGAAGCCAGATATGTCTTTTTCCCCCACAACTCCCCTTGGAAGGCTGTTCCAGAACTTCTCTCCCCTGATGGTTAGAAACCTTTATCTAATTTCAAGTCTAAATTTCCTGACGGCCAGTTTATATCAATTTGTTCTTGTGTCCACACTTGTACTGAGCTTAAATAATTCCTCTCCCTCCCTGATATTTATTCCTCTGATACATTTATAGAGAGCAATCAAATCTCCCCTCAGCCTTCTTTTGGTTAGGCTAAACAAGCCAAGCTCTTTGAGTCTCCTTTCATAAGACAGGTGTTCCATTCCTTGGATCATCCTAGTAGCCCTTCTCTGTACTTGTTCCTGTGTGCATTCTTCCTTCTTAAGCATGGGAGACCAGAACTGCACACAGTATTCCAGATGAGGTCTCATCATGCCTTGAATAACGGTCCTAACACCTCCTTATCTCTACTGGAAATACCTCGCCTGATGCATCCCAAGATTGCATTAGCTTTTTTACGGCTATTTCTACGGCCATCTACATTACCCTTCCTCCGTATGTGCATTCTCCTACCCATGGCTGTATCGTTTCTTTCTTTGTTTTCTTCCCTCTCGATGTTAAAATTCGGCGTGGAGATTACCTGGACATCTCTCAACCATCTCCTCCCAATTCCTAGTTTAAACCTCTCTTAATCAGTTGTGCCAACCTCCATGCTAGGAGTCTATTTCCCTCCCTATTCAGGTGAGGTCCATCCCAAGAGAACAGTCGTCTGTCCATGAATGCCTCCCAGTGGCCATACATCCCAAAGCCCTCCTTATAGCACCACTGCCTGAGCCATCTGTTAATCGTCATAATCTTGTCACATCTTTGTCGCCCTTCTCCAGGAACAGGCAGAATCCCACTGAAGATCACCTGAGCCTTGATTTCCTTAAGCATCTTCCCCAGCCTGGCATAGTCTCCCTTGATACATTCCAGTGAGAATCTAGACGTATCATTTGTTCCCACATGAAGGACAATCAGTGGATTCTTTCCAGCTCCTGTTAGGATCCTCTTCAGCCTCAGGGCCACATCCCGTATCTTAGCACCCGGCAGACAGCACACCCTTCTGTTCTCTGGAACAGCTCTGGTTACAGACCTGTCTATTCTTCTCAGTAAGGAGTCTCCAATCACGTAGTCCAGCCTTTTCCAGGTGACAGTGCGATTCTCTGGTCTATCTCCTGTTCCCTCTGGCTGCAAGTCCTCTCAATTCCTGTTCACCCTTGCAATCCTCTGCAACCCATCCCGTATCCTCCTGGGGCTCATATTTGATGTTATCTCCATTGACTCTTCTTATAGGACTAGCTGCTCTTCTCTTCTTTCTTGTCCTTTCACCTTCAGCAACCACCTGCTATGCCCCTTCTTCATTTTCCAACTCTGCAAACCTGTTCCTGAGCTCTATTGCTCCTTTACTGGGCCGTCTTTTCCTCTGCCTGGTTCTTAGTCACATGCTTCTACTCTCCACTTTCCTCACCCAGCAGTCTCCCCTCAGAGTTCTTTGGTCCTGCTTCCATCTGCAAGTCTGAGCTTCTAAACTCCCTTCTAAACTCAACCAGAGTTTCCACCTCCATCTCCAATCCTCGGGTCTTTTCTTCCATCAGCTCTATCAGGCAGCACTTCATGCAGACGAAACTCTTTTTAGGTACCCCCTTCAGGATCATGTACATGCTGCAGCTTCTACATCCAGTCATCTTCATTGTGTCTTCCACTGCTTGGGTCACTACCACTGCTGTCTCTGTATCTGTCATAGGCTTCCCATCTAAATCCTGTAAATCCGGGAAACACAAACCAAACCACAACACCACCACCCACAGCAAAACAAACACCCAAATAAATCTGTTAGTCTTTACGGTGCCACCGGACTCCTCCTTGTTTTTACCATTTCATGATCACTTTCATCCAAGTTTCCTTCACTTTCAAATCTCAACCAGTTCTTCCCTATTTGCCAAAATCAAATCTAAAACAGCCTCTCCCCTAGTAGCTTTCTCCACCTTCTTCCACCGTGCTTAGGTGTTTGCAGATTTGGGGCCCAAATGACTTATGGTATCTTTCTCTCTGATATAATATTTTGTGTCTCAGTTTGCAATTGTAGGTCACAAGGAAAGAGGGAAAAAATGTGAAAAAGATTTTTTGAAGACCTATCAGTAACAGTGCATATGTAGAATAGGCTCCATGTGACCAGAATATCATTTTCAGAGACATTTCTTTTGAGTGCTTCTTCAGGTAATTTTTAAAAGCCTTTAAAGGAGTCATGTTAAGTTCTATTTTATTTGTTATATTTTCAGAAAAAATTACCTATACATTTATTGTCATTAGTGTTTGTCACAGAATGGCTGGCACTTGAAGGGAAGTTAGTCCTAGCTTCACCTATGATTGATCAGCTAAAAGCCAGCAAGTGGCTCCGTTAGAAATAGGCCTGCAGATGCGAGACTGGCTCCTGTGGCTGGCCCTGAACAAGGGGATAGAGATGCAAGGGAAAAAGCCTCTGAGCCACACAGAAGACCCCAGGTTGAGGGAAAAAGCAAGGTTTATGTGTGAAACTTGTGTTAACCTAGGGGGAGGGAGGTCTTTCAAAGAATAAACTATGCCCTGAAGGAAGACCTCGAAAAGATTTTGATCTGGAGGAGTCATCTCAATAAGTGAGAGAGACTTGTAGACCGTATTGCAATTAATTGGGTAATACATTTTAGGTAACACAATAGCAGCAGAGAAAGGCAGTACTTAGTGTAGTGAGTAGGCAGTGACTTAAAAGGAGTAAATGTATCAGATATTAACCAGTGCAAAGCAGCATAAAGAAAAATAGATGACTGGTGCAAAGAAGCCCAAATTGTAGAATATTGCAATTCTGCAATCATTGTTCAATTAAATATCCCTCTCACTGATACCTCCTAATAATTGGTTACTGCTTTCACATTTTCCAAGAGCAGAAATATATATAGGCAATAGTCAAAAGCAATAGAAAAGATATACACTTCTGACTGGAATTCATGTAGACTGATAATAGATTTAGACTTCCTCCCCCTCCCGCCTGACTTCTTTGGAGTCCATATTTGCCTCTGAGGAAGCAGAAAGAAATGAAAGTATGTGGGGGCCATGCCTCCTTACATAAGCTTACCTGAAGGACTCCATGTCTTCCAACAGGATCCTTATAGCCTGGCAATGATCAGCTTTTTGGAGAGTCCCAACATTGGTGTGGTAGTGTGCAGGTGAAGCCCAAGACCATGAATACATACTGATAAGCAATTCAAGAATTCCAACTATAGGAGAACAATTCTTCTGTATTACCTTCCAAAAACCTTTCACAGACTCTGTCGCAGGTCTTTTATTTAGTGGCTCTTAATTTTTCAAAGAACAAGTTACCAAAAATTAGGAAAAATGTATCTATGCTTTCCTGAAAGCACAGATAAAGAAAAATCTTATTGAGTAATAATATCCGGAGATCCATTAGAATGGAATTTCTACAACACTTTGCCCTCAGAATCGGAAGCAGGATCACTGCTTAAATATGAACATCCAAACAGGAGCTATATTATAGAAAAGAAAGAAAAAAGAAAATCAGATGAGGTTCAACAAGGACAAGTGCAGAGTCCTGCACGTAGGAAGGAAGAATCTCATACACTGCTACAGGCTGGGACAGACTAGATAAGCAGCAGTTCTGCAGAAAGAACCTAGGGATTACAGTGGACAAGAAGCTGGATATGAGTCAGCAGTGTGCCCTTGTTACCAAGAAGGCTAATGGCATATTGGGCTGCATTAGTAAGAGCATTGCCAGCAGATCAAGGGAAGTGATTATTCCCCTCTATTTGGCACTGGAGAGGCCATATGTGGAGTATTGCGTCCAGTTTTGAACCTCCCACCACAGAAAGAATGTGGACAAATTGGAGAGAGTCCAGTGGAGGGCAACAAAAATGATTAGGGGGCTGGAGCACATGACTTATGAGGAGAGCCTGTGGGAACTAGGCTTGTTTAGTCTGCAGAGAAGAGTGAGGGACGATTTGATAGCAGCCTTCAACTACTTGAAGTGGGGGTTCCAAAGAGGATGGAGCTAGGCTGTTCTCAGTGGTGGCAGATAACAAAACAAGGAACAATGGTCTCAAGTTGCAGTGGGAGAGGTCTAGGTTGGCTATTGGGAAACACTATTTCACTAGGAGGGTGTGAAGCACTGGAATGGATTACCTAGGGAGGTGGTGGAATCTCCATCCTTAGAGGTTTCTAAGGCCCAGCTTAACAAAGCCTTGGCTGGGATGATTTAGTTGGGGTTGGTCATGCTTTGAGCAGGGAGTTGGACTAGATGACCTCCTGAGGTCTCTTACAACACTAATCTTCTGTGATTCTATATATTCTCCATCTTCACCTAGGCACTAATATGTGGAGAAGTCTTCTGCCAAAAATGGAAGTGGGTAAAGACTGGGTGACTCATATGTAAAATTTTGATGAATTTATGCAATGATCACCATCTGGCTGTTTACCAGGTCTTAATGCAGTAGACAAGACTTCTCTACCCTGAGACTGTCATGGCTCCTAAGAAATGGACTTTGCTGCTTAAAAGAAGAATAAACTTTTTTTAATTTTCTTTGGGAATGAATGCTATGACAGTTATGACCTCATTTTGACTAAAACTACAGGTAGCCAAACTCAAAGAGTCTAGCACCAATCAGAATTATAACTCCAGAGAGGGCTGGTTGAAAATCTTGCAGATCGTGCTGAGGCAACTGTGGGTACCTACTGACCTCACCTCAATACCAAAGCTATTAATTCAAGAATGGTATTTTCTCATTTTGTACTTCAAACTCTTTCAACTTGCCATACAATTTGTATTCCTTTCTATAATGTCTGACAGGAGCCAGGATTGTAAATCAACTTTTGAAGTGACTCTGAATACTCTCAGCTTTCCACAAAGTTTCCCTTGGTATCACTAAGACAGATGGGAATTGATTTTCCTGATCATTGGATCTCAAGGATGAAAGCCACATGCACCAGTGAGAAACAGATTTACATCTCACTACATTGTTCAAAGAGAATCCTTCAGGCCATTGGATTTTTAGGCTCAGAGGGACAATATTTGCAATAATTTCAACCCACATTATCATTCCTTGTGAAAGCATGGAGAGGAACTTAAGGTATCAGACGGCAGCAATGCAAGGTTGAATTTGAATTTGTGTAAACTAAAGAATTCTCTGGCCTCATTAGATGGAGGCCAGGGGCTAAGAAATAACGCTGGGGCAAAAAGATCCCTTTACTGCAGCCCAGATGGGGAAGAACAATCTCATCACTCCATGGTCCGCTGCTGTGGGGAGGAAGGGGAGATTGTGGAGAGACAGCAGAAGCAGTTGGGAAAAATAACCTGGATGTTATGACATGGTGACCCACAGTAAGAGATCATAGAATATCAGGGTTGGAAGGGACATCAGGAGGTCATCTAGTCCAACCACCTGCTCAAATACCAACTAACTCATCCCAGCCAGGGCTTTGTCAAGCCTGACCTTAAAAACCTCTAAGGAAGGAGATTCCACCACCTCCCCAAGTAATCCATTCCAGTACTTCACCACCCTCCTAGTGAAAAAGTTTTTCCTAATATCCAACCTAAACCTCCCCCAATGCAACTTGAGAAAATTACTCCTTGGTCTGTCATCTGCTACCACTGAGAACAGTCTACATCCATCTTCTTTGGAACCCCCTTTCAGGTAGTTGAAAGCAGCTATCAAATCCCCGCTCATTCTTCTCTTCTGCAGACTAAACAATCCCAGTTCCCTCAGTCTCTCCTCATAAGTCATGTGCTCCAGCCCCTTAATCATTTTTGCTGCCCTCCTCTGGACTCTTTCCAATTTTTCCACACCCTTCTTGTAGTGTGGGTCCCAAAAGTGGACACAATACTCCAGATGAGGCCTGACCAATGCCGAATAGGGGGAATGATCACATCCCTCCATCTGCTGGTAATGCCACTACTTATACAGCCCAAAATGCTGTTAGCCTTCTTGGCAATAAGGGCATACTGTCGACTCATATCCATCTTCTCGTCCACTGTAACCCCTAGGTCCTTCTCTGCTGAACTGCTGCCTAGTCATTCGGTCCCTAGTCTGTAGCATGGGATTCTTCCGTCGTAAGTGTAGGACTCTGAACTTGTCCTTGTTGAACCTGTATCCTATCCCTACCACTCCTCCCAGTTTAGTGTCATCTGCAAACTTGCTGAGGGTGCAGTTCGCGCCATCCTCCAGATCATTAATGAAGATATTGAACAAAACCAACCCCAGGACTGACCCTTGGGGCACTCTGCTTGATACCGGCTGCAACTAGACATCGAGTCATTGATCATTACCCGTTGAGCCCGATGATCTAGCCAGCTTTCTATCCACCTTATAATTATAGTCCATTCATTCAGCCCATACTTCTTTAACTTGCTGGCAAAAGTACTGTGGGAGACCGTAGCAAAAGCTTTGCTAAAGTCAAGAAATAACACGTCCACTGCTTTCCCCTCATCCAAAGAGTCAGCTATCTTGTCATAGAAGGTAATTAGGTTAGTCAGGCATGACTTGCCCTTGGTGAATCCATGCTGACTGTTCCTGATCACTTTCCTCTCCTCTAAGTGCTTCAGAATTGATTCCTTGAGGACCTGCTCCATGATTTTTCCAGGGACTGAGGTGAGGCTGACTGGCCTGTAGTTCCCCGGATCCTCTTTCTTCTCTTTTTTAAAGATTGGCACTACGCCAGCCTTTTTACAGTCATCCGGGACGTCCCCCGATTGCCATGAGTTTTCAAAGATAATGGCCAATGGCTCTGCAATCACATCTGCCAACTCCTTTAGCACCCTCGGATGTAGTGCATCCAGTCCCATGGACATATGCTCACTCAGCTTTTCTAAATAGTCCTGAACCACTTCTTTCTCCCCAGAGGGCTGCTCACCTCCTCCCCATGCTGTCCTGCCCAGTGCAGTAGTCTGGGAGCTGACCTCATTCGTGAAGACAGAGTCAAAAAAAGCATTGAGTAAATTAGCTTTTTCCACATCCTCTGTCACTAATCCACATCAGGTATGATAGCCCAATAGTTAGGGCAACTGGCAGCAGCAACTGGTGATGACAGCCCAATATTTTCTTAGTCTTTTAGGAGAGTCAAGAAATTTCATCCCTTTATAATCTTCCCACACAAGGAGGCATATACTGCTATACAACTTGTCTATAGCAGTGGCAGCCCTCGTAAGCATAAATTTCACAGCACTCTGTAATAAGCTATCCTTTGAGGGTTTGCTGGGAGGGGAGAGGGGTTGGCTATTTTTCAAACATAAATATGTTATTATTTGACCCCTTAGGGCAGCCGTCCAAATCAGAGTTTTCTCCCTTGAGGAGGAACAGTCCCCTTTTGCGTGTGTGTGTTGGGAGATGTGTGTGCAAATCCAAAGGAATCAGCACATCTGAGGCACAGCTGCCTCATTATCCTCCTTCAAATCTCACCTTAAAACTCTCCTCTGCCATGCTGCCTACAAAAAAATCAACAACAGTTAGGCCATTGGTGCACTGAGACCACTATCATGCTGACCAATACTTCTCATTGCTACCCTATCTGACATCTCATCTTACACTTAGGCCATGTCTATAGGAACAGCACTATAGTGGAGAGTAAGGATGCTCTATGCCAACAGGAGAGAGCTCTCCTGCTGACATAGCGCTGTACCCATGATCACTTATGTTGGTGTAACTTAAGTCGCTTAGGGGGGCGGAATATTCACATTCCTGAGCTACATACGTTTTGCCAACATAGGCTGCAGTGTAAACATAGCCTAAGATTGTAAACTCTTCAGTGCAGGGACTGTCTTTTTGTTCTATGTTCATACAGTGCCTAGCCAATCTGGTTCTTTGTTGTGATTAGGGCTCCAAGGCTCTATGGTAAAACAAAATAGTAATAATTCCCGACTGTTCCGATTCTGCCCTGAAGAAGCAAGCGGGCTCAAGTATCCATTGTAACAGATCAGTGTACCTTGGCATGATGAAAAAATGGAGAACTAATTGGCATATTCTTATCTTCCTCCTTTTGTTTCTCCTTAACACAGATTAGATTTACTATAGTGCAAATTCTCCATATTTTTCAGCCAATTACTTTAGTAGTTGAAACAGTATTCTGTAGACTCAGAGTATAAAACATAATGTTCTTTTTCTGTCTTTCTGTCTTCTTTTAAAAAAAAGAAAGCATAAACACATTGTTCTGCCAAAAAAGACTACTCAAAAACATCAGGTCTCCAATAAGAGGTTAAATGCATCACAGAAGTGATATGTTCATTCTCCAGGTAGAAGGCTGGCAGAACCTGTGTCCCGCAAGGTAATTCACACATCAGTGGCTCCAGAAGGCATCTCTCTTACCCCACTTCCTTCCCCTATGCAGTCACCCATAAAATGTAAGATTCTGCTATAGGCAAAAACAACAGTATATTCTGATATCCTGCTTTTAATATTTGAGTGACTTCTTTAAAAGGATTCTAAAAATTAATAATTACTTAATTTCAGAAAGACCTCATTTCAAAAGCATGTTGATACAAATAGCCTAAAAAGATAAAAGTACATTCATTAAGTCTGCTCTGCTGTAGAGGGCCAGTGCTGCAAGACACCAATGCCACATCAGGGATCAAAATCAAAGAGAGATTCTAGATTCTCACTTTTGGAAGAATGAATGTAAGGTAGGCTGAACCTGATCTTGATAGAGGCTATTCCCATTTCATTTCATATAAACATATCAAGAATCAGAGTATCATTCCACAGAATTTTGTTCCAGCATCAGAAAAGTAGTATCAAGAAATTCCAAATGAGATATTCTTCAGTGGTAGATCTTAATTATCACCTTTTTCATATAAGGGATATGTGGTGTCCTTTATTAAATCCTCTAGGCAGAACATTTTGTACTGAATGTTTATGAAAAGATTATGCTGTCTCACTTAACTCCCTATTACCTTAACTCTTAATGAACACCAACTCATAAATGATTGGCTGAGGACACAGGGATACTTAAAACTGTACTTGATAAAAATATATGACTATAACAATGTCCAAAATGATTATCTGCCTAACTACCAGGGAATAGAACAGATTCATAGATTCTAGGACTGGAAGGGACCTCAAGAGGTCATTGAGTCCAGTCCCCTGCCCTCATGGCAGGACCAAATACTGTCTAGACCATCCCTGATAGATATTTATCTAACCTACTCTTAAATATCTCCAGAGATGGAGATTCCACAACCTCTCTAGGCAATTTATTCCAGTGTTTAACCACCCTGACAGTTAGGAACTTTTTCCTAATGTCCAACCGAAACCTCCCTTGCTGCAGTTTAAGCCCATTGCTTCTTGTTCTATCCTTAGAGGCTAAGGTGAACAAGTTTTCTCCCTCCTCCTGATGACACCCTTTTTAGATACCTGAAAACTGCTATCATGTCCCCTCTCAGTCTTCTCTTTTCCAAACTAAACAAACCCAATTCCTTCAGCCTTCCTTCATAGGTCATGTTCTCAAGACCTTTAATCATTCTTGTTGTTCTTCTCTGGACCCTCTCCAATTTCTCCACATCTTTCTTGAAATGTGGTGCCCAGAACTGGGCACAATATTCCAGTTGAGGCCTAACCAGCACAGAGTAGAGCGGAAGAATGACTTCTCGTGTCTTGCTCACAACACACTTGTTAATGCATCCCAGAATCACATTTGCTTTTTTTGCAACAGCATCACACTGTTGACTCATATTTAGCTTGTGGTCCACTATAACCCCTAGATCCTTTTCTGCCATACTCCTTCCTAGACAGTCTCTTCCCATTTTGTACGTGAGAAACTGATTGTTCCTTCCTAAGTGGAGCACTTTGCATTGGTCTTTGTTAAACTTCATCCAGTTTACCTCAGACCATTTCTCCAATTTGTCCAGATCATTTTGAATTATGACCCTGTTCTCCAAAGCAGTTGCAATCCCTCTCAGTTTGGTATCATCTGCAAAATTAATAAGTGTACTTTCTATGCCAATATCTAAGTCGTTGATGAAGATATTGAACAGAACCGGTCCCAAAACAGACCCCTGCGGAACCCCACTTGTTATACCTTTCCAGCAGGATTGGGAACCATTAATCTTGTCAATTCCAAGTAGGTGACTCCCAAGCAGTCCCCTGGAGGAGGACTCAAAGTTCACCAAGCTGCAGACTGGAGTACTGCTCTGCCAAACGCGGCATCGTCTCTAGCCTACTGAGTGATGGCGTAGTGACACGTAAAAGCATGAATAGATGACCACATTGCCGCCCTGCAGACGTACTGGATGGGGACCTGCGCCAGGTACACTGCAGATGAAGCTTGCACTCTTCATGGAGTGCGCCGTCAGTCCTGGGGCTAGAATCTTCACCAGGATATAGCACACAGGCTGTGATCCAAGATGAGATTTGTTAGGATGAGATGGGCAAACCTTTCATTCTCTCAGCAACAGCATCAAAGAGTTATGCTGATTTCCTAAATGGCTTTGTTCGCTCAATTTAAAAAGCCAGGGAACATCTAACATCTAGGAGAATGGAGTCTGCCTTGAGGTTTCACAAAGAACACTGGCAAAAAAGATGTCCTGACTTGTATGAAACTGTGAAGCAATTTTAGGGAGAAAGGCCAGGTGTGCCCACTATTGCACCTTGTCCTTACAAAAAACTGTATAAGGAGGCTCAGACATTAAAGCTTTGAGCTCAGACACCCTTCTGGCAGATGAGATAGACACTAGACATGTTACCTTCCAAGCGAGGTAAAGCAACGAAAAAGTTGCTAGAGGTTTGAAAGAGGACCCCATGAGCCTTGACAGGACCAAGTTAAGATCCCGGCGGGGAGGACCAGTTGCCGCACTTGGGGGTACAGACTGTTTAGTCCTTTAAGGAAATCTCCAACTATGGAGTTAGCAAATACTGACTGCCCTGCTGCGCCCGGATAGAAAGCAGAAATAGCTGCCAAGAGTACCTTAACTGATGAGACTCCCAGCTCTTGCCGCTTTAAGTAGAATAAGTAGTCCAGTATAAAGGGAACTGAGTACTGCAGCGGAGGAGTGCCCTTCTGTGTGGCCCAAATAAAGAACCTTTTCCACTTGGCTAGATAAGTGGCATGAATGAAGGCTTTGTATTGCCAAGGAGAACCTTGGTAACTGAATCAGAGTACTGGAGCTCTAATGGGTTTAGCCATGGAATTCCCATGCATTTTTCTTATTTAGATAGGATTTTTTTGATAAAATGATTTTTGAGGAAAAAAACCATCTAAAGATAATTTTAATTAAGATACATTATAGCTCAAAGATATATCATCATGGAATAGGGATTCTAGAGTATGAGACAATATATTAATGTAATGTTTAAGAAAAGTTTTGTAAATGAGTTCCGATAGATCATGGATTAGGGACCCAATCTTCTGCGGTTCCAGGGGCTTCTCTACAGTTTATTTAGGTTAATATTTCTATCTACCTAATGAGACTCAGTACTCAGTCTACAAGATACCATCAGAGATGCTTTGTTTTGCAGTTCTCAAACTGTGCATTTGTGTCTCCAGAGAAAACCTGCTTGTTAACAGCAAAAGTGTTTTAAATAAATAAATAAATAAAGGTGAGAAATAAAAGACCTCAACCCTATTGTCTCTCTGCAAATTTGTGTACACAGAGTCGATCCCTTAACTCTATCTAAAAGTGGACAGTTTCAAAAAGTTCAATGAATAGAAGATTGTTGAGGGCAGAATAGATCTGGACAAGAAGAAGTCTGGAGATAAATGTGAAAAGGGAAGGATAGGCAGTAGAAACAAAAAGTGAAACTGTTTGAGCAGAATATTCCACAAGTCTTGAGGTCCTTCTCAGGGTGGCCTTCATTGATTTGAAATCTACCATACCATTCTCTCACTAGAAAGGAAAATCTATAATGGCAGCAGGACCTAAAAAAGATCTAGTTTGCAAATATTTTAATGAAGTTACTCATCATTTCAGATGAAGTTGTGATAAAAAATAAATAGCTGAAATAGGCAGATCTTCCTCTTACAGTTTCACCTTTAAAGTAGTACTGAGTGTCAGTAAATGCAATGATTAACACAAAATGAGCATTATGGTAATAATAATTAAATAACAACATTGACTTATTTTGTTTAGGAGAATCCATCCTCAACATACAGGATTCTGAAGATTATCCATGTCATAGGTTTCACCTCTACTCTGAACTTTAGGGTACAGATGTGGGGACCTGCATGAGAACCCCTAAGCTTAATTACCAGCTTAGATCAGCATGCTGCCACCACCCAAATCATTTAAAACAGCTGCTGTTTATGAGTCATTTGGGAAACTTTCCCCCAAAAATCTCTCCCTCCCAAGTACTGTAACTCTTCCCTGGGTAATCTTGAGAGACTTTTTCACCAATTTCCTGGTGAACACCAACCCAAACCCCTTGGATCTTAAAACAAGGAAAAAAATCAATCGGGTTCTTAAAAAGAAGGCTTTTCATTAAAGAAAAGGGGTAAAAGAAATACCTCTGTGAGATTAGCATACAAGCTACTCTCATAGACAACAGATTCAAAACACAGAGGATGTTCCCCTGGGCAAAACCTTAGCTATAGAAAAGAAAACCCAATTTGATTATCCCTCTAATGCAAAAGGACAAGTCACAAAAAAAATAAACATAAGCTAATTTATTTCTTCTCTAATACTCACTACCCTGATAGGAGGCTGATTCTTGGATCTTTTCTCTCCAGCACACAATTTAATGAATGGACTGAACAAAGGACTTTTCCCTCCTTCCTGGGCGAAACATTTTGTCCCCCCATTGGTTCCTCTGGTCAGATGTCAGCTAGGCTACGTGAACGTCTTAACCCTTTATAGGTAAAAGAGGCATTAACCCTTAACTGTCTGTTTATGACAATCCACCTTCCAGATCACCATCATTTTGTATAGCTTCAGAGTTATCTGCCAATGACAGTGTTTCAGTCACTTCATGTATGTCACATAGCCACAGTATATCACCTGTAGCAAAAAGAAAAAAAATCTCCATCATCCAGAAACAACCATCAATAAATCTGTGATAAAAAACAGCAGATTACAAAAAGAGATAATGATGAAAAAAGTACCCAGTTTGTTGAGGCAACAAACTCTCAATTCCGTATGATTGAGAACCCACACTTTATTAACATGGTTCAGTCATTAAGACCAGGACACAGTCCACCTAACAGAGCAGATGTTGCAGGCAAATTGCTGGATAACGTATATGAAAGAGAAATTGAGCAGTGTGCATAAGGTTTAGAGGATGAAATTGTTAACCTGAGTCTTGATGGGAGGAGCAATGTCCACAATGATCCTGTTGTATATGTGCCTGTGTGACAAGGGAATGTCTTCCTTACAGAAACAATTCATACATCAGGAAATGCATACACAGCAGAATACTTACAAGAAGTGGCAGTACAAGCTATAACAAACTGTGAAAAAAAATTCAAATGTTTAGTATGCAGCTTGGTCACAGATCATGCTGCAACTGTATCCAAGATGAGAAGAAATTATTTAGAAGAGAGTCCCAAGCTAATAACATAACAGTTGCAGGCTCATTTGATGCACTTCCTAGCCAAAGACTTTAGTGTTCCAGAAATAAAGGGTAATTTTTTTGAAATTGCAAAATACTACCGTAACAACCACTTTGCAGCAGCTGTTCTGAGAAAAGTGGGAGGAACCAAGCTAACTCTTCCACAAGACATGTGATGGAACTAGGTTGTGGACTGTTTTGAGCATTATATTAAGAACTGGCCTAATCTGATGACAGTTTGTGAACAAAATTGTGAAAAAAATAGATGGCACTGTCACAGCCAAAGTTCTCAACATTGGGCTTAAGAGAAATGTTGAACACATGCTGAGTACCCTGAAGCCTATTTCTGTAGCCTTGAACAAAATGCAGGGAAACAGCTGTTTTAGTGATGATGCTGTCGAAATTTGGAAGGAACTGAGTGAGATCTTAAAAGAGAAATATGCAATGACAGAGTTACATTACAAGCATTGAAAGAACGAATGGGACAAGCACTGTCTCCAGCTCATTTTCTTGCAAATATTCTCAATACTTGGTACCAGGGTCAAACCTTAACTGCTCAAGAAGAGGGGCTGGCTATGATATGGACATCCAGCAATCACCCCTCTATAATGCCAACTATAATAAACTTCAGAACTAAGGGTGAACCATTCAAGAAATATATGTTTGCTGATGATGTTTTAAAGAAAGTCACATTAGTGAACTGGTGGAAGCCACATAAGCACCTGGATTCAGAAACTGTTGAAGTGATAATTTCACTTTTAACAGCAGTAGAAAGAATATTTTCTTCCTTTGGACGAATTCATTCCAAATTGAGAAATCGTTTGGGACCTGAAAAAGCAGGAAAGCTTGTTTGTCTTTTCCAGATTATGAACAAACAGGAAAATGAAGGTGAAGACAACTGAGTTAGCTGCAGAAGCCAATATTTTAAGTTCTCATGTTGACCTGGCTGACACAGTCGATTTCATTTCTGGTTTTTTTATTTAAATATTTAATTTAACTATTTTAGTTAAAAACAATTTTAACAAAAATCTGATTTAAAAAAACTAGAAAGTTTACCTAAATTCAAAAATTCATACACTTGTTTTGTTAAAACATTATATGTCTGTTGTTGAAGAAAAAAATCCAGAATACATAACACTGTTGTTTTAGTTAAATAAAACAATTTAAATGTCTGTCTGGTGATGTTTTCCTCCTAATACAGTAACTCCTCACTTAAAGTCATCCCGATTAACGTTGTTTCATTGTTACATTGTTGATCAATTAGAGAACATGCTTGATTAAAGTTGCACAATGCTCCCTTATAATGTTGTTTGGCAGCTGCCTGCTTTGTTCACCACTTACAAAAAGAGCAGTCTGTTGCAGCTGACTGGTGGGGTAAAGACTTGGGGGGGAAGAATTAGTCTCAAATCTGCCCAGGAAAGGGGGTTTAGGGACTTGTGAAATATTTGGGGAAAGGCAAAGTTCCAAGTGGCTCTTCCCTAAGATTAGAAACATGCTTGGTGGTGGCAGATTACTGTTAACCTAAGCAGGTAAATAAGCTTAGGGAGTCTTTCATGCAGGTCCCCACATCTGTACCCTAAAGTTCAGAGTGGGGAGGGAACCTTGACAGGGGGCTTGGAACCAGGGTGGACCGGAAGCCTCCCTATTAGTTCCCCACTCCCCTAAGTTCCCTGTGCGGCAGCAGCCCAGCAGGCTATCAATTGCCGGCAGTTCAACTGTCCCTCCCCCCACTGACATGTGCTGTTCCTGCCCTCTGCCTTGGATCTGCTCCCGGGAGCCTCCTGCTTGCTGTGGGGGGAGGGGGAAGAAGGGTGCTAATGTCAGGGTGTCTCCCTCCCCCTCATTTATCCCATCTCCATAGAGCAGGGGTGGGGAGAGGAGAGATGCATGACAGGGCTCAGGACGGAGGGAGCTCGCAAGCAGCAGCTGCTGTCTCTACTTGCTGATCTACTTAAAAAGGCAATGTACGTAGAGTGGGGTGAGCATACCTAAAAGTGCAGTGCGCATCTCTCTCTTACACACACACAGGGTGTGTGTGTCTCTGTCTGCCATGCTGTCTCCCCTCCCTCCATTTGTGCTGCCTTGTAGAGTGTGAGGCTACATTAATAACAATGTGTTAACCCTTGAGGGCTCAGCCGAGCGCTAGTTCATCATTCAGCACAAAGGCATTCCCTGGGAAATATTCCACTCTTTGACTCCACCACCTCAACCAAGCTTCACAATTATCGTTGCTGTGTACAGTATTAAATTGTTTGTTTAAAACTTATAGTGTGTGTGTGTGTGTGTGTGTGTGTGTGTGTGTGTGTGTGTGTGTGTGTGTGTGTGTGTGTTTGTGTGTGTGTGTGTGTGTGTGGTGTCTTTTGTCTGGTGAAAAAAATTTCCCTGGAAACTAACTCCACTATTTACATTAATTCTTATGGGGAAGTTGGATTCGCTTAACATTGTTTTGCTTAAAGTCACCTTTTTTTGAGGAACATAATTACAACCTTAAGCGAGGAGTTATAGTACAGCATGGCAAGAAAATCCTCCAAATATTAATGATTAACCTGTTGAACTGGAGATAGTTTACCTCACAATGACTTCATAAATATCTGCTTCAGTTACCTTTGGTAAATGAAATAACCAAACAATCATTCATTTTCTGATATAGCTGTAAAACTTCCTGTTGCTTCATGTCATGAACAAGTCCACCTGGTGAGATTCCCACTTCAGGAAGATATTGCTGATGTCCAGTCAGAGAGACCAGTCGGAGAGACCATTCACGGCCACGGAAAGATCTGCTGAAGTGATTGGCCAGTTCGTTCTGTGCACCTGGCAGATACGATGCCTCCAGTTGTATCAAGTGGATGATGCAAAAGTTCCACAACCTGAGTTCTTCCTGGTACAGGAGAGAGGAGTGAGTACCCCATTTTTTTATACAGAACATTACCGTGGTGTTGTCTGTTAACACCAATACACATTTGCCTCAAGGTGGGTCTGAAACGTCTGACAAGCTAGGCGCATCACCTGTAGCTCCCTGACATGGATGTGCAGCAATAGTTATGCCTGGAATCATAAACCCTGAGTCCTGAGGTTGCCCAGGTGCGCTCCACACCCAAGCACTGACACATCTGTGACTAGTGACAGAGACAGCTGAGGTTTGGAAAAGGGTACTCCAGCACAAACTGTTTGTGGATCGAGCCACCACTGTAGAGACTCGAGAGCCTGAGGAGAAAGTGTGACCAGATGTCTAGATGGTCCCCGTTTGGTCTGTACACTTGGACCAGCCATGCCTGGAGGGGACTGAGGTGCAGCCTTGCATGCTGCACCACGTAAGTGCATGCTGCCATATGCCCAAGTAATTTTAGGCTGTTCCTGACCATCGTGGTGGGGAACCAATGGAGACCTTGTACTATGGTACTCATGGCTAAAAATGAGACAGACTGAAATGCCCTAGCCTGGGTGGAGTCCCGGAGAGCCCCAATGAATTCTATCCTTTGAGTTGGAACCAGGGTCGACTTCACCACATTGAGGATGAGACCAAGATTGCGGAACGTTGTTTGTACTAGATTCACATAGTCCTCCACCTGGGCTCAGGACCAGCACTTGATGAGCCAGTTGTCTAGGTATGGGAAGACTTGCACCTGACGCTTCCAAAGGCAGGCCACCATGACTGCCTTGCACTTGGTGAACACCCAAGGGGCTGACGACAAGCCAAAGGGGAGGACTGTGAACTAATTGGAGTTGGTGACCACAAATCACAGAAACCGTCTGTGGGACAGGGTTATGGAGACATGGAAGTACGCACCCTTCAAGTTGAGGATGGTGAACCAGTCCCCCAGATCCAGAGATAGAATGATGGAGGGCAGGGAGACCACGTGGAACTTCAGTTTCTTCATGAATTTGGTGATGTTTCGCAGGTCTAAAATAGGCCTGAGCCCGCCCTTGGCCTTGGGGATTAAGTAGTAAAGAGAATAGAAACCCCTGCCCCAGAACTCCAGAGGAACCTCCTCTACCACCCCCAGCTATGGAAGCATTTGCATCTCCTACACTAGAAGTTGCTCATGAGACAGGTCCCTGAAGAGGGATACGGATGGGAGGTAGGAGGATGTGAGGGAACAAAATTGAAGAGAATATCCCAATTCTACCGTGCTCAAGACCCATTGGTCTGAGGTTATTTGAGCCCAGGCATGGTAGAAATGGGATAGGCAGTTAACAAAGGGAGGGGAAGGATCCAAGTATTGAACTGGTGCTCCATCCAAAAGTTTGGTTTTGAGCCTGAGGGCTGCTTAGCTGAGACCTGCCCTTGGCTGGAGAAGGACTGAGATGGGTGCCTCCTCTTGCTTCTGTCCCGCTTCCTATTGTAGTCTTGTCTAGGAGGGGCAGGGTAGAAATGTTGGGTGGCTAAGGGCATGAATGTCTTTGCGGGGCTGGTGTTTGAAATCCCTTAAGACTATGTAGCCTTGAGTCTGTCTGTTCTGCAAAGAGTCTGGAGCAGTCAAAGGGCAGGCCCTGAATTGTATTCTGGACCTTGTGCGGGAACCCTGAGATCTGTATCCAAGAGCTGTGTGTCTCATGGCTATGGCGGTGGCCATGGTGCGGGTGGTGAAGTCAACTGAGTCCAGGGCGGCCTGAAGAGAGGTTCTGGCCACCACCTGTCCCTCCTCCAGAACGGCTCCAAATAGGAGTCCGCTGGAAGCAATTCCTGGAATTTGACCAGAGAGTTCCAAGAATTATAAGCACAGCGGCTCAGTACTGCTTGCTGATTTGCTATGCGAAGCTGGAGCCCCCCAGAGGAGTAGACTTTCTGACCAAAGAGGTCCAGATTCTTAGCATCCTTGGATTTGGGGAGAGACCCCAGTTGCCCACAGTGCTCTTTGTGGTTTGCTGCCTCCACCACCAGGATCCCGGGCTGGGGGTGGGTGAAGAGGTGCTCATACCCTTAGAAGGCACAAAGTACTTGCGCTTTGCTCACTTGGCTATCAGTGGGATTGAGGCTGGCGTATGCCACAGCACCTTGGTGGTATTTTGTATGGTTTTGATGAGAGGCAGAGCCACCCTCAAGGGCCCTTCTGGGACCAGAATATCCACCATGCGATCTGTGTCCTCAGAGATCTCCTCTGCCTGCAAGTTTAAGTTCTGGGCCACCCTCCTGAGTGTTCATAGCAGGCAGAGTGATGGAGGTGGCTGCTACTGGGGAGGACGAAGATGACACCCTCAGATGCACTGGGTCCTCTTGCCCTTATGGCTCAGGGGGATCCTCTTGGGCCGCTTGAGAGGTTCAGGAAGTGGTAGCAGCACCTGGTGCCACAGCCACTTCGGTGCTGGTGCTGACCTTCTCATCAGCCTGGGCTTGAGCATCCCTACGCTGGGGAGGTTTCACGGGCTACAGACATGGCCGATGGAGGGATTCACGCCTCCAACACCACCGACAGGGCCCTGGAACCAGGACCCTGGACTTGGCGGTAGGCCCATGGTGTCCAAATGGCCACTGTGTCGATCTCTGCCCTTGTGGAGGCCAGGATATTAAAGGCATGGGCTGTCCCTTGTCTTGTCCAAGGCAGTACTGGGAGTGATGCCAGCTCCACCTGGCAGCTAGTACCATGCGGAGTGCCCCAAGGGTCAGTCCTGGGGCCAATTTTGTTCAACTTCATTAATGATCTGGAGGATGGTGTGGATTGCACCCTCAGCAAGTTTGCAGATGACACTAAACTGGGAGGAGTGGTACGGATAGGATACAGAGGGACCTAGACAAATCAGAGGATAGGGCCAAAAGAAATCTGATGAGGTTCAACAAGGACAAGTTAGGAAGGAAGAATCCCATGCACTGCTACAGAGTGGCTAGGCAGCAGTTCTGCAGAAAAGGACCTGGGGTTACAGTGGATGAGAAGCTGGATATGAGTCAACAGTGTGCCTTTGTTGCCAAGAAGGCTTATGGCATTTTCGGCTATATAAGTAGGAGCATTGCCAGAAGATCAAGGGACGTGATCATTTCCCTCTGTTCAGCATTGGTGAGGCCTCATCTGGAGTATTCTGTCCAGTTTTGGGCCCCACACTAGAAGAAGGATGTGGAAAAATTGGAAAGAGTCCAGCAGAGGGCAATAAAAATGATTAGGCGGCTGGAGCACATGACTTATGAGGAGAAGTTGAGGGAACTGGGATTGTTTAGTCTACAGAAGAGAAGAATGAGGGAGGATTTGATAGCTGCTTCCAATTACCTGAAAGGGGGTTCCAAAGTGGATGGATCTAGACTGTTCTCAGTGGTACCAGATGACAGAACAAGAAGTAATGGTCTCAAGTTGCATTGGGGGAGGTTTAGGTTGGATATTAGGAAAAACCTTTTCACTATGAGGATGGTGAAGCACTGGAATGGGTTACCCAGGGAGGTGGTGGAATCTCCTCAGAGGTTTTTAAGGCCCAGCTTGACAAAGCCCCGGCTGGGATGATTTAGTTGGGGATTGGTCCTGCTTTGAGCAGAGGTTGGACTAGATGACGTCCTGAGGTCCCTTCCAACCCTGATATTCTATGATTTTATGAGTCCACCTTTGATTCCGAGGATAAGTCTGAATCTGATCAGGGAGGTGCAGATTGAGATGGTGCCAGAGATTGATACCACAACGAACGAGATCAGTGCCACATGATAGTGGGTTTTCCCCTATGTCGGATCGGTGTCTGTGCCAACCATGTTGCCCGTGCTGGACCTGGGGCCTGAGCTGGTGCACCTCCTGGTGGAGCAGGGAACTGCGCCGTCATGACAATCAGCTCCTTGTCCACCTCGAATGTGTCTGGTGTGGAGGGAGCATCCAAGTTTTCCCCACATCTTCCCGCACCGGGGAGTGACTGGACTTAACAGACCTCCCCGAGAGGCCAGAGTCGATGGCGCCAGTCTAGGCGGGCCCAAGGCTGGGTGTCCCAACGTGGGATGCATCTCATTAGTTCTCGCCTGCTCCCCTGCCCTAGCAGGGGAGCGCCTCCTATAAGCTTTCTTCTTCTTGTGCGGCACCGGTGACTGTGAGCAGTGCCTTGCACTAGAGTTGGTCCTCACTGTCAGGGGAATGGCGGTGTCGTGGCACTTTGACAGAGTCCTTTCTCGGTGCCAAGGCTTCCCTTACCGAGGCTGGTGCGCACCAAAGCTGGGTCAGACACCATCTGAGGCAGTTGGGGTTGAAGAGCTGATGCCATCAGAAGGAGCTTTAAGCAAAAGTCTTGCTCCTTCTTAGTTCTGGGCTAACCCCTTGCAGATTTTGCACCTGTGAGCCTGGTGTCCCTCTCCAAGACAGTTTAGACAGGAGTCATGTGGGTCTCCCTTTGGCATGGGCTTCAGGCAGGACCTGCAAGGCTTAACGCCCTGAGACTGAGGCATGCTCCAGTCCCTGAGACAGGAACAAAGTGGGGGGGGGGGGCGTAACCCACAGCTAAAACTTTAACTACAACACAGAACAGAAACTATAACTTTATCACTAACTATACCAGCGGTCACCAACACAGTACCCGCGGGCACCACGGTGCCCAACGGGGCGTCTAAGTGCCCCCGCGTACTGGCCAGCAGACGAGCATCTGCGAAAATGCCACTGACAAGCTGCGTCATCCAGAGACATCACCGCCGATTTTCAGAAGTATTTCGGCAGTGACGCCTCTGCATGACGCTGCTTGTATAAGTAGGGGTATTGCTGTGTAAGTAGAAGCATTGCCAGCAGATATACGGATGTGATCATTCCCCTCTATTCGACATTGGTGAGGCCTCATCTGGAGTACTGTGTCCAGTTTTGGGCCCCACACTACAAGAAGGATGTTGAAAAATTGGAAAGAGTCCAGCGGAGGGCAACAAAAATGATTAGGGGGCTGGAGAACATGACTTATGAGGAGAGGCTGAGGGAACTGGGATTGTTTAGTCTGCAGAAGAGAAGAAGGAGGGGGGATTTGATAGCTGCTTTCAACTACCTGAAAGGGGGATCCAAAGAGGATGGATCTAGACTGTTCTCAGTGGTAGCAGAGGACAGAACAAGGAGTAACGGTCTCAAGCTGCAGAGGGGGAGGTTTAGATTGGATATTAGGAAAAACTTTTTCACTAAGAGGGTGGTGAAGCACTGGAATGGGTTACCTAGGGAGGTGGTGGAATCTCCTTCCTTAGAGGTTTTTAAGGTCAGGCTTGACAAAGCCCTGGCTGGGATGATTTAGTTGGGAACTGGTCCTGCTTTGAGCAGGGAGTTGGACTAGATGACCTCTTGAGGTCCCTTCGAACCCTGATATTCTATGATTCTATGCTTGTCAGCAGCATTTCGGCGGCGACACCTATTGATGTTGCCGCTTGTCAGCAGAATTTCAGTGGATGCTCGTCCGCCACCACGGTCCTCCGTGGCTCATCGTCTGGCGCCCACCAGACAAAAAAGCTTGGGGACCACTGAACTATACTTTTAAACTATTTGCAGAGAGAAAAGAAAGAAATCACTAGAGAATCGCTTGCTAATGCAAGAGAGGAGCTGCTCCAATGACATCACTGGCAGTAAAAAGGAACTGAAGAGGCGGCAGGTCGGCAGGGACCTATATACATGGCCATGAAGGTGCCACTCCAGGGGGCTATACAGCTGACCCGACGGGTACCACCAGGGAAAAACCTTCTGCCGATCATGCATGCAGCACACGCACACACACACACACCCTTACTTGGAATTGACATGAGCAATCACTTGAAGACGAATAAAAATGTTACAGAAAAGGGCACTATGAATGTACTAATTCTGCTACAGTAAGAACAGAAGGTACAAAAAGTGCAATAAAACCTGTTCTCACTAGACTCCCAGGCTAGACAGATTGATATTTCTAGATAAATATCCAAACTTTTCATATTTGACTGAACCAAGCTAATCATCTCTTCAGGATCTCCCACTGCTACTATAATTATAGGCAGTGCTTGCAGTGCAGATTATTACGATTTTATTACAGACGCAACTTGTAGTACTGAATGTTATTAAGGTTGCCCTACACTTCCCAATTTAAGACTTCCCATTTTAAGACCCTGTTTTCAACTGCTTATAACTTAAACTAACTGTTTGGACTGAACTTTTCTATCCCTTGTGTCTGCCTAAGTCTGGGTGGTAGTCGTGGTTGTTTAATTTCAGTTAAAATAATTCAGAAACTTTTGAGAAAGAGGCTAGGAATCACACATTATTTCTCTCATGTTTCAAAATTCAAGTGACCATTTCTTTGAAAACCTCTAGCACTCCCATGCTTTAGAGCAGAAACTTGAAATTTCGCAGGGGGTGGCCTTTGTGTTAGCAATGAGCCTTTTGCCAATTGCTTGGTCCAAATTTGGCCAAACAATAAGTCTTTGAAAAAAATCACAGTTCTCACACTCTCACCAGAGACTTAGATTCTTCCAGCTAAATTCCCTGAAGATTCTGTCTGCACTGAGCATGCTTCAGACCACGACTCAGCAGGACTGTACCTGCCAGAGGCCATGACAAGTCCAGCTATCTGAACTAACAGCAAGGAGGCTGGCTCTACTGAGTTTTCCATGATTCCCTGCTGCGTAGAGACAGGGTGGAGGAGTAAGTTGCCTGATGTGAATGCAAATGGGACAAGAGCTAGATACGCAGTGGGGAAGGAGGTATAGATTGGGGCAAGGAGCCTGGGGTGGAGAGACTAGGAGTGGACGATAGTAAGGGGGGGAAGAGGAACGAAACTGGTATGGGGGTGGAGAGATTAGGACTGAGACCCGGGGGGAGATTGGGACTGGGAACCAATAGGTGGGGGCGGGTTAGACTGGATGAAGAGCTAGGGGGACACTATGATTGAGAGTCAGTGGGTCAGGGAAAGGAGATGGGAGGAATGTGAGACTGATTTGATAAAGAACTGAGATATAGGGGGAGACCTGGTACTGCCTGGGCAAAAAGACTGGGACAAAGAGTAGCAGGGTAACAGGAGAGACAGGATAGTGAGTTTGGATGAGGAGCCCATTTAGGAAGCCAATGGGGATAGGGAACGTGTGGTGGGGGGGGAGACTAGGGCTGGGATGGGGAGTTTGGAAGGGAGAGACTAAGACTTGCTTGGCAAGGAAACTGGTATGCGAAGCTTGGTGACTTGGACTGCTAGATGAAAAGGGTGGAGCTGGAATGAGGAACCAGCAATTGAGACAAGACAGAATTGGGAAAAGGAGAGGTTGGCAGGGATGGGACTGAAGGTGTCACTCTTGAGGGTAAAAGGCAGAACAGACTGTGCCAGCTAGAACACATTCCCTTCCAGAGCCTGGAATGGAACCCGATTACCAAGTTTCATCATTGCTCTGCTGTCAGCAGGTATCTCCAAACTCCACTGGCAAAAGGTGTCAAGTTCCCTCTACTGCATGACCACACAGAGAATGACAACCTAAGGCTGCTATCAGTTACGCCTTTAGCTCAGGTGGCAGAGGGTATGATGTATTTAACAGTCCCAATCCTGTTGATGATCCATGTATGTGGATTCTTTTCCTCCATTCTATATGATGCTAAACAAGTCATTTACCCAACCTTTTCACAGGCTGTCACTAACTGAGTAGTCCACATTTTCTGAGTGCCTAACTTGAGACCCTGCAGTCTGACTTGTAGAAGTGCTGAGCATTAACTACTGCAACTGAAATCAATCAGAAGCTGAGCTCCAAGCAAATGAAGTGCTATAAAATGCTAAATACTCTGAAAAATCAGGTTCTAGGTGTCTCAAATTGGGCACCCAGAATTAGTGGCTACTTTAAGCCTTAATCTCTCTCAGAGCCACAATTCCCTATCTGCAAAATGGGAATAATAATCCTCCCTCATCTCACAGGGGAGTTGTAAAAATATATTCATTTATATTGATGAAGCACTCAGACATCGTAGTGACGAGTGCCATAGAAAAGCCCATGTGGAAATTAACAATTCTGTCTTCAGAGCAGGGTTTCAATAGTATGCAGTAAATAAGCCATGGGGACACACAACAATAGAGAAAACAGTATCAAATAGCTGCTCATTAAGCAGGCACTTTCCATTCTGTTTGTCTACTGAGGCTCACATTGTCTGTTCCAATCTACTCACCTTCTCACTCCCAAACTCCGTTCTGTTCTCTGCTCCTCTCTCTCCCATCTTCACCCCTGCTACTCAACATCCTGACTTCCACAGCTCCCCTCTGTTCCTCAGCCTCCACTTTCAAGTCAACTTGCTTGATCATTCTCTTCCATTCTGCCACTACAGAAGCAGAAGCATTGAGAGCAAAGGAGAGAGTCTCCCTGCTCTTACTTCTGGTGCCTGGTGCCACAATGTCTCTTTGCTGCCGGGAGGTGCAATTGCAGGTAAAGTCATGCATGGCTCCTGCAGTCCTAGGATACAGCATGCTCAGTCACTGTGTCAGGATGGCACAGACAATCGCCAGTACATAGGAGCTCTGTAGTGGTAGTGGAGCACATTTTGTACAGACTCAATCTTCAGAACCTTTAACAAAACTCTACTAATCATGTCCAAACTGTGATTTTCCAGGGACTTATAAACTTGGCCAAATTTGAGAAGATTTTCACTGGGACAAAAGATCACTCTGACACCAGAGTGACCCATTTACCAAATTTCAAACGTCTGCTGCAAAGCATGGACGTGCTAGAGCAGGGGTTCTCAAACTAGGGGTCAGAACCCCATAGGGGGTGGTAAGGTTATTATATGGGGGGGTTGCAAGCTGTCAGCCTCTACCCCAAACCCCACTTTGTCTCTAGCATTTATAATGGTGTTAAATATATTAAAAAGTGCTTTTAATTTATATGCGGAGGGTCACACTCAGAGGCTTGCTATGTGAAAGGAGTCACCAGTACAAAAGTTTGAGAATCTCTGTGCTAGAGTATCTCAAAGAAAGAGTTGAGAATTTTTTAATGTGAGCAAAACTATGTATTTTTCCCTCACCTTGGTGTAAGAAATGGCTAAAACATTTTAGCTGAAACTTTCCAAAAACAGTCAACCCGAGAGAAGCAACTGACATGGGAAATATGAGTCTGAACGGTTTATGTTTGGCAAAGTTATAAGAAACTGAAAACAAGGTCTCATAATGGAAAGCACTGCATCTTCAACAGGCGTAACTACCAGCTTTGCCTACAATTAGTTGTACACATACAATTTTAAATACAGTCATACCAAAAAATGGCTACTTTTCTCTACTTTTCACAGTATCCCCAGAAAAGATGTCAAGATTCAAAATACACAGCTGCTCAACATCAAGAAAATATACAAGCCATCCACACAGAGGTCAAAATCTAGCAGACAGGCAATATACACAGGAGCTAAAAATAAACTAGTTCAACAATTTAAAAAAAAAACTCACTGAAGTACTAAAATGAAGAATTTTCAAGGAAAAAAATAAAGGCGGAAAAATCCCTTTCCATTGAAATATAAACTTGAAGCAGATTCTTCCATAGGTTCTCCCAACAAGAGTGACTTCATCAGGAAAGTGAATAGTGAACACATGCATTTTAACCATACAGAAATACTGGAAAGGTAGAAATGCTGCTTGGAATTACTTTATCTGATTTACTCCAACTTTATGCAGTCTGTTTCTGAGGCACTGTGTTGGTCACCTAGGAAACTGGTCAGTTTGAATGGTTCTTGTGTCAGAACTGTGAACACAGATTTATGCAGTGTACAATGTAACAATAAATGCGCAAGTGAATGAAATGCTCGACAACTTAGTGGAGTTTTATCAGAAGAAAAATGTAACTGAACACTATGTATGTTATATTTTTGAAAAAAAACAAAAAATTCATTAGACACTAGTGTTCATTAATATACTTTTACAAATTACATTGAAAATTACAGTATTTTAAACTAAAGCCAGTTGAATGTTGGAAATAGCTTGTGTCTTTGTATACTTAAGCATACATGAACTCACACAAAAATTCACAGCCAGCGTAAAGAGCCCTCCTAGTGCAAAATTTCCTTGATTAGACTATAAAATCTGTGAAATATAAAACGTTCAAAATATTCTCTCCCAGTTAAGTTTATTTTAAAAATTCTCTTATTTATATTTTGATAAAGTAAATGTATTTAAATTTGTTTAAAAAATCCTGAATTAAGAATTGTACAGACTTGTTTAGGCATTTGGGCTTTTTTGAAAAAAAGTCAAAATGCATGCAGCCTACATGCATGCAGGTGGAAAGGGTCTCTGAACCTTTGGGATGACTAGGAAGCAATGTTTATCAATTCAGAAGAGAATTCAGTACAATTATGTACGTCAAAATAATCGTAAATGGAAGTGGAATCTTAAGAGTGATGGAGAAAATGGGTTAGGGCTGCAACAGCAAGTTGGAAAGCCCTCATTCTCAAAACATTTTTAAAAATAGAGACTGTATTTACACTTACCTTTACATTGGGCTTCTTAATGGAAACTCCTCTGTACCAGCCTAAAACAGGACAAAATATACTGTATTAAATTGTGGCATTGCATTTCTTTATACTGAAATAATCTGACTGCCACTGGCAAAACAGTCCAAATGCTGAGGTAATCATTTACTCCTGAGGGCATTTTGTGCCAAAAAATTCTGTGCCAACAGAATTAAAATTCTGCACACAATATTTTAAAATTCTGCAAAATTCTGCAAATATTATTTCTCAAATAAATGTGGAGGCTCCAGCATAGCACTGGAGAGCACAGGCCACTAGCTGCACAGAGGTGGGAGATGACTGTACAGTTACTCCCCCTCACTCCCGAGGGACAGACTCAGCAGGGAGGCTGCACCCAACCCTGACACAATGCAAGAACTGGGACGGTGCCTCAACACCAGGTGCACCAGGTGTGGGCAGGCTGGCTCAGCAAGACAGTATCCAAGTGTGGAGGGGCTTAGTATTGGGGGATCCAGGTGTGGGTTGAGAGGGTTCTCTGTGGGGTAATCTGGGTGCAGGTGGCTCAGGGGGGTTCTGGATGCACAGGGGCTTGTTGGGGGGTTCTGGGTGCAATGGTAATGGGATTCTGTAGGGGGTACAGGTGAAGATGGTTGGGGCTCAACAGGGGGGAATTTCTGGGTTTGAGTGTATAGAGCTCGTCAGGGGAATCTGGGTGTGTGGGGCTCAGTGGGGTGGGATTCAGGTGCAACTGGTTGGGGCTAGGTGGGGTGGGGATACAGGTCTGGGTGGCTTAACGGGGTGGTCCAGGTGCAGGGGGAGTGGGACCCATCAGGGTGGGTTCTAAGTGCAGGGGGGTGAGGCTCGGTGAGAGGGTCTGGGTATGACGGGGTCTGGATTCCTGGGGGTTGGGCAGATGGAGGAGCAGCTCCCTGTATAGGGATCCCTCCCCCTACAGCTGAAGTGCAATGGGTGCATGAAGCACATTCCCTTCCAGAACTGGAATTGAACCCAGGATTCCTGAGTTTTAAAAATAATTATAAAACTCGAAGTTTGTCTCTCATACATCTCTAGAGATATGTCTACACAGATAACAGTCTTCAACTGCTACCTGTTAATCTGTGGGTGTGTACATATCCATTATGATAAAGTCTTTAACTATATGATCCTATACTATTGTTTCAATAAGACCCCTGCCTCATTCAGTGCACAGAATGGACAGTGCTCAGGGAATGAATCAGGGATGTGTACTGAATAAGGCTGTTGTCTGTAGGACTCATGCCTCAGTGTTGTGGGAGTTAGAAGGTGTATAGTGAATGAGCTAGTATAATTGCAGATTATCATAATGGATAGGCACACAGAGTAAATTAATGAATCACAGACAACCTTAATTCCGGCATTTCCTAACTACTGAGGTCTTGACATTGCAACCTTAAGATTCTTTTACTGTTATTTTTGTATATTATTATTACTATAGTACTGAGGTTTTCTCTTTTTAAAATAATCTCATAAAAATGTACATATAGCAAATTTTTCAATAATCAGCAATTCTAATATACTATTACTGTTATTAATCATTTGTATTATGGCTGCATGTAAAAGCTTTATTCAATATCAGGGCCTAAAAATGCTTGGCGTTTTACAAACACCAATAAAGAGGAGGCCCCTGCCCTGGATTATAAAATGTTCCCAGTCTCTACTATGATAGTATGTTAAAGAATCAAAAATAAATATTCATACACAGTTCCTCTGACCAAAAAATAAATAAAATATTACAGAATTAATTATGGCATCAATACTGACTCCATAGTTGAGAGTGAGTTGATTCTAGCACATAAAGGAGGCATACAGGTTTGTTATGGACAGAAAAACAAAGCATATCCTCTTTAAAATTATAGCAGTTCACATACAGAATAATTGTTGACAGTTTACAAGTAAATCTTTTAATTACTTAGGAATGAAAAATAATTAAAAATTAAGTACCCAGTGTCAGACCTTTGCCTCTAATAATCTTAGTAACAGAATAAAAGACTTTTCAAATTTCTCATACAAGTAAAACTAACTGAAATGTTACACATAGGCCATATTTGATTTTTTTCTTATTAATGGCCATTTTCCCCATTACTTTTCATAACTGAAAGTTTCTCTTTCAGAAGAGGCTAAAGGATACAATGGTCTGCCACAGAGAATTTCACGAAGAACAGCCATTTTTCAAAACAGTTGCTATTTCTCAGTGTTCTCAACAGTCTGGAAGCTATAACAGCCTTCAGATGGATGACATTTTGAGAAGCGTTTCTCTTATTCATTTTTCTCAATGACTCTTCCCTGGGACTGTGTGTAAAACCATCAAAGGAAAAGACCCTGAAGATCAGAAAGTTTAAAATAGCCATCTCTCTAAAGGGACACTGACTGATACGTCACTCCAACAACTGCCCAAAGATAGGCTGCAACTTTGCTCAGGCTTTTTACAAAAAATCCATATCAATTATTGCCAACTACATGACATCAAAAATCATGAGAACCCAAAAATCATGAGATTGAATTTAAAAAAAAAATTAATGGATTTGGGAGCCAAACTGTGTTTTTTAGTCAGTCTTTTGACTTTCCAACTCCCCTCTGCTATTTTGCCAGGGCGTGAGAGAGAGAATATCAGCTTGAAAAGTCAACCCTTAACTAATACTAAAATTTACTACACCCCCTCTCCCTGGCTTCTAGGATGGCAACTCTACTTACTCGCTCCATACCCCTAAGATGGGGAACAGCCTTCCATTTCCCATCATAGCCCTGCCTCTACCCTCTGAGTTTCCCCCTTTTCCATCATATTCCCCTCCTCATTCTTCCTCTGTGATCTGCCCTTGCATTCTCCTGTCCAATCACCTGCATGTTCATAAGTCAGGCACAAAAAAATCAAATGAACAATGAACATCCAAGAAAGGATATTTTCTTGCTACAAATCACAAAGAACTCTCCTTATGTATCAAGTTTTCCAAATATTTTATAATAAAGATTTATGTGAGCTGCAAAGATCTTTACATGCAAGAATGTCTTTAAAACATAATCACCTTGCTAACTGCAGGAAATCTCTAACGCAAGCAGAGTTTCCTATAACTCATTCAGCGCAATACTTTTATTTGTAAGTTTAATTTTAAAAAAATAATTCTCACATTCAAAGAAATTCAAAAATAATTTAAACCATTCTACATTGTTGTACAATTTAGATAATTGTGTTAATATATAAGTTATGTAGTAATAACAAATTAAGGTTTTTTAAAAACATCATAATTAACTGTCTAAATAACTGTTGGATGAAGTTTAACACACTCTGGCCAAAATGCCCAGGTTTATTAATTCAACATTTTTATGAACCAAAAGCACACCTTGCAGTTACAATTACTATAAAAGCAATGAATGGCAGATAGGCAGAAAAAGACAACAGCCAGTTATATTTTCTTAAGAGGGCAGGCAGGTCATGATGGATTTCTCCTACGATCCTCCAACTACCCCTTTACCTCCTAGCATCTGTCTTCAAACCAATTTCAAATTACATACCCATAACTATCCTCCAACAAACATTAGGAAATATGTCTTATATAACTCATACACCATGAATTCACAAGCTTAGACGTACAAATTTTTTGCTATCTGTGCTATCTCATTATCTCCACATTATCATCTCTTTTCCAAATGGTTTACTTCCATTGTTCACACATTGATCATGCATGCTGACCAGGCCATCTACCCCTTACTCAATGCTGGGACTTTCCTGTTTTTCTGTAACCGCCATTTGTCAATATATTTTGTATATCCATTGAATATGCATTTGTCAGTACATTTCTGTGGTCAGAACATTACCCTTGTCCTATACAGCAGCTATAATCATTGTCCAAGCTTACATAAGGGCAAGTCAACAAGACAACACCCATGCCGAGCCAAGACTAGATAAAAGTCAACCAGCCTAGCATAAGTATTATCTTGGTCTGTCCAAACTTATTCACTATACATGCCCCATACTTGTGATGTTTCCAACATTGCTAAAAATCACTGTGGATAAAAATAGATTTTTTTAATTTTTAAAAATCAGATTATTGTATTTAAATATCAGATTTTTACAATTATTTAAATTATAAGTTTTTCCTTTAAAAAATAAACCATATAAAATGAAATCTGAATTTAAGGCAAAGTATGTTTAGGCCTACATTTATTGCAATCTTTTAAAACATTTAAATAAAAAAATAAATATGCTGAATCCATGAGGCTTTATCAAAAATGTTGAGTTAAAGGCTTCCTTTCTATGTAAAGAAATAATCATGGAAAAACATCTAACTTTGAGGTTAAGCTTTATAAACATGGCACAAAAGGTCATGTATTGTATTAAGGCCTTGATGCAGTGGGGGACTGAGAGACTGTGCTAGGGGGTGCAAGAGACTGGCAAAGTCATCACAGTTTCTTGGACCCAGCCTCTGATTCCAGGAGACACCATCAAGTATCTCGTCAAGTTCATCTATTGAGACCATGTGTGTGGTCTCGTACTCCTATTTTATAGCTTCTCCCTACCTGAGCTCTGATTAGCTCAGTTCTCAAATTATGAATATTCATACTCCAACCAACATGGAAACTTATGCTTCAGTGCATGGAAAAACACTGATCTGCCCAGTAACTATTAGCCCTTGCTTCTCAATAGTTCTGGGCCCTTTGAGTAAATGGCCTTGCTCTGTCCCCTTCCATGTGTACACGGACAGAGAGACAAAAAGAAATCCATTAAATTCTTCACAGCCTCCCTCTCTGTAAATAAAATACTGAAATGCAAAAGGCATGTGGGTTACACAAGCAGAAGTCTTGCGTGGTTGTTGTTCATTTTTGTTTTTCTGGGGGTTAGGGTGCGTGTGTGTGTGTGTGTGTGTGTGTGTGTGTGTTATGTAATAAGGTGGAAAGAACAGAGCGTACAACCAGAAAGGAGCAACACTGGTGTCAAAAGCAGGACACTGTAGGGAAAAAGTAGTAACATTCTTCCAAGTGAAGCTTCTAGTGTTGATTTCAAAACCTGTGTAGTGGAAAAAAGAACTGCCATGGTTAGAGGTCATAAAAAAGACCCTCTCTGGGAATATTTTCAATAAATTTCTGTACCTTTATGTAAAAAAGGAACACGTTCAGGGGCTGGTTCCAACACAGGACACATCACCTCCTTCATCAGGTTTTAGGAAGAAGTCCTCTGCTTCTTTGTATTGGTGGGTACAAGCTACAAACTGGACATTTGTCCCTCGTGTGTCCTTCCCCCTAGGCAGATTAAGCAGCTTTTGTGCCTGTCCATGACAGGGAAAATTGCCCTGCAGGTGGCACACTACTTGAAACCTGTTGATTTTTTCATAATAAATTCCCAGATCACTACACTAAATACATACAACGAACTAAATTATCTATAACTATATACATCAAGCTTTCCAGAAAACGCTGGCTAACCAATGTAAATAACTACGTGGAGCTCTGACTCTCACCATTGGTAGTCAAAAGGAACCAAGAAGGAGATATACCCCTTTTTATAGCCCCAGCACAACTCACAAAAAGTTGTGGCCATGGTGCGGGTGGTTGAATCAACTGAGTCCAGGGTGGCCTGAAGAGAAGTCCTGGCCACCACCTGTCCCTCCTCCAGAACGGCTCCAAACTCTGAACGGGAGTCTGCTGGAAGCAATTCCTGGAATTGGGCCAGAGAGTTCCAAGAATTATAAGCACAGCGGCTCAGTACTGCTTGCTGATTCATTATGTGAAGCTGGAGCCCCCCAGTGGGGTAGACTTTCCAACCAAAGAGGTCCAGATTCTTAGCATCCTTGGATTTGAGGGAGGCCCCAGTTGCCCCCGGTGCTCTTTGTGGTTTGCCGCCGCCTCCACCACCAGGGTCCCAGGCTGGGGGTGGGTGAAGAGGTGCTCATACCCTTAGAAGGCACAAAGTACTTGCGCTCTACTCACTTGGCTATCAGTGGGATAGAGGCGAGCATGTGCCACAGCACCTTGGTGGTATTTTGTACAGTTTTGATGGGGGAAGAGTCATCCTCGAGGGCCCTTCTGGGACCAGAATATCTACCATGGGATCCATGTCCTCACAGACCTCCTCTGCCTGTAAGTTCAAGTTCTGGGCCACCATCCTGAGTAGGTCTTGATGGGGTCTGGTGTCCATAGTGGGCAGAGTGATGTTTTCTAGTGAGACTTTTTAAGTGACTCATTTTTCCATAGGAATAGGAGTAGGTCTCTGATCCGCTAATTGGATTGCTTCAAAAGCAGTAATGAATAGTGGAGAGTGTTAAAAGGATTGGAAGGAGAGAAAGAAACAGGCTTCACACATCCATAGACCCGCTTAAGTGTAATAGTAAAACCAGTTTATACTCATTTTTCTATTATACCTCCCTCAATTTTCTTCCTTTATATTGAGATACAATCAATGACAAGGAGTAAAGAAGCCTTGCAAAAAGGCATAAAACACAAATTTGAGGTTACAATGCTAACAATATAAAGGAATTAAAACCACCTAAATAGAATAGGAAAATTATGGTAGGTCGCATTGGGAAATCTGCTCAATATAAATAAGGAAAAGGAGAATATGATGAATAATTCAGTAGTGATTTACAATGAATGATAAAAAAACACTGCAGCAGGAGACAAAGCTCCTCATTTCCTTGAGATCACTTCCAAATTCTCAAATGATAAGACCAATGAGAGTAAAACAACTGCATCACTATATTAAAGAGAGAAAAAAAAGAAGTTCAAGAGCGACAGCTAGGCACATACCCAAGCAGCAGTATTTTTTACTTCCTCTCCCAGTGATGAGGTCATAATTAGATGGGCCAATGACATTTCATATCTGGACAAACATTATAAATTCAAACTCAAATTCTGAGGTTAACTGAAAAATGCCTGTTGAAGCGTCAGTCTGCCTTCACTTCCATAAAGTGATGCTTTAATTTAATTTTTTGTTTAAAAAAAATAATGATCTATTCAGTGGTCTGAAATTGTCTTCTGTGTGTCTTACAATAAAATGTTTTGTTCTTTATTAACACTGTTCTAAACTGTAAGACTAATACACTGCATGTGCTAAACTTACTTTATTGTAAGGGTGATTGTCTATTAACAACAAAAGTTGCACCTCTAGAAGCACAAACACAAAATATGAACCAATACTATCCAGCTAATACTATCAGTTACCTGATGACGTAACAGAAAAAAGTCCTTATGACAGAAGTACAAAAATATCACAAGACTAGAAGATACAGTAATCATTTTACCTGATGCTGTTTAGTTATTTAAATCTAATGATATTTAAATTCATTTTCTGTTTGCATGCATTGCTTGAAAATAGCCATTATATTCAATAATCTACTATAACAAAAATGTTAATATTCCATGCAATACAATATTTTTCAATTCTAATCCTCCTTCCCTTTTAGCTTTATGTATATTCTATACAAGGGTTTCATTTTTAAAATGCTGTGCATTTCAAGGTTTAATCAAAATTTCAAAGTTTATGGTGTTCTTGCACATTTATATCACAACTAAATTCCCAAGGAGGTTAAGGCGACCACTTTTAGAGTGCAACAAAAAAATTGTACTATATATTTTAATCAAGATCATAAGTGGCATTAAAGTTACATACAACCCATAATGGCACTAAAATATTCAGTAACCAAGTGATGTTGTAAAATAACCATTTTAATATTTTAAAAATAAATGGCATAGGAAATATGAAAAATATCAATATATAAATATGTATTTAATTACCCACAATATATTTCCTTGCACATTAAGTCAGTTGTATACAATCCGGCTTCTCAAGCTGTAAATTGTGTTTTTTCTCAACCTGAAAAGGGGGAAGGGAAGACTGTTTCTGTTACTGAAACCACCCATTAAAAAAACCTCAGGCCTCAGAATGATTAGGTTTTATCAAATAACACATAAAAATACACTTCATAAGCATAATTATTCCTCAAACACACATTTTCCAAAATGTAAAAAGCTTGCATTCTTTAAAAAACAAACAAGACCATATTAGTAGATTCCCCACCTTATAAACTACTTGGACCTACCATTAGATAACAAGCACTGCCTAGAATCTCTGCAACACTGCGTGCTGAAGCCCATCTCTCACTAAACCCCTTATATCAGGGCTTGTGAGGCAATCCACAGAAGAAGTTACTCACCTTGTGCAGTAACGATGATTCTTCAAGATGTGTGCCCCTATGGGTGCTCCAGTATAAGTGTCCCTGTACTGCTGATAGGAGAAAATTTTGGTAACAGTGTCCATTAGGCCCACACATGTGGTGTCATTCCTCATGCTGCCCAAGAGGCTAGTCAGCGCATGTGGGCTAGCCCCCCTCAGTTCTTTCTCTACTGCAGAATTATTTACAAGAATTCCAAAGTAGAGGGGAGGAGGACAGGTTGCGGAGCACCCATAGGGATACACATATAGAAGAACCATCGTTACTGCATAAGGTGAGTAATTTCTTCTGCTTTGAATAGTGTTCCTATGAGTGCTCCGCTGTAGGTGACTCCTTCTGGAGGGCTGGAATTTCAGAGACAGGTCAGTCACAGATGACAGTACTGTGAAGCTGAAGATGGCATCAGATGCAGGATCGCCGATGATCACAAAATGTTCTGCGAAAGCGTGGACCGACACTCATGCCGCCTCTATACAGATCTCTGAGATAGGGACATTCTTGAAGAAGGCGACAAATTAGGAGATCTGGTGGAATATGTACGAATTGTATATTGCGAACTTGGTAACAGTGTCTGATGCAGTTTCAGACCCACTTGGAGAGTCTTTGTGCTGATATTGCTGAGCCCTTGGATCTTTCCGCAAGGGGGAGGAAAAGCCTGGGAGACTTCCTTCATCCTGTCCAGGTAAAAGGCTAGAGCACTCCTGATATCTAGAGAGTGTAATATAGCCTCTCTGTTGTTTCAGTGAGGCTTGGAGTAAAAGGTTGGAAGATGAATCAACTGGTTGATGAAGATTGTGTTAGCAATGAATTTCAGATGTGGCCTGAGTGTAACCTTGTCCCAAAAGAATACCATGTAGGGGGAGATGTGCCATTAGAGTTATTTCTCCTATTCAAGTGGTTTTCATTGAGAGGTAAATAGGTGAACAGGTGGCCATGGGTTCGAAGAGAGGTGTAGTCAGTCCTTTCAGCACCAGAATTAGGTCCCATGTGGGAATAGGAAATCGAGGTTATAGGAGGAGGTTTACTATACCCTTGAGGAACCTTTTAGAAGTCAGGTGTGACAGCACCAAGTATCCCTATACTGGTAGGTTGATGGTTGTTATCACTGCTAAGTGGACTCACAGAGCTTAGAGGTAGCCCTGATTTTTTTTAGGGAAAGTATACAGTCTAAGGTATGTGGAAGAGTAGAGTATTTCACGGAGATTTGGTGGGAAGTACACCAAATCTGAAACCTGGACCATTTTTGCAGATAGGTATGTTTGTGTCGAGGACTTTCTACTGTGTAATACCTCCCCTTACACCTCCTTCAAACAGGAGCTTTCTAGGTGTTTGAACCAAGAAGGAGCCACACCTTGAAACAGAGAATCCCCAAGTTGGGATGTAAGGTACATCCTCTGTCCTGAGAGAGGAGTCCAGAGTGACTGGGAGAGAGATGCAACAGGTAAGGGTACCAGATCTGTCATGGACAAGAAGGAGCAATTAGAAAAACATGTGTTCTCTCTCTTTATTTTCAGTAGGACCTTCAATAGCAGGGGAAAAGGAAGAAAGGCACAAAGGAGGTCCCTCTCCCTGCGGGAGGTGGAAACCATTGCCCAAGGAGTGTTCTCCTATTCCCACTCTGGAGCAGTAGCATGGACATTTCTGGTTCAGGTAAGTACTGCAGTGAACAAATCTCTGGTCAGTGCCCCCATACCGCCTGAATTGATCATAGGTCTAGCTGGGACTGCGTCTAGCTCCCACTTTTGGTCGTGTGGGAATTTGTGACTGCGGCTGTACGCTACGGAGTTTTGTGTGCCCGGGAGGTAGGCTCCTGAGATCGTGATGTCATGGGAGATACACCAGTTCCACAGCCTCATTGCTTCTGTACAAGGGGAGGGTGCCCTGGCTCACTCTTGTTGATTTATGTAATACATGCAGACTATGTTGTCTGTTAGAACTCTCGCGTGTGATCCTTTAATCAGTGCCAGGAAGTGGGTGCAGGCATTCCTAACGGCTCTGAGCTTAAGGAGACTGATGTGAAGGAACACCTCTGTGGGTGACCACTTGCCTTGTGTGGTGAGGTTGTTTAAATGTGCACCCTACTCTGCGTGATGAATCAGTGATGAGAAGCAACAATGGGTGAAGTTGCGAGAAGGGAATCCCTCTGCAAACATTAGCCGGGTCTTTCCACCAATCTAAGGAGTTTTTGATCCTGGAGGGTAGTGACAGGGGTTTCTCTAACCTGTCCCTGTTTGGTCTGTAAACTGAGCTGTACCACATCTGAAGGCATCGCACATGAAGCCAGGCATGTGGTATTACCACTGTGCTCGCTGCCATATGCCCCAAGAGTTGGAGGCAATGTCTGGCTGATATTTGTGGGCTCTATAAGTGTAACCACGGAGAGAAATCTTTGTTGAGGTAGAAGAGTTCTGGCCTGTAGTGAGTAGAGGTCTACACCTATGAATTCCTGGTGCTGTACTGGAACAAGGGTTGAATTCTGGGCATTGATCTGTAGGCCCAATTCTGTAAAAGGGCATACTTTAGCCTTGGTGACTTGCTGAGCCTCCAGGAGAGATGGGGCTCTCAGGAGACAATCGTCCAGATAAGGGTAAATCAGGTTTCATTGGGAGTGTAATTTCATGGCTACTATTGAGAGAACCTTGGAAAATACTTTCAGGGCCAATGATAGTCTGAAGGGGAGCACTGTGAATTGGTAGTGCTCTTGTCCTAGAGTGAATCTAAGAAATCACAGCCGATTGAGATATGAAAGTAGTCATCCTTAAGGTCAAGGGCCAAAAACCAGCCTCTCTGTTCCAATGATGGAATGATTGTTGCTAGAGTGACCATCTTGAATTTTTGACTTTTGACAAACTTGTTGAGAGCTCTGAAGTCTAACATGGGGCTCCAGCCTCCCTTCCTCTTGGGTATTAAGAAATACCAAGAGTAGAACCCTTTGCCTTGTAGATGTTGAGGTACCAGTTCTATGGCTCCTAACTGGAAGAGATGATCTCTTTCTTGAGATGTGTCCGGGGTAGGAAGGTAAAATGGATGAAGTACCCAATGTGAATGATATCTAGGACCCATTGGTCTAATGTTATGCACTCCCAGGCACTGCAGAAGGCTGCCAATCAGTGGCCAAATGGGTGTACAGCATTTTCGGCCGTAGTGGTTGGGGGGAAAAGTGGTCTATCGACACCTCAACCAGCCTTTCAAAAACTGGTGTTTGGAAGTAGATGGCTGGGATGAGGAAAATTGCTGCCCAGATGGTTTATGCCTAGAAAATTTACTTTTCTTTCTCTGCAGCTCATAGTGGCGTTGAGTCAGATATTGGGATGTGTGTGATCTATGCTGAGATTGGGGACTGAATCCTCCTTTTTTGTCCTGGCAAGAAATGCCCAGAGAATGGAGAGTGGCCCAAGAGGGCTTGAGCGTGAAGGGAGGCATCAATATTTTCTTAGAAGAGTTTTGTGCCCTCAAAAAGGAAAGTCTAACAGTCGACTATACCTCCTTTGGGAAGCCCGATAGATGGAGCCACGATGTTCATCACATCACCACTACCATGGAGATGGAACTAGCTGTCAGCTGCATTGAGGGCAGACTGCAGTGTTGTCTTTGCCTCTAATTGGTCCTCCTGGATAATGGCCTTAAATTGGTCACAGTGTGACTCCAGCAGTCATTCAATAAAATGATTCAGTTTTGAATAATTTATATAATCATATTTTGCCGTGAGAGCTTGGTAGTTGGCTATACAGAATTGAAGCATGGCCGAGGAGCACACTTTTCTTCTGAAAAGGTCCAGATGCTTTCAGTCCCTATCATAGAGAGTGGATCTCATCTGGTGTTGACGGCCACAGGAATTAATAGTGTCCACCACGATGGAGTTGGGTGGAGGGTGGGAGAAGAGGAATTCAGATTCCTTAGCTGGGACTTAGTATTTTTGTCCAACCGCTTGCAAGTAGGCACTACCAATGCTGGGGTTTGCCAGATGGTTCTTCCCGGATCCAAGATGGGCTTATAAATAGGAAAGATGATCTTTGAGGAAGAGGATGAATGGAGAATGCCAAGGAGACAATGGCGGGTGTCTTCGGCTACTTCCAGTTGTATCTGGTGAGTGTATGTAACTCTCTTTATTGCATCAGCCAGAAATGGTGGGGAAGGCATGACGGCTTCTTCCAGCGAGGAGGAGAATATGGTCCCCAGGGTCACTTCTTCCTCAGCACTGCCCTCATGTTCCTCAATGTCGTCTTATAGAGGCTCTGAAGCTACAGATGTTGCAGCCAAAGGGGTGCATTAAGTGCCTTAAGAGTTCTTGAGTGAGGCTTGAAGCTCAAGAGGCATGAGGCGATATGCCACCTGAGGGTCCCAATATGGCCACTGGGGTTGTGGTGGCATAGAGCCAGGTAGTGGCGCTCAAGCCAGGATGGTGGTGGTGAGGCCATCTGAGGGCATACTCTAAGGGCCTGTTGATACTGGGCACCATATGGAGCCTGGGAGGAGTTGCGTGACGCCACCTCCTCTGGCTCAGTATCTGAACCCTTGCTAGAGAGCTGGGGAATGTGGCATGGCAGTGGGGATGATTTCCGTGCTAGGCAGAGGCTTGGTGTGGAAGTCCCAATAATAAGATGCAGAGAGACTGGTACATCCAATATGCGGAGGTTTCTAGAGTGGTGGAATTCTGCTGGTACCGACTGGCTCGATGCCAATGGTGGAGCCGGGGATCTTGCCTGTTCTGGTTGCTCTGGTGCTATATGAGGCACTGATGACAGTACCAAAACAGACTCACGTAATGGGAGACCCTTTTTAGTGGAGTGCTTACTCCTGTCCCTCGGTGCCAATGACTCGGTGGGCATGTCAACAAGTACCTACTGCTGTCGGTTTCTGTAAGCCATGGGTACCTGATTGGGAAGGTCTCTGTGCCAAGAGTGCCGAAGATATCGAGCGCAATGGGGATCACTTATGGCCAACTTGGGGCTCACTTTGGGGGCTTCCGCCTTCTTCTTTAATGATTTGTGAAAAGGGTCAGCAGCTTGCTTCTTCAATTCATAGCCTTTAAATGTAGAGGACTGTGGAGAAGACTCACTGTCTGCCAAATGACTCATACTGCAGGCCCTGAGAGGGTCTGAGAGCCACCTCCATGCAAATAAATTTTTGTTGGAGCTCTCTGATCTTACATGAACTTGGCCTGAGCTGCTGACAGAGACCACACTTCTGCTGGATGTGGCCTTCCGCAAAGCAGCGAATGCACTGGGAGTGCTTGTCTTCAACCGGGATTGCCTCCCTTGCAAGTAAGACACTTCTTGAAGCCTGGTGAACTGGATATACTCAGTAGGATAAAGAGTCTCCAATGACAAAGAAGAAGCAAGGGAGGTGGAGTTCTTTTTCTTTTAAGAGAAAAAACAGGGTAAAGAAAAAACTACAACTATACTAATTTAGAGACTAATTAACTATAGAAATGCAAATAGAAAGTAAAGATCCTAACAGACTGCGAATAGCTCCATCTCTAGCCAGGGGCAGTTCAGAGGGAACTGAGAGGGGTTAGCTCAGGCGCTGACTAGCCTCGTGGTGCATCACAAGGAGATGATAAAGGACACTTACTGAAGTTCTCCAATCAGCAGCACAGGGATGCAAGCACACCTACAGTGGAGCACCCATAGAGACACTAATTGACAACTTTATGGTTGTCTTCCTCATTTCCTGCACTGGGGGGAATACTTCCTTGGACAGAATTACAGCTTAAGGCCCATATACACCTCTCAGTCTAATTTACTCCAAGTAAAGGAGCCAGAGTAGGGATGAGGATCTCATGCTAAATATTTTTTCTTTGCTTTTTCTCGTTTGTTTGTTTAAAATTTCTATGTCACTGTAAAGCATTACCATGAATATAATATATACCTGAAAGGAAGACTTGGGAAGTCTTTGCTATTGGTCGACAGGTGTGCCATGTTTTTAAATACTGAAGAAAAAATTAATTTTCCTGTCCTTCCTCCTGCAACCATCATATTTTGTTTAGAGGAAATTGTGGCAATCTCCTTCATAAGCAAAGATTTGGGAAAGAAGTTGGACTTTTAATTTTAAATAGCAGAATAGAAGACAGCAAAGAAGATGAAATGTGTTCCACCAGTCATGTTTCAGCATCTTCTTGTTCTGGGCTCACCGAATGATTTTTTTATGTGGGATCATTCATGTTGGCTAAGTAATAGTAAAGTTTCAGAGTTTTTCTCATTTTTTGATGTTTTTCTTTTGTGGTTCCATTTCTTTATTAATTGAATCAAATCAGATTTCCATTGAGACTAGAAAAGTTTCAACTTTGATTACTAATTTCCCTTTAAATTTCCTGCAATTACTTTTGTAAGTTGTGCGCCTCTTTGTAAAGTTGTTATATACAAACTTTACTATATTTTGATAAAAAGTCCTCATTATGCGCATTGCACATTTTAACATACCTATGGTAGTAATGTCAAATTGCATACCTGTCAACACTTCCTAGCAAAAAAACTACAGGTTCTGTTTTATACATTTATATAAATATGCATAAATTTACATAAAAAAGCATTCTTCAGATAGAAAGAGAAAAGTAAATGGGGGAAAATCCAGAAAATTCAACAAAATGCTCTGGGCTGGTTTTCTCCCATAAAACAAACTGTTCATTTGTCATGACTGCTCATACTAATGATTGAAATCTACACTGGTTAAAATCTTTGGTTAATCTCAAATAATTTCTTTCAAAAGATCCAGAAAGAATAAGTGTTTACATAAGTGTCTGCAAAACTCCAACAGAGAAGAAAGGTCTTTTGAAGAGAATCCCACTTTGAAATTTAATAATTATTTGATATAGCGTTTGAAGTACTTATAGACAGTAACTCCTCGCTTAACATTGCACTTATGTTCCTGAAACTTTAAGCAAAATAATTTTAAGCGAATCCAATTTCCCCATAAGAATTAATGTAAATCGAGGGGTTAGGTTGCAGGGAAATTTTTTTCACCAGACAAAAGACTATATATATATACATACACACACATACACACACACACACACACACACACACACAGTATAAGTTTTAAACAAACAATTTAATACTGTACACAGCAATGATGATTGTGAAGCTTGGTTGAGGTGGTGGAGTCAGAGTGGAATATCGCCCAGGAAATGCCTTCGTGCTGAATAATGAACTAGCACTCGGCTGAGCCCTCAAGGGTTAACAAATTGTTGTTAATGTAGCCTCACACTCTATAAGGCAGCACAAATGGAGGGAGAGGAGACAGCATGGGAGACAGAGACACACACCCTGTGTGTGAAAGAGAGAGATGTGCATTATCCCTTTAAGTACGCTGATGCCACTCTAAGTACATTGCCCTTTTAAGTAGATCAGCAAGTAGAGACAGCAGCTGAAGCTAGCAAGCTTCCTCCGTCCTGAGCCCTGTCGTGCCCCCGCCCCGCTCTATGGAGATGGGGTAAGTGGGGGGCAGGAGCGGGGGGGGGGCAGGGATACCTTGACATTAGCACCCTTCTTCCTCCCCCGCGCCAGCAAGCAGGAGGCTCCAGGCAGAGGGCAGGAGCAGCACATGGCAGTGGGGGGAGGGACAGCTGAACTGCCGGCAATCAATAGCCTGCTGAGCAGCTGCCAGACAGGGAACTTAAGGGAATGGGGAGCTGATAAGGGGGGCTGCCAGTCCACCCTGGTTCAAGATCCCACCAGCCAGCTGCAATGGGCTGCTCTTTCTGCAAGTGGAGGACAAAGCAGGTGGCTGCCAAACAATGTTATAAGGGAGCATTGCGAACCTTTAAACAAGCATGTTCTCCAATTGATCAGCAACATAACAACGAAACAACGTTAACTGGGACAACTTTAAGTGAAGAATTATTGTATATACTGATGGTGCAATGCTTATTGAGGAACGTTTTCAATAACAGCTAAAAGCTGCCAGTAACAGTCTTTCCAGTAATTGATAGCTGTCAACGTTTAAAGGACACAAACACATTCAGTGGTATAGAAAATTTCTGGATGAATCCAAAATCAGATTCTACAGTTTTACAGATCTATAACACACACACATAATCTGTGTCATTATGTTTAGTGTGGATCAAGCAATTGATATGTACTGTCCTTGTTAATCCAGGATACAAGCCATCAAATTAGGTTAACTGAGTATAAAGTCTATTTTCCAGGAACGAAGGCAGACAAAGAAAAGTGCCAGAAATAAAATAGAAATAAACTGGCAAATCCTAAGCAATGAGGATTTGTACTAAATTTGGGAATATAAAAGTCTATAAGAAGAACTATGGTGGGTGTTTAGCACCCTCTGGCAGTCCCCCATCAATGCCTCCCTCTTCCCCCAGTGGCTCCTGCCTGCCAGCAGGCCCCACCAATCAGCACCTCCCCTTCCCTCCCAGCGCCTACCGCATATCAGCTGTTTTGCAGTGTCTGGAGGTACTGGTGGGGGGGGAGGAGCAAGGGCGCAGCGTGCTGGGGGGAGGGGGAAGAACTGGGCCAGGAAGAGACGGGACGGGCGTGAGGCATTAGGGAAGGGATAGAGTGAGGGCGAGGCCAGGGAGGAGCACTCCCCAGCAGATTAGAAATTCTGTGCCCAGGGCTGGCGCTACCATTTAGGCAGCCTAGGCAATCGCCTAGGGCGCCAGAATAATTGGTGGGCGCCGTTTTGCCGGAGGGGGCGGCAGGCGGCTCCGGTGGAGCTGCCGCAGTGGTGCCTGCGGAGAGTCCGATGCTCCGCGGCTCCGGTGAAGCTGCCACAGTCGTGCCTGCAGACGGTCGGCTCCTCGCGCGGCTCCAGTGGACCGCCCACAGGCATGACTGTGGCAGCTCCACCGGAGCCGCAGAGCACCGGACCCTCCGCCGGCAGCTCCACTGGAGCCGCGGGACAAGTGCGCTGGGCGGCGAAATTGCCATGCGCCTAGGGCGCTCAAACCCCTAGCGCCGGTCCTGTCTGTGCCTATGTCCCTTCCTGCAATACACTGACAGTTGTGATCAGCAGATGTACTGATAGATCCTTCCTGACATAACAAATAGGGGCCAGCTGATATGACTCTAGAATTCCCACCATTTGTGGTACAAAATAGATTAGACTAGTCAACTTTCAAGACATGTTGCAAAAGGGCCCATTTGTTTCCCCTGGCCCTTGAAGAGAGGTAGGTATATACCATGGAATTGGAGAATTAGCTTTTAATTACAAACCACTGCTTGTTTGAAGCGTTTTTGTAGCCATGCAGGTCCCAGGCTAGTAGAGAGACAAGGTGGGTCAGATAATATCTTTTATTGGACCAATTTCTGTTAGTGAAGGAGACAAGCTTTCAAGCTACACAGAGCTCTTCTTCAGGTCTGGGAAGGACGTTTGGATTTTTTTTACAAGTTTAGTTGCACAGAACAAAGACTCTTAAGATAGGTACCATCATTAACATATGCCATCTCAGGAAAATGATCTACCTTTGAGCAGAGAAATTCCAGTAAGCAATTGTTTCCTTTAAGTCCATAGTATTAATGGTCTAATAACCTTATATAGCACTTTCGGTATTCAAGAATCCGGTCTACAAAGGTGTGTACTGTAACCATTCACAAAATGATAAGTATGTATATTATTTTGCCTTCCAGCTCAAGAGCCATGTAGTTTTGGACTGGCCACTTTTTGTCACACCAGATAATTAAGATTTCTCAGCCATCTGACAAGAGTATTTTATTAGCCTTCAAACCCAGTTCCCAGGAAAAATTCTATGCAGCCTTTGTCAACATGAAATCAGCTTTTGAGTCTACTGACAGAGATCATCTCTGGGAGAAACTTGCGAAGGCTAGCATAGACTCTAGGCTTCTTTATCTTGAAAGCCCTCCATAGACAAACAGTGTCAAGATTAGGATTGGGTGGAGAGATAAACTAATTTACTTATCCATCATAAAAGGCATCCCGCAGGGCTGCTTATTGGCCCATTTTCTCCTTAATTTTTACATTAATGAGATTGTGACAGCTTTAGAAGCAGCACAACATTTCCCTCCCAAAATTCTGAACCGATTTGTGTTGGTCCTTCTTTATGCAGACAACATGGTTCTGTGGTCTAAACTCCCCTAGGCTTAAAGTATATGTTAAATGACTTTAGCTCTTTTTGCAAGTAGGAGAATCTGACCATAAACTATTAGAAAACTAAAGTAATTTTCTCTGGCCACAGACCAAGACTGCATACATGGATGATTGATGGCCATTATATTGAACAAGTCAGGTTTTTCCCCTGTTTGGATATCTGTTTTACACATAATGGCCAGTAGGATAAACATATAGAGGAGGTAAAGAAGAAAGCCCGAGGTTCTATGCAAGCAGTGCTGTGTTCATTCACGTTTACCAGGGCAATCCAGCCCTTCCAGCTCTTAGAGTTTAAAGCTAAAGTGTGTTCCCAAATACTGTATAATACAGAAATTTGGGGCTGGAAGAATCATAGCGAATTACAGGGCGTATAAAACAAATTTTTAAGTAGAATGCTCAGCTTCCTAAGTTACACCCAAGCTGCTTTACTCAGGGCAGAGGTAGGGGAATATGCTATTTCAACAAAAGCCCAATGCCTTAATATTTATTGGCTCTGTATGCAGCATATGAATTGACAGTGCTTGCCATGATTTTGTGTGAAGGAAAAGCTCAGTAAGGTATATCCTCTGACATTCCCTTGGCTTTTGCAAGTTCACTATTGCCTCCATTCATTGGGCTTTTTGGAATTTGTCTTTGTTACCACTGTAGACAAAACTGAGAAAACCTTAATTAAGTTCAGAGCAGAATATAATTGTAAACAATTGGATGTGGCAGTTGTTCAGACAATAAATGTCTCCTTGACTTTCTAACAAAGAATATCTACAGATATGAGAAATATTTGAGTTTTTTAAACAACAGTATGTTAAGGAAGGTCTTTAGACGTCTCTGTTTCAAACTATGCAAAGGGCCTATTTGGAAGGAAGGGAGTTATACTGGTATTGAGAGACCATCATCTTTGTCCATGTACGTTTGGCCAGGCTGCAGACTTAACACACTATTTATAGTCTTGTAACCTATACTGCCACCTGAGAAATAAATGGCTATTTTCATTCCTGGCCTAGATGCCTTTTACTGCATCAGTTCAGAAATCAGTATACTTGTTATGCACTGAAAACATTTCAGTTATATAGACTGTTACCCTATTTGCTTGGTTGGTCATAAACATAAGAAAAAATAAGTGTGAGAGAGGCCACTTTTAACCAAAATGAAATATTGCACTGCTAATTTTTTTAATCTTATTTTCATACAATGTTTTAGGAGTGGCAATTTTAAAGGTATAATTGATATAGGGGAAGGATAAATCTTGTGTTTTTAATTTGTGCTTTTAAAACTCTGTTTTTCGGAGTTATCAATTTAAAATTTGTATTTACTGTAGTATGCACAGTGGTCTATGGCTAAAATGGTATACTGATAAACTATGCTAAACTACTGAGTAAATTTTAATACACTGCAATCCAAATCTGAAAAAAAAAATTCTAATTGTTCTTTGGTGTGATGCAACATTCATGGATGTTAGAGACAAAAGACTGCATGGCCCATGGATTTGCAACTCAGATACATAACTATGGATCTGGGACCTGGAATAATTTTTTGAAGACATTTTTGGATTAAGGATCTATAATTCCATCTCAGAGATTTGAGTGAAACGTGCTCTCATGTTTTATGTTGTCAAAAGTATGCCTCAAAGGTATTACAAACAAATAATTTACAGTTGCTTGCTTTTTCTGTACAATAGGGGACAAATCCTTTACATATGTGATTAGCAGCACTGACTTCAACTGGTTTATTCCCATGAGTAAGGCAGCAGGATTGGACCCTATATGTATACATTCAAAGAGAGAGAATGGCTGCTACTGTTGTAATGTACTGGAAATGGCATTTACTTTTAAGAGTAAAAAGAAGGTAAAGAAGGTTAATTGTAAAACACTCTCCTACATAAATCAGGTTTCAGAGTAGCAGCCGTGTTAGTCTGTATCCGCAAAAAGAACAAGAGTACTTGTGGAACCTTAGAGACTAACAAATCTAGTTCAGCATGAGCTTTCGTGAGCTATAGCTCACTTCTTCAGATGCACAGAATGGAACACTGTCATAACCTTAGTCCCAGATTTGGACCTTAGCGTCCAAAATATGGGGGTTAGCATGAAAACCTCCAAGCTTAGTTACCAGCTTGGACCTGGTACCTGCTGCCACCACCCAAAAAATTAGAGTGTTTTGGGGCACTCTGGTCCCCCTGAAAAACCTTCCCTGGGGACCCCAAGACCCAAATCCCTTGAGTCTCACAACAAAGGGAAATAATTCTTTTTCCCTTCCTCCCTCCAGGTGCTCCTGGAGAGATACACAGACACAAGCTCTGTGAAACTACACAGAGTGACTCCCCCTCTCTGTTCCCAGTCCTGGAAACAAAAAGTACTTTCCTATTCCCCCAGAGGGAATGCAAAATCAGGCTAGCAAATCCAACACACAGATCTCCCCGATTTCTTCCTCCCACCAATTCCCTGGTGAGTACAGACTCAATTTCCCTGAAATTTCCCAGTAAAGAAAACTTCAACAGGTCTTAAAAGAAAGCTTTATATAAAAAAGAAAGGAAAAATACATACAAATGGTCTCTCTGTATTAAGGTGATAAAATACAGGGTCGATTGCTTAAAAGAATATTGAATAAACAGCCTTATTCAAAAAGAATACAAATCAAAGCACTCCAGCACTTATATTCATGCAAATACCAAAGAAAAGAAACCATATAACTTACTATCTGATCTCTTTGTCCTTACACTTAGAAACAGAAGACTAGAAAGTAGAAACTACTTCTCCAAAGCTCAGAGAAAGCAGGCAGACAGACAAAAGACTCAGACACAAACTTCCCTCCACCCAGAGTTGAAAAAATCCGGTTTCCTGATTGGTCCTCTGGTCAGGTGCTTCAGGTGAAAGAGACATTAACCCTTAGTTATCTGTTTATGACAAACACACAGACAGGAGATATTTATACATACAGAGAACATGAAAAGATGGAATTATGCATACCAACAGGAAGAGTCTAATCAATTGAGATGAGCTATTGTCAGCAGGGGAAAAAAAACTTTTGAAGTGATAATTAAGATGACCCATAGAAGGTGTGAGGAGAACTTAACATAGGGAAATAGATTCAATTAGTGTAATGATCCAGCCATTCCCAGTTTCTGTTAAGGCCTGAGTTCATTGTGTCTTATTTGCATATTAATTCGAGTTCAGCAGTCTCTCTTTGGAGTCTGTTTTTGAAGTTTTTTGTTGCAAAACTGCCACCTTCAAGTCTGTCAATGTACATGGCAGAGGGGCATTACTGGCACATGATGGCATATATCACGTTGGTAGATGTGCAGGTGAATGAACCCGATGGCGTGGCTGATGTGATTAGGTCCCATGATGGCACATTGGCGAAACCGGACATTCTCTTCGCAAAAGAATAAATGGACACAAATCTGACATCAAGAATCATAACATTCAAAAACCAGTGGGAGAACACTTCAACCTCTCTAACCACTCAGTGAAGACTTGAAGGTTGCAGTTTTGCAACAAAAAAACTTCAAAAACAGACACCAAAGAGAGACTGCTGAACTCGAATTAATATGCAAATTAGACACAATGAACTCAGGCCTTAACAGAAACTGGGAATGGCTGGGTCATTACACTAATTGAATCTATTTCCCTATGTTAAGTTCTCCTCACACCTTCTATGGGTCATCTTAATTATCACTTCAAAAGTTTTTTTCCCCTGCTGACAATAGCTCATCTCAATTGATTAGACTCTTCCTGTTGGTATGCATACTTCCATCTTTTCATGTTCTCTGTATGTATAAATATCTCCTGTCTGCGTGTTCCACTCTGTGTATCTGAAGAAGTGAGCTGTAGCTCACGAAAGCTCATGCGGAAATAAATTTGTTAGTCTCTAAGGTGCCACAAGTACTCTTGTTCTTTTTACATAAATCAGTAACTTCAACAAATTATTCTTTTTCACAGTCTTGGTCCCAACCAAATCACAACTATATTTCATTAAGCATATTTTCAAATACTTATGGAAAATGAATAACATTGGTAAGCTCAACTTAATAGGAAGGGGATAAAATCTAGATATTTGTTCAAAAGTCAACATGATGAAAATTCACCACTAGACACAACAACCATAAAATGCTCAAGTCAGGGTTTGAACATTTTCTGGACAGATGGTTTACTTAAACACGCTGACCTCCTATCAGACTGGATTACTGCCAGTAAAGCTCTAGCCTTTCCTATGGTAAGTGGGTCAAATGAGGTTTTATCAGAGTATTTTGATGATCTGATACATCGTGGTCCCAAAATGACTGTAAATTTGTTTATATATTTCTACTGCAAATAAGATTTATCTTTGGGAAACACACCCCACTTCAACCCATCATACTAACCTTCACATTTTTCCAGGATCTGGACAGTTTCTCCTAGTTCCAAGACTAAGCCTTGTGGTATAGATCCTCGGAAGCTGCATATCACTAGAAAAAATAAAAGATAAAGGTTACATATTGTCTTGTTTTATTCTTAAAATAAAGGAGAATCACAAATTAGCTTAATTTATTTATACACAAAGAGCTGTTACATATCTGCTTAAAAAAAAATCTCTCTCATTTTGCCACTTACTTCCTCTTGTACGTCCTTCTCCCTCTTACCACAACCTTGAACTCCATCATGTTTAAAAATGATGTGTACTTTTAGGGAAAATAATCCAGGCTGAGGAAGACCTCAATCATTTTTTTATAACTGATCCCAGATGAAATCATGCTGTATACCAAGATTCACTTCATCTATACAACTTATCAAATGAAAGAAATAGCACTGATTTTATTTGGATCAGGAATATTATTCTTGAGCATTAATGTACATAAAAAGGGAAGTAGATTGCAGAGATTACTTTTCTCCAACATTTCTATTCATCTTCAAGCGCGGTCTGGCACTAATTTAATATAGGAAAGCTGTTATTTTTAGATATTTATGATTAAGGCTATTAGAGAATGTGTTTTTTGTTTAGAATTACTGAATAGGTTGTAGAGCTTTAATAATTTAGAGATGACAGCCTTAAGTGTTGTGTCTTTTCTTCCAGGTTTTTTATTGGTTAATTACTGTAGAACTGAATTAAGAAAAATCACTTTATGAAATGTCTTGTCTTAAAAATGAACATAGGAAAATATAAATAAAATAAATTACCACTCAGAACCTAAATCTAACAAGAAAGGAATTATTTGTTGGAAATGCGTAACAAAGTCTTCCTTACCCATGATACTTGTTAAGATGCCATAGTGGCATGGATACTGGTTTGTTTGGGTTTTTTTGGTGGTGGTTTATTTTTTGGTGGGGGTTATATTTTTTTTTTTTACATTAATAGGTCATGTCATCAGTAACTAGGATTACATATAAATTATGATCATTCTTTTAAAAACCTTTGTATCTATAAGTTTCATTATGGACACATCAGAGATTTGTTTATTAGAAAATGGAGAAAACAGAAAACCCACTTTCTCCTGGAGAACTAATTTTAAGATGATTTATATATACACTGACAATACACACATCTTGTATATACATTTTACACACACACACACACACACACACACACACAGCGGAGATTTATAATGGAAAACCATGAGTTGAAATAGTGACCTCCAGTGGGGAATAATATACTCAGGTTAAAACTTTAGACATTTGCCCACAAGTAATTTTTTTTCAATTTAAGAAGAAATATGTTTTCCTTTCAAATTAAACTCAAGATTTTGGGCCTAATTCTCCATTCAGTTTAGCTGCTTCTCACTTCTTTACTTCAAACAGGCATTTTCATATAACAAGGAGCCACTGTAGAGAGTCCTGTGTATAAAGCCCATCCATGCAGAAGGCACAGCTTTCTCAGGGGCTGGTCTGATACTGTAGAAAAAACTCCCACGAGAACTTGGGACCATCAAACGTCAACATTTTCTGTTCCAAGTGCAAATCACATTTCTTCAACCTTTTCCAACATGTAACACTGTGTATTTAAAAAAACCAAAACCTAAACCTTAGCAAAACAAAAATTTCACTGCACACACAATTTTCTCCCTGTGGAGAGGATGAGAGGGAAACAAACCACATGACCAGGTTAGTCACATTGCTTAATGCACTAATGGAAACTGCTCAGATTCTACGGTAACAATGGAAGTATAAGAACCTACATACGATAGAATCTGCGCCTCTTCCTGCTTCCTGGAGATCTCTATGCAGTGTGCACAGTCAAGGAAAAGAGGTCATGGCTGGACTTCTCCACCAAACCCCAGCCATTATAACAGCTCTTTGGGTCTAGTGGCAGCCACTGTAGGCTAGAGCAGACTTCACTCTTCTAATTTATGTCAGACAGGACAAGCGTCCAGACAGCTCCAGGACCAGAGGAGTCTCAGGGTGACTTAAAGCCTGACTGGGGCAATAGTGGAAAAATCCTTTAAATCACATACGAGTATTCTCAATCCATTGAATTCACTTTCAATCACAGAGGAATTATTATATATAATTATAAATAGGTCCTGTTATTGAGGATAAGTATCAAAAAACTAAGCGCCAAAGAAGAATAAAGTTATTAAGATCAGTTACAACATTCAGAAGTTATAGGCTCCGATCAATACGCTACAGCAGTAGTTCTCAAACTTCTTTAATCATGCCCCCTTCTTCATATCTGTAGTAGTTTACACCCCTCACCAGGTAGCCGGACAGCAAGAGGAGGTTACTCACCTTGTGCAGTAACTGACGTTCTTCGAGATGAGTGTCCCTGTGGGTGCTCCACTCTAGGTGTCGGTGCGCCCCTGCGCCTTTGATCGGAGATTTCTGCAGCAGTACTTGTACTGGTCATGCATGCTCAGAGCCTGGCCCCTGCTCTGAGTATACCTCCAGTGAGCATGCGCGGCCGGTTCCCTCAGTTCCTTTTCTATAACGGAGGCTACCTCAACTCCGAAGTAGAGGGGAGGAGGGTGGGTAGTGGAGCACCCACAGGGACACTCATCTCGAAGAACGTCAGTTACTGCACAAGGTGAGCAACCTCCTCTTCTTCTTTGAGAGATGTCCCTATGGGTGCTCCACTCTAGGTGACTTCGAAGCAGTGTATCTCAAGGAGGTAGGGACTTTGGATCTGGCAGGAATGCAGCAGATAATACTGCCCTGCCTAATCAAGTGTCAGAGAAAGGGCCCTGAGTAAGGGCATAGTGGTTGACAAATGTGTGCTGGGAGGAACAAGTGGCTGCTCTACAAATGTCAGTCAGTGGTAAGAAGGTGACAGAGGTAGATACAGATCTAGTGGAATGTGTTCTGATCAATGCTGGAGGTGTAACGTTTTTTATCTGATAGCAGAGTCGTATGCAATCGGAGATCCAGTTCGAAAGTCTCTGGGTAGAGATAGGCATGCCTTTGGAGCGCTCCGCGATGGAGACAAAGAGTCTAGGAGAGTTTCTGAAGGGTTTGGTTCTGTCCACATAGAAGGATAAGGACCTGCGCACATCAAGTGTGTGCACTGTGGCTTCGAAGGAGTTTGCATGTGGTTTCGGAAAGAAAGTTGGTAGATGTATTGGTTCATTGATGTGAAATGAAGCGTGAACTTTTGGAAGGAATTTTGGGTGTAGGCGTAGAGTAACTTTGCCCTTGAAGAACAGCATACATGGTGGATCTGCCATAAAGGCTGCTATCTAGCCTGCCCATCTGGCGGAGGTAATCGCCACCAAAAAGGCTGTTTTCATCAAGAAGTGCAAGACGGAGCAGGTGGCTAAGGGCTCAAAGGGTTGATGAGTTAAACAGGACAATACTAGGTGAAGATCCCATGGAGGGGCAGGTGGCTTAATGTCTGGATATAAGGTTTGGAGTCCATTCAGGAAACGCTTGGTGATGGGATGAGCGAAGACCGAGGTATTGTCAACTGTACCATGAAAGGTTGTGATGGCAGCTAAGTGGACTCTGATGGAGCTGAAGGAAAGGCCGGATTGCTTAATGTCCAATAGATAGTCGAGTATGCAGGGAAGAGGTGCCAAGGTAGGAGATAGTTGTTTAGTTGAACACTATTTTGTGAATCGTTTCCACTCTCGGAGATAGGTGGTACGGGAGAATTGTGTTCTGCTGTGTAGAAGTACCCTCTGAACTTGGTCGGAACAGTCTAGTTCTCGTTGGGAGAACCATGCAGGTACCAGGCTTTGAGATGAAGCATGGAGAGATTGGGGTGAAGAAGCCGGTTGTGTTGCTGTGATAAAAGGTTCGGGATGAGAGGCAGGGAGATCGGTGGTCGAATTGACATTCTGGTGAGGAAAGGGAACCACGGTTGTCTTGGCCATGAAGGTGCGATCAATACCACCCTGGCAAGATCCGTTCGTATCTTTATGAGGACCCTGTTGAGCAATGGTATTGGGGGAAATGCATAAGGTAAGTTCCGGTGCAATGGGATCATGAATGCGTCTCCGAGGGACTGTTTGCCCAGTCCCGCCCTGGAGCAAAAATTGAGGCATTTCGTGTTTTTCGCGGTTGCAAAGAGATCTATGGTTGGGTGACCCCAAGTGCGAAATATGTTGTAGATGATTCCCTCGTCTATCTCCCATTCATGCTCCGAAGGGAAACGTCTGCTTAACTCGTCAGCAGTGGTGTTCATCACCCCTGGGAGATAAGCAGCTGATATGCGGATGTGGTTTGCAAGGCACCAATTCCAGAGTTTTATGGCCTCTGAGCAGAGAGTGGGAACGAGCCCCTCCTTGTCTGTTTACGTAGAACATGCAGGCAATGTTGTCTGTCATTATGAGTACATGCTGATTCTTGATTAGTGGAAGGAAGCAGAGGCAGGAATTCCGTATAGCTCGAAGTTCTAGAACATTTATGTGCAGGGAGGTCTCGGAATGAGACCATAGCCCGCGGACTGTTTGGTGAGAGATGTGTGCCCCCCAGCCCGTGAGGGATGCATCAGTCGCCATTATCAGAGTTGGGGAGGTCTGGAGGAAGGGGACTCAGAGCAGAGGTTGTAGGGGACTGTCCACCATATGAGAGAGTCTTTGACTCGGTAGGGTATGGCCAGGTGTTTGTTTAGTGAGTGCACGTTTGGTTTGTAAACCGTGGCCAGCCAAGCTTGGAAGCACCTCCTGTAGAGACGTGCATTCTGGACCACGAAGGTGCATGAGGCCATGTGCCCTAGTAGCTGGAGGCAGTCTTGGGCAGTGACCCGGGGGCTGTTGCGAAGTCTCCTAGCCAGCAGTTTTATGGTATTGAATCAGTCGGGTGGGAGAGATGCCAGCCCGGTTGTGGAGTCGAGGTTCGCTCCTATAAACTCCAGGTGCTGGGTAGGACTTAATGTGGATTTGCTTTGGTTATTTGCAGGCCCAGGGATTGGAAGCAATCGATGGTGAGTTGTGTGAAGTGGAGGGCCTCGTTGAACGTGGAGGCCTTCAGGAAGCAATCGCCAAGGTAAGGAAATATTATGACTCCTTTTTTCCTGAGGTAGGCAGTGACTACCGCTAGGAGCTTGGAGAAAACTCGAGGGGCAGTGGAAAGGCCGAATGGTAGAACTCTGTATTGGAAATGCGTTGAGCCGAGGGTAAAACGAAGAAAACGTCTGTGGGCCAGGTGGATAGTGACGTGAAAGTAGGCGTCTTGTAGGTCGAGGGCTGAAAACCAATCGCCCTGCTCCAGGGCTGGAATTATGGTGGAGAGAGTAACCATCTTGAACTTTTGCTTTTTGACAAATTTGTTGAGCCTCCTGAGGTCGAGGATTGGTCGCCATCCTCCAGTTTTCTTTTCTGTTAAGAAATAATGGGAGTAGAACCCTTTCCCCTTGTGGCATTTGGGCACAAGTTCAATAGCCCCCAGGTGAAGGAGATGTTGTACTTCTTGCTGGAGGTGTAGCTCGTGAGAGGTGTCCCTGCAGAGGGGCGGGGAGGGTGGATGGGTGGGTGGGAGGTAAGGAGAGGAAGGGGATAGAATACCCAGTTGTGATGACCTCTAGAACCCACTTGTCGGTGGTAATATTCTGCCATTGGCGCAAAAATGGCTGTAGGCAGTGTCCAAAGATAGTTGTAGGCAATGCATATGCTGAAGTTGGGACAATGTTTACGAGACCCTCGACCAAAGGTTCAAATCTGCTTATTAGTTGGAGGAAGTTGGGACATCCCGGAAGAATTGGGGCGACGCCGCTGGTATCTGGATCTCTGGCGTTGGTGTTGCTGTTGTTGATCCTGAGATCTTGGGAAATGCTGAGTATATGGGGGGTAGTGTGGACGGTGGTAAGGTTGATATCTGTACTGTCGCCTTCTGGTTGTAAGGGTTTGGATGCCTAAGGATCGAAGAGTTGCCCTTGAGTCCTTCACTGAGTGGAGCACCTCATTCGTGATGGAAGCAAATAGTTTATCACCATCAAAAGGGAGATCCTCTATGGTGCTCTGAACCTCACGAGGAAAGATAAGAGCCATGAACCTCGGCGCATGACCACCGCCATAGCAGTGGATCTTGCTGCGGTATTGGCTGCATCCAGAGCTGCTTGAAAAAGCCGTGCATGATACAATTTGGCCCTCAGAAACTAAAGCTGTAAACTGTTGTTTCTTCTGGTCTGGAATGTGTTCAATAAAGTCCATGAACTTGTTATAGTTTCTATGGTCGTACTTTGCCAGAATTGTGGTATAATTGGCAATTCGAAATTGTAAGGTTGATGAGGCATACACTTTGTGATCCAGCAGGTCTAAGCGTTTGCCTTCCTTGTTGGCTGGGGTATGGCAGAAATACTGTTGTTTGTTCCTTTGATTGGCTGTGTCCACTACCAGTGAGTTTGGCGCAGGATGTGAGAAAAGGAATTCAGAGCCCTTAGAGGGAATGAAGTATTTACTGTCCACTTGTTTGCAGGAAGGCTGGCTTGTGGCTGGAGCCTGCCAGATGGACTTAGCAGGTTCCAGAAGGGCTGCATAGATTGGTAATGCCAGTCTGGATGAAGAAGAGGGTTGCAGGATGTCCGTTAACTCATGTTGTTGATCTGGTACTTCCTCTAGATTGATTCTAAGCTCGCTGGCAACCCTTTTAAAGAGATCCTAGAATTTCGAAAAATCATCTGAGGACGGTAGAGGGGAGGGAAGTAAAGCTTCTTCAGGCATTACTTCAGTTGGTACTTCAGTTAGTACTGGGTCAGGAGCAGGAGTAAACTGATCCTGAGAATGGGAGGGTGCCGCCAAGTGAGTCATATCATTTGGACGTTCGCGTTTCGTTGGATTGGAATAGCGGGTGTGCTGCCGAGGGAAAGGTGCCCATGGGGCCCAATACTGCCATGGTGGTGGAAAAGCATAGGTGGTGCCATCCAGGGGTTAACGCACCAGGAGGCAGGGTCTCGAGGATAGTCTGAGACAACTTTCCTGTGCCTGCGGGTGACAGGACTCTGAGAATGGAATTCTGATCGCATTGAAACATCACCCTGTAGTCCAGACTCCTCCTCATTGGAGAAAGGCTGTTCCGAAGCTGAATCATTCATAACGGAGAAGCAGTCTTTAAGGAAGGACGATTGCAGCATAGGTGACACTAAGAGGTCACTTGACTGGGTAAAGGGCAGCACTGAGGCAGCTGAAGGTGAAGGCTGATAGAATTACTGTGAGGGAACCCAGGCTTGCACCGGAGTTCTTAATCTTGGCTCCGTGCCAAGTAGCGCTGTTAATGCCGGTGCTGGAGTCGGTGCCGCACTATTAATAGCAGGCTGCGGTGCCTCAGGGGGGTCCTGGAATGTCGGCAACGCGTTCATCGCAGTGCCAATAGGTGCCATAATCAAGGCAAGCAACTGAAAGCCTGTCGCCTCGGCACCCAAGCTTCGCACTGCCGCCGAAAGCACAGGAGGGTTTAACGCAGTGCCGGAGGAGCCTGACTCGTCGAAAGTGCTCAGGTGGGGGAGCACTGGTAAGGAGACTGTGGATCTGACCGGAGAAGGTTTGTGTCTAAGGGCTTCTTTTGAATTTGACAGAAGGTGCCCTTGTTTTGCTGCTTTCTTCTGCTTTTTAGAAGTGGGAGAGCTGTGTCGGTGAGCAGAGGCAGAGTCCACGCCAGGGTCTGAGGCGGACCCTAGGGATTTTTGAAGTAGAATAAGTTTAAGTTTTAGCTCCCTGTCCTTTCTCGCTCTGGAGCTTAGTTTAGTGCAGTGAGCACGTTTTTGGGGAATATGGGTCTCCCCCAAACATTTTATGCACTGTGAATGTCCACCGGAGAGAGGGATAGCGTCCTTACAGGAGGAGCAGCGCTTAAAGCCTGTGGAGCCAGGTATATCTGAAGCGGCTCAGAGAACAAATTTTTTTTAACAGTAGAAACAGGGTAAGTAACACTAACTAACAACTAACTAACAAGAAACTGTCTAACTAAAAGTTATTTTAAGATGAGAAAAGAAATTCTTTAAGGAGTCTGCTGAGCTCCGTCTCAAGCCGGGGACAGTAGAGAAGGAACTGAGGGAACCAGACGCACATGCTCACTAGAGGTATACTCAGAGCGGGGGCCAGGCTCTGAGCATGCGTGGCCGGTATGAGTACTGCTGAAGAAATCTCCGATCAAAGGCGCAGGAGCGCACCAACACCTAGAGTGGAGCACCCACAGGGACATCTCTCGAAGAAGAACTGCCGCTCTCCAGCCATCCAGCTCTGCAGGCAGAACAGAGAGCAGTGGCAGCTGCCCAGAAGCCAAGCTATAAAGGCAGTGCCGCTGCCAGCAACAGCAGAGAAGTAAAGCGTGTATGGTATGGTATTGCCACCTTTTCTTCTCCTCTGCTGCTGGCAGCAGCACTACAGTCAGAGCTGGGCGCCCGACCAGCAGTCCCCGCTCTCTAGCCTCCCAGCTCTGACTGGCATGTCCCTGCAGCTCCTAGGGGAGGGGCAGCCAGAGAAGCTCCGCGCACTGCTCCCTCCACAAGTGCTGGCTCTGCAGCTCCCATTGGCTGGGAACTGCATCCCAACTCGCTGCCTGAGCCCTGAGTCCCCTCCCACACATCCAAACTGCTGCTGCTGCCGACCTGAGCCAGCGCCAGCCACTGCAAAAATCATGGAGGTCACAGAAAGTCACAGAATCCATGACTTCCGTGACCTCCATGACAGACACACAGCCTTACTTATAAGGGCTAGTGCGGGAGGACAGACTGGGGCAAGGACTGAATGGGAGTGGAGGCAAAGGGTCACAGGGAAGAGGGGTGTAGCGCCACATGGGGACAATGGAGTGGTTGAATGGGGGCACAGAGACACATGAGGATGGGGAGGGGATACACACACACATGGGGATGGGGGAATGGGTGTCTGAGTAGAGGTAGAGGGACACGTGGACAGGGAGTGCAAGGACACATGGGGACAGGAGCAGATGTGCCTGGCTGAATGGGAGTGAGGGGTCCACCAGGGTCTGCATGGAGGACACTCCCAAACAATCTCTCCCCGCCTCCCCCTACAAAAACTTGTTCCATACTTTTCCCACTCATACCCAACAACTCTTCAAGTTCATACCCAGGCTCTTTCACAACAATTACTTTCTTATAGACTCATAGACTTTAAGGTCAGAAGGGACGATTATGATCATCTAGTCTGACCTCCTGCACAATGCAGGCCACAGAATCTCACCCATCCACTTCAATAACAAACCCCTAACCTATGTCTGAGTTATGCTACTCAGAAAGCTGAGAGGTGCTGCTAGTTGCTCCAACTCGAGCCAACCACGGTAGAGAAGGAACTGAGGGAGGGCTGGTCGCACAGCACCAATTAATCGCCTGAAGTGGTGCAAGACGGGACCATACATGTGTGACCCAACCGGACTCTGCTACCATAAATCTCCAATTACAAGCACAGGGGTACACAAACACCTAAATTGGAACACCCATAGGGACATTACTCGAAGAACTACTCCAACTTCCAGTGACACTAAGTGTTTAAATGGCACTTACCAACTGATTGTATTTATCTGTATCCCATGGGCCTACTACCCACCTTTACTCCCCAAGCACAGGTCCTGGAACCTTCTCAGAGTTTAGAAACCTGATCCAGTTTGGGCCGGGGCATTAAGTAAGAATGCTTCTTTCCACGTCTTCCAACATGCCATAGCCCCAAGAGGGAATGCCCATCTCCCTAGCCAGCTAATGTATGGGGAACAGAAGGTGCTAGCTGGGTGCTCATGCTACTCCTTTCCAAAGGCTAAAATCTACCCACATTTGCTGAAGTTCTTCTCCCTCAGCTCCTCTGTTACACCTGACTCCACCAAGCCCTTGCACTGCTTCTGAGGGGTTCAGGAAATACGGTTCTGTACTGTAGTTTAAATGAATTATTACTCAGAGTTCTGTATGAATATGCCTAGCAAGAAATCTATTTGTCAAAAAACATTTCTTGAATCTTTTTTTGTTGTGTTAACAATACAGACACACAATTGCTGACAGGTATTTTGAAATAAATTACCAAAATAATTGAAACTGGTGTGATTATATTGTGTTGTTTTGACAAATAAAATATGCAGAATTTTACAGAATTTTAAAATACTGCATGCAGAATTTTTAATATTTTGGTGCAGAATTCCCCAGGAGCAACCCTGATGCTGTTTCAGCTAAATTTGCAAATGCTGGATCAGCAGAAATACATACAAAAAGCAAAAACTCCTTTATATTTTCTTAAACTATATACATAATATTAATTTCTCTAACATTATTTAGTATATATATTTGACTAAGAATTAGTTTTCTAACATCTTCTGTCAAAATGAAAAAAGTGAAAATTTATCTTGCATTCACTGCATACGTCAATATGCCTTTGAAAATGCAAGTCAAATTAATCCTAGTCTAAACTGATGCAATATCATTGAAGTCACTGAATTTGCATCCATTAAATTGGCCCAATAAGTTAAAGTGGATGCAGTGATCTCCAGCCCAACCTGTATCTATATTCTTTTTTTTTTTCCGTACTCCCTCTCCACCCACTCCGTGACATCTCATTCTTTTAGCTTCAACTCTCATTCTTCATCATTTTCTTTGTATCCATACTCTACTCTCATTTTCATGCCTTCCTCCATGTTGCTTCATACATCTGGAACTCGCTCCTGCCTCTGATGTGCACAATGGCTGTTCCTTCTTCTTTCAAGACACCACTAAAAAGCATGGATGAGATTCTAAGCTGCATCCCTTAGTGGTGCAACACAAAACTTGCAGCCAGAGGGGCTAAACTGGCTTCGAGACACTGTTGCATCCTACCGATCCTGGGCTACTCAGGGACATGGAGAGGCTCCTTCATACTGTTCCAGCCCTTTTACCTAGCATAAGAGTGCCCAAACAGGTGAGGGTTTCATCCCTTATGTCTTCCCTGACTCCTTCACCCACCCTCACACGTCCGCAGCCCTCGTCAGGGAGGAGTACAGAAATCGATTTTAATAGCCCTTTATGTAGAAGTAAATGGCTTTGTTGTGTGGACAAGTGCAGGCTTAATTCAATTTAGTGCTGCTAAATTTCACCTAAATGTGTAGTGTAGACCAGGCCTACCTGTGAGTAAGACAGGCATGCATGCAAAATACAAACAGTGCAATAAATAAATGCAAGGCCTGCTTGCCAGAATGAAACAACATCATGAGAAGAAATTCCTTCTCAGGAGGAAGCTGTGTTGAAGATCATGAAAGGAACATCTCTGAACACACAGGATCTTCAGGTTAGTAAACTTTTTTTATTTCAGACTTCTTAAGGACTGCATGTATTCCTTCTGCACTATTCTTGAATTCTTATTTTTGAGAAAAAATATATAGTTGTTACTCTATGGTACTATCATTTTAGATGCAGTTGAGATAAAAAATAAATAGCTGAAATAGGCAGATCTTCCTTTTACAATTTCACCTTTAAAGTAGATTACAAAAAGACGTAATGATGAAAAAATGACCCAGTTTGTTTATGCAACAAACTCTCCCTTCTGTATGATTGAGGACTCACACTTCATTAACATGGTTCAGTATTTAAGATCAGGATACTGTCCACCCAACAGAGCAGATGTCACAGGCAAATTACTGGGTAAAGAGAAAGAGAAATTGAGCAGTGTGCAAAATGTCCAGAGGATGAAATTGTTAACCTCAGTCTTGATGGGTGGAGCAATGTCCACAGTAATCCTGTTTTAAGTGCTCATGTGACTACAGAAGAAGGGAAGAAGAGAATGTCTTTCTTACAGAAACAACTGGTACCTCAGGAAATGCATACACAGGAGAATACTTACAAGAAGTAGCTATAACAAAGTCTGGAAAAAAAATTCAAATATCTAGTACGCAGCTTGGTCAGTCACACACAATGCTGCAAATGTATCCAAGATGAGAAGAAATTATTTAGAAGAGAGTCCCAAGCTAATAACATTCGGTTGCAGTGCTCATTTGATGCACCTCCAAGCCAAAGACTTCAGTGTTCCAGAAATAAAGGCTAATGTTGAAATTATAAAATACTACTGTAACAACCACTTTGCAGCAGCTGCTCTGATAAAAGTGGGAGGAACCAAACTAACTCTCCCACAAGGTGTGAAATGGAACTCAGTAGTGGACTGTTTTGAGCACTATATCAAGAATTGGCCTAATCTGATGACAGTTTGTCACAGCCAAAGTTCTCAACATTGGGCTTAAGAGAAATGTTGAACACATGCTGAGTACCCTGAAGCCTATTTCTGTAGCCTTGAACAAAATGCAGGGAAAAGCTGTTTTATTGATGATGCTGTTGAAATTTGGAAGGAACTGAGTGAGATCTTAAAAAGAGAAATATGCAGAGTTACACTGCAAGCATTAAAAAAATGAATGGGACAAGCACTATCTCCATCTCATTGTCTTGCAAATATTCTCAATACTTGGTACGTGGGTCAAACCTTAACTGCTGAAGAAGAGGAGTTGGCTATAACATGAACATCCAGCAATCATCCTTCCATGATGCCAACTATAATAAACTTTGGAACTAAGGGTGAACCGTTCAAGAAATATATGTTTGCTGATGATGTTTTAAAGAAAGTCACATCAGTGAACTGGTGGAAGTCACTTAAGCACTTGGATTCAGAGACTGTTGAAGTGATCATCTCACTTTTAACAGCAGTAGCTTCTTCTGCCGGCGTAGAAAGAATATTTTCTTCCTTTGGATGAATTCATTCCAAATTGAGAAATCATTTGGGACCTGAAAAAGGAGAAAGCTTGTTTTTCTTTTCCAGATTATGAACAAACAGGAAAATGAAGGTGAAGACAATTAAGTTAGCTGCATAAGCCAATATTTTAAGTTTCTCATGTTGACTTGGCTGACATAGTCGATTTAATTTTTGTTTTTATATAACTATTTTAGTTAAAAACAATTTTAACAAAAATCTGATTAAAAAAACTTGAATGTTTAACTAAATTCAAAAATTCATATGCTTGTTTTGTTAAAATATTATGTTTGTTGTTGAAGAAAAAAATCCAGAATACATAACCATTGTTGTTTTAGTTAAATAAAACAATTTAAATGTCTGTCTGGTGATGTTCTTCTCCTAATACAGCATCTGAAGAAAATCCTCCAAATATTAATGATTAACCTGTTGAATTGGAGATAGTTCACATCCCAATGACTTCATAAATCTCTGCTTCAATTACCTTTGGTAAATGAAATAACCAAACATTCATCTTCTGACATAGCTGTAAAACTAATCTGAAAAGTTTTAAAAATAAATCACTTTAAAAATGTATAGTGTGTACCTTCTAAAAATGAAATCTACATTTATCTCTGAGTTGTGAAAATGTATTAAGATTATAACAACCAACAAGAATGCATTTTTATGTAGAAATCCATGATTAAATTGAGTCTTCCTGACTAGTTAATTAAATCATCATTTACATCAATTTGATTTAAATAAAATCCACCCTGCTGGAAGAGCACAAAGCAACCCAATCACATCAGTGAATTGGGCCTTAGAAGGATGTTTACAGGACTATGCTGTCAATACGACTGTTAGATATTGTCATTTTCTAAGCTTCTTGTGGTTGTTCCATCTTGTACTGCAAATGCACTTAAAGACTTGAGGTCTAAGACCACTCTAGGTCTGCTGTGCTTCTGTGGCAAACGCAAATATTAAACAATCTCATGAGAACCCAGACTGAGCAACTGCTCTCTGACCTTTACACGTTTTTCCAGGAAAGGTGAAATTGCATTCTATATAGGTTTTGTTTGTTTCTAATTATGAGTAAGTCTTCGCTACCCGCCGTATCGGCGGGTAGCAATCGATTGCTCGGGAATCGATATATCGCGTCTCATCTAGACGCGATATATCGATCCCCGAACGCGCTTATATCGATTCCGTAACTCCACCAACCCGAAGGGAGTTGCGGAATCGACAGGGGGAGCCGCGGACATCGATCCTGCGCCGTGAGGATGGTGAGTAATTCGATCTTAGATACTTTGACTTCAGCTACGTTATTCACGTAGCTGAAGTTGCGTATCTAAGATCGATTTTCCTCCGTAGTGTAGACCAGCCCTACATTTCTGCTAAGCTGGAACATGGCTGATCGCCTCACACAAGGAAAGTTCTTACCTATTAGATACTTTTTTATTACTATAACAAATAACTGGATACAATCATATCCAATATACAAATAACCTCTGGCTTTATTATTTGACACATTGTGACAAACTGAATACGAGTCATCCATGTGCTGCAGCTGCAAAAAAGGTTAATATGATTCTGGGGTACATTAACAGGAGTTTTGTATGTAAGGAGGTAACTGTCCTGATCTTTTCACCCTGGTAAGGCTCCACCTGGAGCACTGTGTCCAATTCTGGGCACCTAGAGTTTAGAAAAGATGTGGACAAATTGGAAAGAGTCCAGAGAAGAACAACAAAAATGATAAAAGATTTAGAAAACCTGACCTATGAGGAAAGGTTAAAAAACTGGGCATGCTTAAGTCTTGAGAAAAAAAAACTGAGGGGGGACCTGATAACAGTCTTCCAATATGTTAAAGGACTGTTACGAACAGTACGGTGGTCAGTTGTTCTCCATGTACACTAAAGGCAGGACAAGGAGTAATGGCCTTAATCTGCAGCAAGAGAGATTTAGATTAGATATTAGCAACAACTTTGTAACTATAAGGGTAGTTAAGGTCTGGAATAGGCTTTTAAGGGAGGTCATGGAGTCCCCATTATTGAAAGCTTTTAAAAACAAGTTGGACAAACACCTGTCAGGGATGGTCTAGGTTTACTTAGTAACTTCTCAGTCGCTTCCAGCCCTACATGGCTATGATTTTATGTCCACCTAGCAAAGAAAAAGGCTATAACAGATTTTTTTCCTAATAAAAAGTACACCTCTACCTCGATATAATGCTGTCCTTGGGAGCCAAAAAATCTTACCACGTGATAGGTGAAACCATGTTATAATGAACTAGCTTTGATCCACTGGAGTGCACGCCCCGCCCTCCTCTACCCCCCCAGAAACACTGCTTTACCGTGTTATATTGGGTGGCGTTATATCAAGGTAGTGGTGTATGATTAGTAATGAATACCCAGAGTTGATATTATCACACAAAGCTTATTGAAAGGAAAATCATGATAAATTTATTCAGCCATAAAAAGGCCTGGTGCTCAGTGGCATTAGTCCCCTTTAACAGACCCTGAAGAATTTTAACTTGCATCATATGCATACACATAGGCTTCAGTACAATCACATTCATCAGTCTGGAAGAAAATACAGAACTTTCACAAGTCTATATCATGTTTCAAAGATTGAAATGTATCTCATTATTCAAACTACTGATAGTATATAATTTTATATGAAATTAAGTATCTACAAAACTGCAATGCTCTACTTAAGTCAGGGAAAATTATCTCAGACTCATGCTAAAAAGTAGTAAAGGAGGAAGTAGGGTAGGATATAGTACTTTGGATCAGTCAAGGAGCAACTTCTTTTAGGAACTTTTATTCAAAATTCAGAAATATGCAAGTTGATTTATAATGTTATCTTTAATCTATAGATTTCAAATATCACCAATTAAAAACATAGGATGTGCACAAAATTATAAGTAATTTTCAAGATGTCCCACTCTAATGATACTCTGCCTTGATGTGTGTATTATATATTTTTTTATTTTCAATTTCATTCAAAATTCTTGATATAAGTCTATTTCATAAAATCACACACAAGCATGTGCATTTAATGAAACTACTCCAGGGAAATATCCCAGGTCAAAACAAACAGAAAAAAATAATTTGTCCCTATCTATCTAGGTACTTACACCACTGTGATATCTGTGCCCCCTCATAATCATCAATGGATTTTAATCTCAATACACCCAAGAGGCAGAGAAGCATTATCAACATTTTATATAGAAGAACTACTGAAGCACAGGGTAGATTAAGTGACTTACCCAAGATCACAAAGGAATTCTATGCGTAAACCAGGGGCAGGCAAACTTTTTGGCCTGAGGGCCGCATCAGGTTTTGTAAATTGTATGGAGTGCCAGTTAGGGAAGGAGGTCGTGGCCTGGCCCCCATCTCCTATCTGCCCCCTGCCCGGGACTCCTGCCCCATCCAAACCCCCTCGTTCCCTGACAGCCCCCTGGAGACCCCTACCCCATCCACACACACCCCCGCTCCCTGTCCCCTGACCGCCCCCAGAACCCCTGCCTCCTGCTGCCCCATCCAACCCCCCCTCCTTCCTGACTGCCCCTCCAGTCAACCTCCGCCTCCCCCCCGACCACCCCAACCCCTATCCACACCCCTGCCCCCTGACCACCTGAACTCCTCTGCCCTCTATCCAACCCCCCCTGCTCCCTGCCCTCTTAACACGCTGCCTGGAGCGCCAGTGGGTGGCAGCGCTACAGCCTCGCCACCCGGCTAGAGCCAGGCCACACCACCGCCGCCACCACCACGCAGCACAGAGACTGGGTCAGGCTGGGCTCTGCAGCTATGTTGCCCCAGGAGCTCACAGCCCCACTGCACAGAGCATTGCACTGGCAGCAGAGAAAGCGAGCTGAAGCTGCGGGGGAAGGGGAACAGGAGGGGAGAAGCCAGGGCTAGCCCCCTGGGCCAGGAGCTCAGAGGCCAGGCAGGATGGTC